>NW_024104611.1:111832-599499 GCF_003945595.2 Pipra filicauda | reverse complement strand
TACTATTACTATGGGATACACCTGTATCAAAGCCAGCTGAACTCCAGTTTTGCCCTCAGGCACATTTTGCAGCCCTTAAAAAGCAAAAAAGCCCCTGAAGCCACAGCTAGAATAATTCTAGTCCCTGTCTCCATGCACTGCACTGGGTACTCAGGGAGTAAAATGCAGAATGTGGGATTTACCAGCTTGGAAGGAACAGGGTTATCAGCTCTTTATATACTACATATATTGCAGGAATTCTGCCTATTTCAATGAGCATTCCACTACTGGATTGTTTCCAGATATTTCTACCACCCTAAGGCTCAGAAGCCTGCAGGCTAGAAAACCTAACATTTTCTTCACTAGGTGTCAAAATAATTTGTTTTGTATAAAAACCTAAGAGGTTGGAGCAGAAATAGGGTTGTTCACTACCTAAATGATACTGGGTTTTATTTTTTTAATTCCTAAACCAGTCTGCTCAAAGCCATTTACAATTGACTAATAATTTGCATACTCAAAAAAGCTATTAGTGAAAGCAATGTAATTTTTTTCTTCTCCAGTGCCCCAGCTTAGTGTCTAATTCAGTGTTTTGAATAAACTGAACATTGGGTTGATTTATGAATATAGAGAACATATTTCCTTTTTTTTTAATCAGCTACCATTAAGCTGAATTGCCTAGCAATGAATTTAAATTAAAATGACAACAGCCATATTTAAATTTTATCCACACATAATTGTGTTGAATTAAATAAATATTGCATTTTATACGATGTGTTGGAACAGTTAAAGTGTCTATGAACAGAGACAAGTAGTGAAGACTGATTATTTAATTAATTCAGTGGTCTTTTCTATGAATTCTAAGTCTTTTTACAGAAAAATGGTCAACATTAATTCTGCTAAAATAATTTCACTGGAAGAGTAAGACTTTCAGATCTTACAAGATCCCAGAAATGTTTCATTTCTCTGGGATTTAAGAGCAAGTAGCTGCCAGTAACTGCTCAGCAGATGTTCAAAACATGCTCAAATAGGTCCTTTGATTTCCTCCCAGAGGAGACCTGGATACAGCTATAAACTGGTTTTCTTGTCTCTCTTACTGAAGAACAGAAGCAAAGAATTCGTACAGATCCCAAATTTCCACCTTCCCCATGTCTTTTTTTACCCAGAGTTTTGAACAGTGATACAGGTACAGGGTAGAGATGCACAGACCACTTCCTCTTAATAGCAGATTAAACTCTGAATATGTGTTCCAATATAGATACTTAATATTCCCTTTCCATGAACGATGAAGTGAGCCTGTTATCCCCCCTCCCCTCTTCTCCCAGCTATTTTGCTTCATGTGGAAAATACCTGTGAAGTATTACCCTTAGAGCATTAGGATAACTTTCTGATCACTTGTGGGTGAGTCACCTGAATTTCAGTCCCTGCCCAACTAAATGTGGTTATACATATATAATTTGGGCTGTGTAGTCTCCTCTTGGAGACTTTTTCAAGATCTAACTGGATAAAACCCCAAAGAGTTCTGATCTCAGAGCTTACAATGTTTTGAGCAAGAGCTCGGACTGAAGACCTTTCTTTCACCCTGAATTATTCTACGAGTACCAGGTCACAAGATCAGCAAAAGATTTAATGCTAATGATAAGATTGTTTGGTTATTAGGGCATTCCATCCTGGGAAATTGATAATACAAGTCCTTCAAGCAGGAGCAAAGCATGTCAGCTCAAGGCTATGAAGCAGAGAGATGGATGAGCACTTGTGTTGCTCCAGCGTTTCTGTGACTGTCACCCTGGTCATCTCACTCTGGTATTTTGGTAACTATAGTTAAAAGCTTATAAACACATTTAAGAACAAATTTTAAAAATAAAATTTAAAAAAAAAAATATCACTTTTCAGTTTGCTAAAACCTCCTTCCCAGTTGTACCTCACTAAAGCTTCACGTGTCCCATGTTCTCTGCTGAGGATGCTGAAGGACCACTTCCCTCTGTGAGGAACTCCTGGAGTAAACATAATTTTCCATTTATTCCCTGCTCAGGGTTGCAAGCAGTGCCAGGGAGAAGGGACTGCTAATTTCCTTGAAGCCCTGGAGCTCTCCATGCTTGAGGGCCTTATTGTGTTCCTCACTCCTTTACTAGGGGAAGTCTCTACCTCAACAACAATTTTACCTCATAAACATACCAGGTGCTTATTTCTGATCTCTGCAGGGAAAAAAGTCCTGTAATTCCCAGAGCAGGATGTTTATGCTCATACTATTTTAGAAGAGCTTATGTAAGGAAAATAGCAATATCACGACAAAAACATTTAATCTATTACTGCCTTTTCCAATAAAATATTGTGAATATCCTTCAGTCAAATGCCTTCTTTCAGTTACACAGCCAGGTGGGATGGTAAAAGCAGCAGTTATTCTTAAACAGCTAGTGCTTTCTAAAATGAGTGAAAAGAGACTAAAAGATAAGAAAAAAAATCATTTTTCAATAGGTGAAATAATTTTACAGATGAAACATGGCTGTAGTGAGCTTTTCCTACTTGTACTTTATATTGGGCACAAGTAACAGAGTTCTTGGGAATGAGCTGCTCATCCTTATTAACAACATAAATAGGGGTTTAAAGGGCTTATCTGCAATGAATTATTCAAGAGCTTCATGAATTAACTCCTGAGCTTTTTGTGCTTTTTCACCACAGCACTGGACCTCCCAGTCAGGTGAAACAACATTATTAATTCTCTAAATTTGCAGTGACACTTTTGGGCCTCTGTGAGCTTCGAATGAAATCTCAGGCCCAGGTAGACAGTGATTCCAGTGAAATTCCAGTCAGTTCCCTTCTTATGCACAGGACATTTTTCCTCGTGTGTATAACTCCAAGACACTGTGTGGAAGAGCAAAGGGAAAGTTGGAGGAGGTGGATTTTCTTCATTTATTAGTGCAGCAGAGCTTCACCTCCCCAACCAAGATACTGGCCATCACTCCAACACTTTCATTCCATTTTTTCTTCAGGTTAGAGGAGGTATTTGGAATCGTTATATACAGCACTTACACACTGGAGAAATGACATGGTAACAGAAAATGAGATATTTCCTTCAGCGTAACGAACTGGCAAATTTGTAGGTTATGAATCCTTTAAATCACCTTTCAGGCAGACAACTGATGATACAGAACACACAGGGACACAAATGCTGCTGTTTGACATGCAAGCCTCACACACAACACAGCTGAAGATATTTAACTCCTGTTTATTTAACTCCTATCTACCATCAAAGCATTTTATTAGCAGTGGTTTACAATCCTAAATATTCCCCCTCTTAAATGCAACCTAGTCCATTCCTTTAACCTCAGTTACTACAAAGGCAAGTAATCCAGTGACTTTATCAAGGGATGAGACAGCACAAAAAGGAAGGCAGAGGTGTTTTCAAGTAGGGGCAAATATGCCAAGAATTACGTCCAAAAGTGTTCACAGACAGGTGTTTCACTTTTGCTTTTTGGAAAAATATGTACTCCATGAAAATTTGAGTTTGCTGTGTTTCAGTGGAGCTGTCTACACTAAGAGCTTGAAAGAAATTAGGTAGGGTGGTGTATAATAGTTAACAAACTGGTAAAAACTTTGCCTTAGTGGGCAAGGAGATGGGATTTTTTTTTTAATGGCATCAATTCACTTTCTTGAACTCTGGAATTAAATGGCATTGAAATTAAATAATCCAACTGCTTTGATTTAACATATGGGCTAAAATGGCTTTCATTACAAAGGTGATTACTGTATAATAGGCAAGAAGCAAAGGAAGAGACATGAACGGTGATTCATTGAAACAAAATTAGATTGAAAAAGTCACCTTTTAGCAAATAAGACCATTATTCCAGACCCTGTCAGTATTTGAACAGCTTTGACCCGACGTTCTGCAATACCAGAAAGTGTGATTCACAGGAACACCCAGGAGCACCACACTTAACAGTTATTTAATGCCTGAAGAATGGTCCTGCTTAAGTGAGCCAGTCTGTACTATTGAAGTAATTTATACATGATAAATGCAACACCAGGACCAAAATTATCTGTTACTGAATCTGTACAGAAAGGACACATTATGTTTAGGTAATAAAATCATATAAGTACCTTATTCAATGCACAAATCAAGTGACTGTACATGGCTTGTGACAGATCCACATCTCCTGCTAATATCCATAAAAACACCTCATTTGTTTGATGGAAGAGAATTCTAATAAACACAGATGAAAGATAAACAGGAGAAGGTTGAGTGCCATGTTTGTATCATGTATATTCAGATGCAATCTTCTTATTACAACTTGCCTGTTATCCAAAATAAAAGGACTCTCTTTCTGTATTAATGGCTAAGACTCTTTCTTCCCTAAATTGATAATGTGACATTTGAGATCTGACTTAATGTTTTTGAGCTAGTATTGAACTATAGGAATGAGGAATACGATGTGCACATACACACAGAAAGCAAAAGGAATAAAATTACGAGCATATGAAAAAGGTCATCTACGAGAGCAGCATCCAAAGATGACATCAGGGCTCTCAGTGGTTTTTCCCTCCCCATCCCTGGCAGAATAAAAGTGAAAGTGCAAGTCCTATTTATCTGGAGTAAACATAGTACATGGCAAAACATACCAAGGCCAAGTTTCAGATAATAAATGACTGCAGTGATCCAAAGGTTATACTCTTTGGGAGGAAATGGATGTCTCTGTAGCTGGAAAACATCTCTGTGGAAGAGAAGACATGGAAGGGAAGTCCCAGCTTCCCAAAGGGCTTACCACGAAACAGGAGTGATTTTACTTTAGAAATGTCCTATTTGGAACAGAGAAAATGGTGTGTGAATGTCTGCTCAGAGCTGACCCAGAGTTCTGAACAGAGCTGCCTTCAGGGATTCAACAGGCACAGAAGAACAGATTCTCCTGGCTTGAAAAATCCCCCAAACTGGAAATTTCCCGTGGATACTGAGAATACTAGAAATTACAAGGCTAAAGGAGAAAGCTTTTGGTACCTGATCCCACCTCTGCAGGCCAGGTCTGAAGAACTGCCAACTGAAGTAAGCTGAAGGAACTTTATCTGCCTCAGTCTGAATGCTCAAATAAACAATTCCTGCTGCTGTAAAAGGAATCTGCATGCTGGAATTGTGGTGGGTTTATGATCCAACCTAATTAACAAGGAATCTCAGGAGAAGAGAACATCAGAAAGGCTCTAAACTAGCAACACTATACTAAAATGAGGAGAAGCAATCTGAAATACAAATCACTTCAGAATTACTGTTCAGACCATCTTCTAAAAATCTATAGGGGAAGGGGAAAAAAATTAAGTATCCAGTAAGATTTTTAAGGAACCTTAGAAGACTTAACACTACACCTAGAAAGATAGACAGTTCTCCTTTCAATAAAGCCTTTTTACATTAGCAGTAAAATCAAGATGTTTTAGCAGGCAGCTGCCTAATAATCTACCCTAGTGTGTGGTCATCTGGACTTGCTTTAAGTATTTTAGGAATGTTAAATCCTAAAGCTAAGATATGCCCATGCTTTATTTTGTTTGTTTGTTTTTTGGGGGGGATTTGGTTTGTGGGGGTTTTTTTGTTTATTTGTTGTTTGTTGTGGGTTTGGTGGGGTTTTTTTACAACTTCTCTGTAGACACCAAAAAAAGAAATTCCTTATCCCTCTCTCACTTTAGAGGGCCAGTAAAATTAAATATAGTTCTAATACTGTTCTCTAACAAGTGAGGAGACTTTAGGCTGTTCCTGATGTTTAGATCCAGTAACTGAACAAAAACACAGGGGAGATCAGAAAATTTGGAAGAGACAAACCTTGTCTTTGAGGTACTTCATAATTTCGTGTAGCTGAGGCTGCCATTCCAGCACTTAAGGCCCAAAAAAGGAAGCAATGTATTAGAAGTAACACTATCAGCACCATCATTATTTTTTGTGTAAATGACTGCAACATTGGAAAACATCAAGAAATAATCTTGGAGTTCAACTTTTTCTGTTGAAATTGAATTAATTGTGCATCAGGTTATTTGGGGAAGGAGAAACTGGTAAAACATACAATGAGAAACCTTCAGGCAGGAAGGGAAGCAAGACTAGGAAGGGTCTTTATGGCAGAAAGGTCATAAGCTTCATACAGCTTTGTTTGCAGCCTTTGTGCTTTCAAACAGCCTCTAAAAGTTAAACACAAAGAAATGGCTTCTTTTAAAAGGGAGAGTTTCTCCCTGCAGTCCTATTCAGCCACTCTGTTGTGGCATTTGTTCTGAATAGAAACCAGGTACACAAGGCCAGCTACAGAGAGCTGGAAAAGATAGTTTCAAGAAAGTGTTAGTCATTCACTTGATTTTTTTTTTTTAACTTGTCTCCAACTTGGTTAAAGAAAATCCTTTGCTTCATCAGAATAAGCTTTTACTATGGTCACCTTCTCCAGGTTAAACACCAGTATGGGTGAGGTGAATAAAAATCACTGTTGTCAGAATTGCTCTGGATTTAGTGGTTTTATCACTGAAACCCTCCATTTTCTGCCCCAATGAGAGCATCAAAATGCCAATAAATCTGAGACTAATCACCCTGTGATCTGATACAACTGTGGGCCAAGAGCTATGGACAAATCTTTTATGACAAAAACTATCTGTGCATCTCTCTTTCCAGCAAGAGGTAACATCATTTGGACTTCTGAAAAACTGCTTGCTTTGACCATGTTTTATGAAGGCCCATTCACAGTATTATAGCACAACAGAAAGGATCTAAAACATGCTGTAAACCAACTTTCATTTCAAGTCAATCTTCAGTGTTTTGTCAGGATAAATCAGGACCAGTGCACAGGAATGAGGCTTTGGCCTTATGCTGAACGACTAGTGTGGTCAGATCTTATCCAATTCCAGATTACAAAGTAATTTGGAATTGAAGTGAGCTCAAGTTGTCTGAAAGTCCTCAGTTGTTTACAGCAGGTTGCTTCCCTTCCTTGCTGAACACAGAAATCGGTTTTTGTTATCGTGGTTACAGGACCATCAGGAGAACAGTCCCTGTTCTGCTCACAGCTAATAAAAGTGCTTTGTGGTGGCTACTTCAAAGGAAAACAGAGCTTAAAGACAGGGGGGTAGGATTTGTAAACTGACATGGAAAGAACGGGTTTGACTGAATTGCAATGACCACTGAGTCACAAAGCCCATGAAAAGTCACAAAGCCCATGAAATCATATGTGCATAACACCTGAAAGCTGGTGTGTGAGCTCTGCAACACTGGATGGAATGGTAAAGTTTTATTCCCATTTCTCCACCATAGAACCTGTTGAGAGGATCTCTGTATCTCTGGCACAAACTCCTATTTCACTTGGAATCATTTCACTTCATTGTTTGCTGCTCACAGCAGAGCTAAGTTTGATGTCCAGCATCACAGATGAGCTGAGGACATAAGTTATCCTTGAAGCATTCAGAAAGCTACCCTGGAAACACAGCAAGTTAATTCCCACCCAGCAACTCTTTTTTTTGAGCCCCATTGTGGAGTCAGTGGTATTATGCTACACTTAAGAAGTTAATCAGTATCAGTGTACCATGGACAAGAATTACTGCAGTGAGGCATTTCTGTTGCTGACAAAATGTATTGAAACGCTCTGCAGCTCCACAATTAAAACCTAGGCTTTAGAGGCTCTGTGAGTGTTAGTGTATCTTCAGAGCACTTTACAGATCAATCCTTTTCAGCATCGCTCCAGAAGTGGAAAGAATTACCTTTCTCTGATGGAGAAAGAAGCTGCAGCACAAAGACACGGTGAGTCATCTGCCAGTTAAGTGCCTGGATACCAGGGGGATGGTGCCAGAGCAGAGAACAAAGTGTCCAGAGCAGATCACATCATCTGCAGCTGGTTTCCAGTACATTAATCTCATCTCCTTGCTATATTTAATCTGTCATATATTTGTTCTGTTCACCATTTCCCAGGCCTGTGCTACACTGCTATTCAGTCACTTCCCATAAATGCATCTCCCACCTGCTTCCCTCCCTTCCACAGGACACTTGGTTCCCCTGCTGCCCATTGTCTCACACTGCTGGTACCTGAGAGCTGCAAACATTTCCCTGTATCCCCCTGAGCCTCCTTTTCCAATGAGTCTGGGCAGTCAGGCTGCTTTTCATTTCCAGTGACTCTGGAACTCTCAATGGAAAGGGGCTGAGCACTGAAAATGGGCTCTGCAATCCCTTTGCTCCTGAAGGATGGTGCTTTCCACCGAGCCTGCAAGGGCACAAATCTGAAGCAATGCTCTGCTCCTCACCAGAGCATTGATTCTTCAAGTCTTTCCCATATATCACCAATCTTCAAAACATTTTTTTTTTAAGTAGTCAAGAATCCAATGTTTTTTAAGTACTCCTGCTAAAGCCACTGTTCATTTCACACACCATTTTTCCTCAGCCACCAAAATTTAGACCAATTATATGCAAAGTTCAAATGCTGTCCTCAAGTACCTAAAAGGTGCCCTCTATTTAGTGGCACAGTAACACGATACCATCAAAATCAATAAGAGCTTCACATGCAAACACTATGGAAAACAACCATTTATATTTATTTCTGTGCCCAAGTATGGATTTCAGAGTCTAAATTTAGGCACTCAGGGAGGAGAAGGGACAAAGAAGACAATATGCCCTTTGTTTCCTGCCACCTTCCCAAGGCCAATCTGATTTAACAACTCTAATTGCCACCTTTTCTACTTAAATCTGGCTAGTTAGGTTAAGGACACTTTGGAAGATAATCAGGCAGATTCCCTTTCCTTTTTCCATCCATGAACTGGAAAAGACCTTTTGTTCTGAGGGATAATTGGATCTGAATTTCCACATAACATGTACTTCCTACATGAAATACACATTAAACAACAACGAGCTGCCTTCCACTACCCAGTTCCACCTCTGCTTAAATCCTGTTACAGCACCTCGACACCCAGAGAATGCAAGGGGCAAAAATATACTCAATACTCAATTTTCTCTTCCTCAGATGCCTTAGTTCCTTGTCTGCAAGGTCCTGTGATATCTGTAAGATCACCACAAACCTCTTGTTTAAACTCACTGTTTCTTAGAGGGGCTCTTCCTTCTGGATATTGAGTTTTTAAAACCTCTGCAAGACAATTTTTCTCTGTGAGGATAAGGTGACCCCGAGGTTTAACTAGCTGAGATGTTACATATGATTTTATCTAGCAAGTATTAGCTAGATTTTTTATAAGTCTACAACTCTTTCAGTCCTGGTAGACTTCAGATAAACAGGCATATGAAAATTTTATTAGCATTCCACAAGTGCTGGGTTTTGTACAGTTGTTCCCTAAGCATCTGGTCCAACATTGCCTAGAACAAGCCCACACTGATCTTTGCTGTGTCCTTGCTCACAGGACAGTTTATGGGATCTCAGATTATAATCCAGACAAAGCAACAAATCAAACACTGGACTGAAAAGTACCTCAATAAAAGCTAGTAAAACAACAGCAGTTTAGAACAGCTCATGATCTCCAAGATCACTGAAGGCAACCCATCCAACCAGAAATATGTAATGGCAGCAGCATTATCAACTTGCTCAAACTTTTATTTTGATTTAAAAATAGTAGCAACATCCAACATGACGGCAGAAAAAAATTTGGAACAATTATAAACTCACTCAAACACACCTATTGTACAACCATGAAAATGTCAAACCAACTCTTATTTTAAAACACTTCCCTGCAGCTTTACATTTCATTACAGTGCAGCAAAGGAATCCCCTCCTGCAGTAACTGCAGTGGTTATTAGTATGTTATTGGGGCAGCTGCTGATATAATAGTGTCATGCTTCTTAACTCAGGCTTCTGAAGCTACGAACAATGCAGAGCAATAACCTTTACATCCCAGCTCAGCACAGTAGCAGGTAGTTACAGGAAAAATTAATGGAGGTAAGTGGCAGTGGAATCACTTATCCATGCCACAGGCACACACACAGCTGAGCTTCTGAAAGGGCCCTGGCACAGAGGACATGGGCAAGAGCCTGCCCTTGGTGAAATCTCTGATGTCACTGGCTCTAAGGTTTTCTAAGAGTCCAGTCCTTCCTACAGTGAGGAAAATTTGTCCTCTCCCCCTAAAGCCCCTGTCCCATTGTGACCCCTGATTAAGTGCAGTCCTGACAACCTCCTCGTTTGCCAGGCCTGCAGTGACAGACACATCCATCTTCCAGGCCCTAGAGCTGGCTGGAAAACACTGGATACTCTGCTATTCCTCACCTCTATTTTACACAGGCACTCTTAGCTCAACACTTCAGGCCCATTGCCTGCAACCTACACTATTTTTTGGCTTCAATATTTGGGTGTTTGACTGCACTACCTGCAGAAGGTGGGTCAGGGGTTATCACCCATTGATAAGATAACTGACCATCGTCAAGCACAAGAAAGGATTCAATCCCAATAGGATCCTGATTCAGGAATAGTATTTCCTGCATGGATAGAGTTTTGCAAGACGAATTTTCTTTCAGGATGAATTAGCAGATTGTTGAACCAGCATGCAAAAATATAGACTAACACCCACACAGAAGTGGAAAGTATCTTCTAAACCATCAGAAGGATTTTGCTATGTTGAACTGCAACTTCAACTGAGAAGTTGCTGAGTGACTTTACTGAGTGGGTTCAACACCATGATACTTGCAGACCTCTGATGTTTAGCACAAGCTTGGAGATTTTTACCCCTTCAGCTCCACTCCTGCAGTCCTTTACTCCCACTCTCTCCCTCCCACCACTAACACACCTCAACTTTGTCTCATGCACCACCACAATATATTAACAGGGGGAATAAACAGGTTCACAGGAGGCAAAATGGGATGCAGAGCTCATATTCAGCTGATCCTTTACAGCCTCCCAGGGGCCACGTGACTAATGCACCTCACATTTTTAATTGTCTGGAACTCAAAGCCCAAAGGCTTTTGCACTGGCCATGCTTTACCTTTATACTCTGTTAAGTAGAGAAAGCATAATAAATCCGTGCTGTGAACTGTCTTACTAATGTAGCTGTCAGAATAATGATTTCTCTCTTTTTCATCTTCACAGCCAGGCAGTTCAATCCTGAGTTAGAAGAACCTACTTGCAATTGCTTTGGCCATCATCGATTTAGGGAGAAGTTCAGAGGAGAAAAAGCACATCACATTTGCACCCTGGGTACAGAAATAATGCTGGATGCCCCAAGTACTTCAATAAAATGATCTGCTCTTTCACAAGGAAATTAGGATCAAAAAGGATGCTTTTGCCTTAAGCATCCTTTGTGCAGATTAGGTGAAGAATCCATTTAGACAGGAATTAATAGCTGGATATGTCCCTACATCATAGCATGAACAAGCTCCCATAACATTAAGTGAATCATTCCCCTCAACCAAGACAAAAAGAGTTTCAATAGAATAATTGTGTCAGCTTACTGTTCATGCAGAGTGAGCTGTATGAGCGTCACCTGCAAAGACCATCCCTTAAAAACTGGGAAAGTGCTGATCTGACTGGAATGAAGACATGGAGACATGGCAGAGGTGCCCATTTCCCCGTGCCCACAGCCTGACCATTCTCCTTTCCAGAATGCTGAGGGGGAGCCGAGTGCTGCTCTTCTAGGAATTAAACCTCTTTATAAACTCACATTTAATATTCTGAATATTCTTCTTTTATAAACTCTAACTTTTCAGCATCTTATTTTTTGTGTCAGCTCAGAAATTTGTCGCTTCCTGTATCAATTTCAGTTGTTTGCTGAAAAGCACATCTCAAACATACACAGTATAATTATGTGGACTAGAAATACATTACAGCAGAAATCCTGGGGAAGTGGCACTTGACAAAGATTTTTCCCTGAAAAGACAGCATTTAAGACCGTGCAGATGGCATTCTGACAGAGAAATCTAGATTACTTTGCTAGTCAGATTAAAACATTTAAATCTTTAATTTAATACCAGCAACTTTTCTGTGCATGGCTTAAAAGTTTTATTTTTTGGCATGTATTAAAGCTTTCGAGAAAATCCACAGGAATAACAACTCAGCCTATTATTTTTAATGCAAGTTTCAACATTCTGTCAAAGGCTTCTTTTTGGCAACAAGCATTAGCTAGATTATTGCACATTAAACGACTGCTGATGAGCTGAAAATGTGTTGCCGGGTATTTAAGAATGAGCAATATTAGCACCTTAACGGAGACCAAAGTTAGTGCTAAGCAATTTATACCTCCAAGAAGGTCTATAAATAACATTACCTGTTAGCAAGTCAGTTGTCAGCACTGCTGAGTCTGAAAAAGCAAATAATAACAGGTTTCAAAGCAGCTGCCTAATGATCACCTTATTCCAAGCTCCACGTACATGCAGATCTGAACGAGCATCACCTCACCCCAGAGCAGTTCCCTTGGATGCCAGTTCCGGAACACAGCCCAAAATAAAGTCTTTCTCTGTCCCCTAAAGTCACCCAAAGCACCACTCCAGCTCAAAAAACCAAATTAAGTCTCAAACGCAGGACGAACTGACAGGAAGCCCTCGGTAATCTGCCATCAGAGCATCACCTTGCACTGCCTTAATTCCCCTAACTCTGAGCACTCTGACTGCTTCCCTCCTTGGGTTGCCTGAAAAGGTTTATATTTAGCACACGACCCCTTCGCACAGGGGAATTACAGGAGGTTTTCGGATCGACAATTGCAGCCTGTCAGCGTTCCTTGGCACGGCTCGGAGCCCAGTTTGAATCTGAGGGGGTGGCTGGGGGGGGGGAGCTGCAGCCTTTCTTTCTCCTTCTCGCTGCAAAGGTTTACAGCGCAGAGACAGGGAGAAAAGGCAACTTTTAGGTGTATATTTGCCCCGGAGCACAGCGATGGAGGGTGACGGCTCTGAGGGAGAGCTGTGCATCACAATGACGACGCTCGACAACCCCAGGGCTGCCTCTAAAACTCCCCGCAATTTTAAGCACCAGTGTTTGTGAGTGCAGGATGTGTTTATTTTTTAAGCCAAGAAATGGGTCACGGCTCGTCAGCTCCTGGAAGTTTTCGTGATCCATCCAATCGGGAGCTCTGAAAACAGAAGGACTTCTGAGCCTACCAAAAAAAAAGGAGCATTTTAATCATAAACTCTTAAGAAAGATCATCCTGCACATAATGAAGATAAATACGTAAGAGGCAGTTAAATAGATGCCTGCTTTTCAAAGCCTAAACAGGTGGTTCTGGAGCACGACAGATTTACATCCCACCTTCACAATGTAACTCCCAGTTCACTCTGGTATTTTGAAGACAACTAGACCCAATGTTCCATCACATCAAAAGGGCTGATCAGACCTTTTAAGTACAGAATCTCTCCTGTATTGCTTTAACTTGGCAGATAAAATTTTCCTGACATCCAGCAGAAGCTGAAGTTAGATATATTCAGAGAGTAACTGTGTAGTTTTTCTTTAATGTTAGTTACAGTGAGGGAGGTTAGACACTGCACTACCTTAAGGGACAAAGGACATTCTTCATTGTCTGATATCTTGGAAGGCCAGAACATGTTTTTTCACATCACTCTATAGCTCTGATGACAAGAGGGAAGGGCACAAGGGCCAGGTGCTGTTCTCCTTGAGCACCAGAAGGATTTTGGCTTCTAAAACCAAGAGATGCACTTCAGGTAACAATGCTGGCTGGGAAAAGATTAGATCTACCTAATGATTTGGGTGGGACAAGAGCATCTTCAACAGGTTTGCTGGAAGAAGGCTTTAAACTACTGCTGGATGAAGAGCAGAAAGCAAAGAGAAGGAATAAGAAATTGAGAAAAAGGGGGTGCTAGAGGAGGGTAGTTTTCTGGTTGGCTGATTCCATAGTTTGCTGTGGAAAGAGCTACATTAGAGAAAGTGCTGCTGTAGTTTATGCTCACAGTAACTGCACTGCAATGGGTCCTGCAGGTCGTCTGTGGGAAGCTGCTGCTCTGCAGTCCATGGGAAACCATAACAGCTGATCCCACACATGAAACTAGGATGAATCTAGACCAAAAGTCACTTTTCCTCCTGCCATTTCACCCTGAAAGCAGAGAACACCACTCTGGCTTCCTGAACGGGAGGCTGCAGACGCAGCAAGGAAGGGATCCCCCAGAACTGTTCCCTTTAGAGGAAAAAACATTCCTGTCAATACCTGCTAGATGCAAATACTGTGTCAGTGTTTCTAAGCTTAAAGGCACCTAACTGTATATTGCTTTACAGCCTAAGGATTTTGCCCTGCCTATGGCAAACACTCTGTTCTTCCAGCTCTTTTTTTCTTTCCTCAGAACGCTAAGCTCGGGCTGGAATTCCCAGAGTCATGTCACTCATACAGTCTTTCATTTTCCACAAGCTACCACGCTCAGAAATCCTCCCCCCTGTCATTTTCAAGCCATTAAAATGCCACTACAGCGATTCAAAGTATTGCTTTACAATCCTGTTAAGGGATTATGCAAAAGCCTTTTGGCAATGCTTAAGGACAATACATCAGGCTGCAATATGAACGTGGATATGAGGGAGAAAAGGTGGGAGAAAAGCAGGAGGAAATTGCCTGGTGCTAAACATGAAAGAGGAAAAGCTGTCATCCCCTAAGCCTAAGCAAAGGGACAACATAAATGAACACAAAACATGAATGAAACTGCTCCCAGCTGAAAGTGGAGGGTCCTCCAGCGTCTCCCAGTGGGTGGCCCCACCGGTTTCAGTGGTTCCTCCCAGCTCAGAGAACCAGCAGCCTCATTTTATCCCAGCACGGCCAGAATTGTTAAACAGGCAAGATTGAAAATTCTGATAAGGCTGATGAAAATATGTGTAACTTCTTTCCAACCTGCCCACTCTGCAGCTCACACGTGGCCCAGGCACTTGAGGTAAGTAACGTGAACAAAAAGAAAAGGCTGCTGAGAAATACTTACCTTGGGAAGGGAGTTTAAAAGATATATTCAGTTCTAAGTGCAGAACCCAGATCTCCTGTCAGTGACTATGTATCTCCAAGCAATATTTTCAAGTGCAAGCCTGTCCTAGTTCATAAGGGATGCTTCTTCAGAAAATATTGCCAACATTTGTAATAGTTGCAGCCTCTCACCATCTATAGACACAAACAACTAGGAGGTATTCTAGAATCCCTCCTCTGTTCCAATGAGAAGAACATGGCACTAATTAAACACCTAAAAGGAACTAAGATGTTTAAGATGTTTCTTGATGACAAGGCAGAAATCAAGAAGGGGAATAGTAGAAGGGCACCTGTTCTGTTAGGCTTGTTAAAAGCAGCTTAACTACATCAAGGTTAATTTATTTCTTACCAATAACCAAATATCTTTTTACACTCTCTGGAGAGATATGCAAGTTGTTTTAGGTAAGTTTCCACTGACTGTGCACAGGTAAGTTGGATGCTCAACTATTTTTCTGGCTCAGCCCACATAATTCGAGATGGTCAAGAAGAACAAAAGGGGGTAAATCTAATTTTTATGGAAGACACTTGCAGATAGGCATCTTCTAAATTCTCTTTTCACTAATAAGGTTTAGAATGAAGTGTCTTTGCAGCTTTAAATAAATAGCTTTTTGCTATTACTCAAAATGTAGTTGTACACTGTTCTTGTTCAGTGGAACAACAGGAAATCTACTACTTTAATGTTCCACTCGTGTCCAGAACTGAGTGAACCAGCCAGGAAATTACTTCCCTTCCTACTCAAATCAAGTTTGAAAACCAGACTCAGGCTGAACCTCTGCGAAGGAACCAGTGAATTCACCTTCCCATGTTCAAAAAAGTCCAGCCATTTTGTAATAACTTAAGAATATCTGTTGAGAACAACACAGAGCTTTATTTCCCCTGGAAGCAAACTGTATAAACCTGCACAAAATGTACCTTAAATGACAGCTGCCAGTAAGGGTCTGGTAGAGGTTCTGTACTGGGACTTCAGCAATCAAGGTTCGTTTTCTAACTCTTTACAGGGTCCCAGCTGGATGTTGGGCAAGTTGCTTTCTTGGTTATTGTTCTTTTCTAGGAAGACTTATAAAATCCAACCTTCACCAGCCCTCTTGCCTTGTCCAAGAGACCTTGCAGGACTCTGTTTAAAGTTTTTGCTATTTGTTTTTATTATGATAACACAAAGAGACCTGGCCTTTCCAGTCCAAAGCAATAGGGGATGAACCTTCCATCCATTTAAAGGTGAGACTTCCAGGTTTGTTTTTTTGTCTTTGTGTGCTCACAGGGGTGGCAGGGTCTGTGTGCACACTTGAGTACTCTTACTGCCCTGGAAACATTTTTGCACTGAACAGAAGCACACACCAAATGAAAATTCGTGTTTGAAATATTGGTTTGATCTCACCTCAGCATTTTCCCCCATGGCAAGCAAGAGGAAGGGGAAAAAACCACCACCAGTTTGCCTCCATACAGTGTTAGTGACGTTTTCATTAGAAGTCAAACCTGTGAAAGCCTCACTTTCTGTATGTAAACAACCAGCATTTCTTTTAAGAGTCACTTTTTTAATTAAATACAGTCCCAGCTGTCATTTCTAGCTATTTAATCACAAAGAGGTTTCCTAGGAACATAAAGCTGGAAGTGATTAAGTTAAATTGGGTCCTATATTTACAAGCATCCCCTTAAGCAAGCAGATTACCTGCAGCATATATATATATACACATATATATATTCCTAAGGGTTGTTCAAACTTGATATCTGAACAAATGAGACTTCTCATGGCTGGAGTGCACAGTATTAATCTCACTTCAGGACAAGCTGCTCCCTCTTCAGCAACACAAGTGTTGCTGGTCAGCAGCATCACCAGAGGGCCCAGGGGAAGCTGAGCTGGTACTTTCTGTTTTCTTTCCTTTCGTCCCTTTTCCATCCAATTCCAGCTACAAAACAAACATTTTTCAGTACAGTTTGAGGCACCAGAGGTGACAGCTCCTGTCTGCATCCATCAGCCTCCCAGTCCGGACACTCACTCCAGGCAACCTCACTGCCTTCTCAGGAGAAGGAAGGGGAAGCAAAGCCCATCAACTCTGAAACAAGAGGGGAGGGTTTTTCCTCTTCCACCACAGAAAGTGCAGGAGGATTAACAGGAGCAGGACCCAGGACATACAGGTCCTAACACTGAGCTCCATCATCATTATTTACCATTTCCCAACAAAAAAACGATTTAAAAATGCATTTGTTTTCCACATTGAACCAATCTACAACACTGAGGAGATTTAAAGACAATTTGAAGACTCCAAAGCAATTGGCTGCAGCAAAGGAATGTCTCTGAGATAAGTCAGATATGAAAAATGAGGAATACAACTTTCAATAAAAATCTTGCCAAATAGGAGAACAAAACTCCAAACTGTCTTTTCACTTCTCTTCCTTTCCAACAAAATTATCCTCTGCCCCGTGAACCATCCTTACAAGTATTCTGGTTATCCTGAATTAAAAAAAATGGAGGAAGATGTTTGTCTCAAGACTAGATACTTGCAGCAATTTCTTTTCCAGATTCTCTTGTACTCCACATACACTGTATGTGTCCTACACCTTGTGATGGGGAGGGTGTGTATCCCCTTGGCTGCTGTTGGTGAGCTGAGGGGAAGGAGGGTGCTCAGGTGTTCTTCCTGCAAGCCCACTCCTCTTCCTCCTGAACATCCCAAACTTCTTCCACGGGTCTCACAGGCTCCTCTTCCTTTTCACTGCTTTAGGTTTTTACATGAGCCAAAATGTCCAAAACATTAGTTTTCATGGCTTTAAGTGGCATATGGTACTGGGTACCTCGGGCATGCTGGGAGGAGAACAACTGTTGTCAGATGCCCAGTGACACTTATTCAGTATTTATGAGCGTTTTTTCAGTAATACACAGCTCAGGAATGATTTCAGAGCCTGAATCCCCAGTTTGCCTGTTGTTTCCAGTAGCTGGAGGACAGATGCTCGGGAAGACTGGCAATTAGCAGCTGGAACGTGGCCAATGTTATTCCTATTTACAAGGGTGGGAGGGAAGATCCAGGAAATTACAAAGTGCTTCCCTTTGTTAAAGGCACTCGGATGTGAAACAGAACCCCTCCCTTACACCCCAGCTCTGAAAGTCAAGCATTAGGTTCAGCCTAAGGCATTTTTCAGCTCTCACTTTCACAAGAAAACACAGATACTTGCAAACAAGCTCAAAAAATAAAAATCAGTTTTATCGGTGGGACTATTTCTCCACGAGCTGGTCTCATCCAGGATTCACATCCAATATCCTGACCTGGACATCAGGACCAGGTGTTCAGATGAGAGACAGAAGCAAACACTTAAGTTTTCCTGAGTTGAACTGCCTCCAAATGGGCTACATTTGTTGTCTATTTGCTTGGCATTTGTACAATGTGTGTGGAGAAACAAAATTAACCTCAGTGTGGCAGAAACACATGTAAGATTTATTCCTGATTACCATTCCTGTTATGTTCCTAAGGAGCTCCTAATATGTACAGATGTAAAGAGTTAATTTCCCCATCAAAATATAGCTTTAATAATATCTTTATAGCTCTAATATTTATCCATGACCGATTTCTCTTACTGGGCTCTATTCCACACTTTTATATCCACTGGAAGAGAGCCTTGCATGCCTGGTTTAGTTTTTGACTATGGCTGTATCCTCACAGTGTTCTTGCCTGTAGCCAGACTGATGGGGTGGTACCTTTAATAACCAGGCTTAAGGCAAGGTAGAAATTTATTCAAGAGCATCAGAAAAATCCAGATTAAGCAAGTTGTACACTCTGCAGCTGTCACCATGTCCTGTCAGTCCTCAGCACTGTGGGGATGTCATTTCTATTCCTGTGTCCTTGAGACAGTGTGTGCCATCCATATTTGCTCTATTCCTACTAATGCTATCCACCCACCCAAAACACACTGCTTTATTTGTAGAGGTTGGTAGCAATAATAAGACATGTTTAACTGGCTGGCAGACACTGTCTGTTAAGACAAGTTGAGAAAGATTTTGCTCTTCCTGCTGTGCAGCTGTGCCTGCACTTTGAGGCTCATGGATGGAGTTAAAGAGATTCAGCAACAAAATTCAGCAGCGCTGCCAGTGTTTAGAGCTGATGGCAAGTTTTAGAGATAAACCAACTGAAGTTAATATTCATTCTGTGGTTTGAGATAACTCATGGGCCAGCTGGAACTTACTGCTGGGGTTTGTGACATATTAGGCAGCAAGATGACACTGATGGTACCTTTACCAAGAGCTCAGAACACACCACACACTAACCCTCACAGAAATTAACTGCACAGTAGAGCTGCCAAAGGTCTTATTAAACTTTTTTCCCCCAAATGAATACCTACTCCTCTCCAAATGTAGTTCAAAATCAAAACTGACAGGGAAGGGAGGAAATGTGACTTAGCAAATTCTACTGAGGAGAGAGGAGTTGTTCCCAAAGTACAGGGTTATGCCTGCTCCAGGGGTGGAGAACTGCATCAGATGTACAGGTTTACTGTGTTCACTCCCACCCATTATTTGACTTGTCTCTAAATTGTTCCTTTTTCAGGATGTATCTAATTTTGGTATAAACGTTCAGCAAATCGATCATTCTTTTCTAATCCCTGACTTTTCTCCCTTCTGGCTGTTCTCTCAATAAATTTTGTCCCAGTATTTTGAACAGGAACCTATTACTCCTTTTCCTTTCACAGACTTGTTCTTCTGCTCATGGTTTTGTTCTTGAGTTACTTTGGGATCATCTAACACCTTTTCTTGGGCCAAAGCTCTCCAGTTCATTCCTGAAGAGTTAGAGAGGAAATCATTGGACACTTTCTTTCCCACCTCAGACACCCCCTTCTGTCACGTTCTGTCAGACTAATTGAGTTGCCAGCATCCCAAGGGGATAAGGATGGCAGGAGCTGTGCAAGATCCACCTGGATGAGGATCAGACTTTTGCTTGAACAATTACACTGTTTCAAGGTCACTCTGTGAATTGGCTCACTCTCAGAACTGGAATCCACCAATTCTCAGGGCACAGTGGGAGACCATTTTTAAAATACTTCTCTCCTAAACAGAAGTCCTTCATTTGTTGATTTTCAAAATTGCAACAGCAATTCTTACACATTCCCACATAGTTCCCACAGAAGCTCTGTGTAAGTCACTAGAATATCCACATCACACTCTTCCCTTACAACACTGGTTTCATTATTTCTCCTGATTTAAACAGAAGCAAGACCCTGCCATTGCTGCTTGCCAAGTTTGTTGACTATCCTAATCTTAAAGGCTGTGAATCATTCTAGATAAATTAAGTTGCATGTCCTCCTTCCTAAAGGAAACTGTTCAGGCTTCCTGAGCTTCCATGGGCTTCACTTGCTGTACAGTAGATGACATAGATACCTTAGACCATCATTTAATCACCATAAAGTGATTTGTGTGACGTTTCACACAAATGAAAAGGTTTAGGCATGAAATTTAACTTGTATCTCCCCAGATCAAGAGAGGTTGTAAAGATGCTAATTAAGCACACAGGGCAATGAAACACAGAAGCTACAATTATGTATTCAGCTACAATATTTTCATGGGATCTCTTGGAAAACACCACACCATTCTCCATTTAAAAGAAGGTTGTAGTGAGAGTCTTTGTGAAGCCTCCTCCCTTCTCTGTGGAGACAGATCCCCTCCTTCCTCTTTGAAGGGGGACAAAGTTTTTTCCCCCAGAAATACACAAGTTTAACCCTACACTTAATTTGCACTTCTGTGGCTGCACGTCCAAGTTTGTGGCCTGAAGACACCTTGAAGATGCTGTTTTAGAGATTCAATCTCACATCAGTCAAAGATCAAACTCCCAAACAGGAGTTCTCCACCACTTACCTTTACAAAGCCTACCAAAAGCCAAATCTCTTGTGCTGTCCTACCAGTCCCCTCCCTTTCCATTTTAGAAATTAATTTCTCCCTGTCTCATCATACACATCATATTTAGCTAATATTTCCTTTCTGTCAGGCCCCCGTGGCAACAGATCTTACACTGCTGTCAACGAAATCTAAAATATTAATATCCTATTATAGATTTAGTTGAGTCAGATGTCTTTTCTGCTTTCCTTTCATTTAAGGGATTGGTGGGAAAGGGTGTTTTGGTTTTTTTCAATACCAATATCCCCAGGGGATAAAGCAATACAGACACCCTCTCCCTGCCACTGCTGACAATAATTACAGTTAGTCAATCTTACTGGCACTTAATGTTCAGAGATGGAGTATTCACCTGGAAAGGGCCTTGAATTGGAAAGATTCAAGGGATTCTTTTTCCCTGCAGGACAGTGAAGTATTTTCTTCTTCCCACCTTCAAGGTTCTTTAGTAGCTCAGGGAACTAGTTGGTAAAACAAGCACAAAGCAGACCTTGAGCCGGCCCTTTAGTGCCGTGGCAGGACAGGTTTCCTTTGTTCTCCCAGGTTTTCTGGTGGGGAGAAGGGGGGCAATCAGGAGGTGACAGCAGGGTGAGGGGACAGTGTTCATGCACAGCAGGGATCCTCTCAACTTGGGCTGCCCAAACCAGAAGGGTGAGGGACTTTGAGCTTCCCCCTCCCCTGCAAGGCCTTTCTTAGAGCTTTTCCTTGGAGCATGGGGAGGGGGGAAGGTAAGCAGGGAAGGTAAGCAGGGCAGCACAGCACAAGCCAAACAAAATCATTTCTTTTCCTTCCTGGAGCACTGAGGCTTTTAGCTGCTGCATTCAGAGACAGAAGCCTTGTCCATCCTCTTTCCCATTTTCACCCTGTTAAATAAATTTATGGGGTTGGAGGGGGGAAGAAATTCTAATTTTCCAAGTTGGTCTGAGGTAGGAGTAGGAACTACATCCCTTCCAGGGTAATTCTGAGCCTGCAACAGGAAATAAAGCAGCCCCTCAACAGGAGCAGAGGCAAACCCAAATACAGGCTAATGAAAGGAATACATATAGGTAAACAGACCTTGTGACACAACCTTCCTGCTTCCTATTGATTGTCTAAAACCTTAATACTGCAATATCTGCCTGCAAATCCTCCTAGAGACAGAAATGAGATAGGCTGGCCTGAAGCACAGCATCGACAGGAAGCAAAATGCAAACACCCTCAGCGGCTTCCACAGCTGGAACTCAGAAGTGCATGGCACTTAAAAATCTTTTTCTTTTCACTAAAAAAGGCTGTGCATGCAAGGGAATTACTTGTGGCCCAGTCAGAGTCAGAGAGAGCTTCTAGATATAACTGTAGAAGGGAAAAGGGCAATTATTTGAAGAGAAACCTTAGTGGCTCTTGTGTTGGTTTTCACTCCCGACCCAAAGGGCAGTCACTTCTTAATGAGCCTCTGGCATAAGATAACAAGATAACAAGTGTTAAGGTGCCATGTGGATGCATGTGAGACAAAAATAATCAATGTTCAGTGAGCAGTTCTGTGATAAAGGGAGACAAAAGAAGCAAATAATGCACATAAATGATGTGTACCCCTTGCTATCTTACCAAAGCATATATAGTATATAATATATAGTCACAATATAGATATATTTTCATATATATATGTGCACATACAAAGCTGAAGAAAGCCTCCCTCTGTGACAATTCAGGCCCACATGGATCTCAAAGGCAGCTGACAGACTTGTACACGTGGATCCACAACCAAGCAGGAAGGACCTCCTGCCCGTAGCTGCACTTTGGGAAATACAACTGCAAGGAAGTCATTTCCTTGATTTCCTGGGGCCTTCAGGAGGCAGGACCTGCACAAACCTCAGGCTGTTCAGGATGATCTCACAGCTGTGTGCACCTGGACTGTATTTATTAATACAGCCCAGGACACTATTCCTCCTCAATGGTCTGTTTCCATTTTTGCCTTAGAGGATTCCCATGAAATCCATGGAACCCAAGCCCAGTATTCAGGCATTGTAGCAAGGAGACATATGGAGAGAAGGAGTGTTACATTGGAAGCTGCTTTTTTAACCAGACAAACACACCAGCTGCTTTTAAACCGCTCACAGGTTTTAAGAGCTGCAAATAGTCTCGAGATGCAGCTCTTAAATAAAGGGAGTGTGAGCAGGTGGTCAAAGTTCAGGAAAAACTGCCTTTGATCCTTCAGCTTGTATCATCTGCTTATTTCCATAGATGTGAACACTAGAACATGCACAGGATTATAAATAATTGAAAGTGAGACACATTTATAATTCTTCTGCGTCTGGAGTCAGAGTTCCCCGAATTGGCTTTGAATTAGTCAAAAGGAAAAAAAAATTAACCATTTATACAACCTAGAAGAGTACTGACGTGGAGACAGTTTTTAGAAACGGAGCAGAGTTCTGCAGAGGGAGAAATCTCCACATGACAGATGGAGCCATTATCACCTAATGTGCCTCTGCAAGGCACTTGGCCCGGGGTGGCACAGGGATAGAAAGAAAAAGGGGAATAAGCACAAGTAAACACAAAACCTGCTAGTACAGACAAACTGAGACCATGGACACTATTTTTGGTCACAAAAGGGATTTACTGGCACTTTCTATTAGTGAGGATGAAAGCTCCACGTTGTCATTGCAGTGAACAAGAACAAAAACCCCATAAAGTCAGAAGTGGCAGGAAACTAAACAGCTTAGCAGGAAAAAAGACAGGAGCAGAAGAGGCAAATAGACAAGCAGTAGTAACATAAAACAGTCAAAAAAAATAGTGATTGACAGGAGTGAGGTGCTCTGCTCAGAGAAGGAATCCAGAAAACAGCAAGTTACCATTTCTTCACTGCAATGAAATAGGACATCCCAGAACTTGAATCCAAGAGCCCATCACTGCACATCAAACCAGGCAGAGAATGACTGTTGGGGGCTGGAACTAGATGATGTTCCAGGTCCCTTTCCAGCCCAACCCAGGCTATTCCTGCTTGCTGGGAAAGCATAGGGGGAAAGTTTCAGTGCTGATTAAATAGCAAGGTGCAGATGACCATGTTTTCAGGGATTCGTGCAGCAAGATAGGACTTGCAGGAATGTTATGGCACACAGTGGCTGTCTGGGAAGACATAGCCACCCACCTCCTGCCCCAAAAACAGCACAGCGGGAGTGCACCCATGCCTCAGTTTTGGCCTGGGCATGGTTTGCATGTTCCAAACCGTGATATGAATGAGGTGGAGGAAATGCAGCACCATCTGCTTTTATTCTTGCTTTGGGACAGTCACCTTCAGTCAGACAACTACTGATGGTAAAACCTGTAGCCACAGCTCCCGCCATCCCTCTGTCCTGCCTGTCACATCCTGTGTGCCAGCAGTGGGGCAGAGACACAGCTGTCTCCTCCCTGTGAAGCTTTCCCTGCTGATCCCAAACATCCCTCCCTGCTCCCTGCAGAGCGTGTTAACCTGACTGCAGCTGCACACACCAGCTCAGACACCTCACTGCAACCCATCAGGGAGCTCAAAAATGACAACCCACACCTTCCAGAAGGATGGGTTCAGTTTAGGAAATGAAGCTTTGTGATCTTTGCATCACAGGGCTCCCTCAGATGGGGATTACTTCACCTCTGTCCTTCCTATTAGACTCTCAGTAATTTGCTCCCACACTGCTTCAGACACCTCACCTTCTCACAAAATACCTGCTGTAGGGTCAGAAGTCACAGGGAAAATGAAGTCACAATAGATTTTACCTGCACATCAGCTGTAAAATACAGCAATCCAGCAGCTGTGCCTGCACAGGGAGCAGGAATTTTTTTTGAAGGACTGAAGAAGAGCATTTACCTTGAAAGGCTGCACCTGCTCTTATTAACAGGCCAACAGACAAGAGAAACAGGATTAGGCAGAAATCCTCCTTTGTCCCCTTAAGGTAAATTCTGTGACTACAGTGATGCAGTTATGAACCATTATCACTCTAATACATGAGATCCATAATAAATTGAATACTGTAGACATCCTGAAAACTGCACAGAAATTAAATGCTATTTATAAGTCCCTTTTGAGTCTTGTAGCTTAAAACTGAAAAAATGGAGAAAATCCAATTGTTGGTGAGAGTGGGTAATTACTCCTCATGAGATGGGGATCCAAGTCCCAGATGGTTCTCTAGATTCATGTGAAACTGGAGGCTGCTTTTAATTCAAGGAAGAGCTTTCAGTGGCAATGCTTGCTGAAGTCATTCCCACTCCAGGCATCCCAGTTGTGCCCCTTGGCACGACACAGACCTGCCTCAGCTTGAGCAGTCACATCGTGAACAGGGTCAAGGAACCGATCCAGGAAAACAACCAGGCAAACGTCAAAACATTATTGTTGATATCAACTTTGTCAAGAGCAATCTCTGAACACCCCCCAGTTTTGGAGAAACCGGGCTGTTAACTGTGATAGTCAAACAGACAACTCAAAATCCCAATATTTCACATCTTCAAATACCCTCTTCTCACTCAAATAAAGTTGGAAGTTAAATTCTAAGCCTGATCCAGGCCACGGGGAAGCATCCTCTGACTTCAGAGCTCCGAGTTCAACCTCACATCTATAGGGGCCATTTGTGGTACATCAGAAGTAGATCCACACAAATTCCCCTCTTCAGCTTTCAGGAGAACCCAGAAGCATCCAGAACCTCAGAGGGGAATAAAACAAAACAGGGAAATTTGAAATAATTCAGTTAATGAACCCAAAAATCTCCCAAGGGCATTTCTTTAGGCTCTTGCTTTCCCAAAAGGATATTTGGACATAATTGTCACAATCACACAAAGTTCCCATTTAGACAGAACAGGAACAGTTTGCATGAAAATTCTTTAAATTCTAATCAAGAGACAGAAACTTCAGAAAAATATTCATATTAGCAGAGGATGGCTTATTAAAAACATCCTTGTCCCTTGCCATAATAAAGCTTCCTTGGACACCACACTTCAAGGAACCTTAATGAATTTTCTATTACAACAGCTTGTATGAACAAGTTACATTTTTCTAAATTAAAACTGAGTTTCTGGGCTTCTTTTCAGTTTGAATATGCATTGTAAAGCTGCTGGGTAAACAGTACTTTGAAAGGTTGTGACATGCTGTGTATTACCAGCTGAACCAAATGGACCCAGACACTGAGATCACTTGCCATCTAGCCAGGAGGCAAATCTAAAAGAAAATGCAAATATCAGAGCATGGGGCCCTTATATTTCCTTAAAGCAACCAAGTGCTCGTCCTCAAAGGGTAAGATAATCAGCTTTCAGATTTTTTTTGTTTAATCAATACTCAGAGTGTTTCTTTCTGTTCTGATTTTTCTTTTTTTTAAGACTTTGGTGGTCTCTTTATTCAGCACAAACCACCCTGTTATAAGGAACTCCCACTTCCAAAAAACCCAAAGGCACAGCTGAGAAGAGACCATACAGGTAGTTGCCAATTTATTGCTCTGAAAAATTCTGTGGGATACCACACACAGGCTGGATGCTTAGTGAAACTGGACCTAAACTGCATATCCCAACGTTTTGTTGTATTGCTGGGAGGGGGGTAAAGAACTGACACTTAAAAGTTCCAAATGAGAGTTTGCCAGGCATTCCCTGTGTTCACTTTTATGGAAGCTGAGCTGCATGCACTTGAAAATAACTGAGATGCCTGACCCACCATTCACATGTACACAGCTGCTGCAAATAAAGAGCTCTAAACATAACAGGGGGATGGAGGGGAGCCAGAAAAGCCAACAATGTTCTTCTTTCCAGCTAATGTTTATGTGCATTGTGTTAGACAGTGACCAGACTCCTGCCACTGACATCTGGGTGCCTGTAAATGCTCTGCTTGGGCAAGTGCAACGGGTGCTGCTTCAGCTGTGAAATCCACCCAGCCACTGAGAACCTTCTCAGATGAAAACCAACTTCCTAGGCCTGCTTTCAGTGTCCAAGGACGTGGCAGGTTCACTCAAGAAGCCACATGTCCCCACAGCCCAAAGGACTCGTGCCAGGTATCTTCAGTGATAAAATAAAATTCAGTGTTTCTCCCAGCCTACTTCTTATAACTCTGAAAGGGACAGACCCCAATTCTGGTAGTGTTTATAACCTGAGGATGGAGGGCCTGGCTACAACAAACAGCCCTGGATATCTACCCCAGAACACCTCAGCTGGAAGTGTTCTCTGTCACAAGCCCCCAGCCCCCCCCCAGCTGACACAGGTGGGTAACACACTGCCAACCCTCAGCCGAGAAATCACAGGACTAAAAGATGCCAAGGCCTATTTTGTGCCACTGAGGCAACAGTCATGTCCCTCAGCATTTATTTTCCCCCTTTGCTATGGGGCAAGGATCCCCTGGAGGAGCCTGATCCCACTCCTGGCACAGGCAGGAAGCAGCACAGAGGAGCTGGGCGCTGTAACTTTTGGGTGCTCTGAGCAGCTGAAGGTCAAGCCTTCATTTCCCAATAACCTGCAGCTGGTTTAGTGAGCCAGAAAATTGGGCCAGGCATTGATTGGATTAGTGTGTCACCTGGATACTTCAGGCTTAGATTTTCAGAGGGAATGCATATAAAAAAAAAACAGTTGAAAGTGGATTTGTACTTGGTTGTAGTTTTGAGACATTCTGAGTGTAGGAACTTCATTCAGGCTCCTATCCTTTTGAATGGAATATTTTCAAGAAGCATTCACGTTAAGGAAAGCTCCAGAAGAAGAGTTAAATAAATTTAATGTGGCTCCTTTGTGCCCAATTATTAGAGACACAGTAGGTACTGTTTCTTCCAGAGGACCCCTAAGACTGAGCACACTGGATGGTTGGTGCTTAACAGGTAAAGCAGCCATCCAGAATATTCCCCCTCACTGAATTAACAGGGCAGAGTTAATTTATTGCGCAGGATTTGGATGATTAAATTATTTCCTGACAAGCTCACCCAAGGACTTGGCAGATATTAATTTGTCTTCACAAAACCCCTGTAAAAGCAATTTTAACCGCAGAGTTGGTACAGAAAGCTGTGGAACAGACAAATTTAGAAGGCCAATCTGAGATAGTACTTTCAGCCACCTCAAAAAAAGTACAGTTTGCAAGAACCCCTACAACAAGAAATCAAATCCTGGCCCTGTCTGACTTCACATCCTATCCGTGTTTCCAGTTAACCTCCTGCACTACTACTTCTTGCTATAAACACACTTGATCTTCTGCTCCAATCTCTCCTTGAGACTTCTTTCTTTTTAAGTCCTAGTTTTAACCTCCCCTGCTTTATTGCACCGTCCCTGATCTTCCCCATTGCCTTAGACTGGTCTGGTCTCTGTTCTCCCTGCACAGCAGCTCCTCACTCCAGAATCCCTGTTTAGCAAGATCCAGCAGCCTGTTCCCTTGCTGTGCTACAGGAAGAGCCAGACATAAGCTCAATCTCATTTTTTCTGGCTCTCCAGTGTGTTTGCTGCCTCAAACCCCAGCTTGTTCCCCAGGTACCCAGCTCACCACTCACTCCCCTGCACTGGCAGCCAAGGGCCAGGGGGGAAGAAAATCACTCAGGCACACTGACACAGCACCTACTAACCCAGCTGCAGCTCTCCCTGGAGCCACCAGCATGAGAATATGGCAGGAGAAGCTCATCCCTTTCTAACTAAAGCGTTTCTCTGAAGGTGCTCTGCTCCACACACCCTCATTTTCACATCAGTCCCACAGTCGCACCGAGAGACTGAGGACTGGCAACAAACTCCACCACACACACCTGCCTTTGTGCCACTTGGAGCCTCACAAACACTTATCAGCCACTCTGAGTGGTCAAACAACCTAAAACCTCCGAGGTTCACGTTGCTAACCCAACAGTCACACACTGGGGCTCACCTTTGCTGGATTTGGGGCACAGAACCAGGGGGCTTCTCCACAGGGCAAGGCAAGGAAGCTCCCAAGAGCTGGACTCTCCCAAAAGTGGGTACAGGAGCACAGAGGCTGAAGGCAGCAGCCAGAGATGGAAGGGTCCACCAACAAACCCCCAGCCTCACGTGAGGGGGTGAGCCAAGTCCAGAGAGTCCAGCCAGGAGCAAAGCAGATGGATCCAAATTGGAGACAATTCCAGACGAAGAGGCAGCAAAGGCACAGAGTCCATGGAGAGACACTGCTGAACATGAGCACACCTGAGCAGAGCTCAGACTGGGGCAGAGCTCCAGTGGGGCTC
Source organism: Pipra filicauda (assembly GCF_003945595.2). NCBI lineage: Eukaryota > Metazoa > Chordata > Aves > Passeriformes > Pipridae > Pipra > Pipra filicauda. The sequence goes on along the minus strand of NW_024104611.1, from coordinate 570,657 downwards.
CTGTGCCCCTGGGTGTGGGCAGAGGTGCCAGGTAAAGCTCATCAGGGCAAATGATGATTAAGGCCAAGTGTTAAAACCTGGGGAAGTCCCTGGGCCCTGAGGACAAGGGGCAGAGATGCCTCAGCTCCCCGGGGGATATTTGGGGCAGGTGTCCTGCATCAGCCTCCCAAGGTTCACTGCACAACAAGTAATAAATGATTGGGCTGTTTCTGACCTCCATTGCCACTTCCTCTCCTGAACAAGGGAAGCTTAAACCTCAGCCAGGGAATTTCTTTGGTTTCTGTCTTCTGACAGACTGACTGTCCCCCACCTCCCAGACTAGCAAAGCAAAATGGAGCAGTTCTTTCTGAGAGGGAGAAACACTGCTGCTTTTATGCAGGAGAGCCAGCTAACAGCCTGCAAGGCCTGCATTACAGTTAATGACCCATATGCTTCTCTAGCATTGGGCTAAAATCCAATATTTATATTTTTAAGAGCTTACCAAATTGATCTAGATGGAACCAGGGTGGCTGGAAATGATCTGGAATTTAAATGGCTGATGTTCCTGGGAAACTGCATCAACATTTGAAGCCATTTTTGGAGAAATACTAATTAAATTGCCACATCTCTTCCTGGGGAGGGATATAATTTTCCCCTTTTTCTCCAAATACGCTTCCAAAGTTTACCCTGACCATCTTTCTCCTTTGTCAGGAAATCTGTTACCCCACAATCAACAACTGCAGACTGGTGGTTTGGCTGCTGCTCCTGCTTAAGTGCATCCTAGACTTGTTACTGAGTTACAGAAGGAATTCTGATCAATTATTCTTGGCAGATACAGGGAAAGACAAACCTGCTGAATCTATTTCTAACTCTCCTATTCTCCTTAGCTGTATTTGATTTAGTGCAGTGGAACTTGCTGGCAGTAGTAACACCCTGCTTTCATACAGTACCTTTGTCTTTCAAAGCCAAAGCTTTAAAAAAAAATAAATATATTTTTAAAGGCAAATGAAACTGTTTCACCAAGGTCAGAGTGTGTATCACTGGCAGGGTGAGGAAAAGGATTTCCGAGTCCCAGAGCATCACACATTTCAGAGTAGAGAGGGAAATCATCAGTTCAAAAGGAAATATCACTCACCCAGTGCTGAATTAACTTAAAGAGGAGCTCCCAACACTTTCTCTAACATGTAGGTTTGTTTAATCTCCCTGACTTTACTAGATATTTTCATTTACTTTTAACTTTGTCCACTCTATTAATAAATGAGTAATCTCAAAGACAAGAGTAAAGATGAAAAAATAAAGTTCCTTATGGTCACCAAACTCATCACATACAGTCCTTAGGCACAAGCATGGTGCTTAAATAATATTTTGCCAACAAAGCAAAATGTAGATTTCCTTTTAGATTTGCTTTTCATTACCTGGATTAATACCTCAATCTCTGTGCCACCCCCTTGGGAAATTTTCTCACGTATTTCAGACTTATTTGAAAGCCTTTGTCTGGAACCATTTGGAGGTATAAGCAAAGTAAATGAGAGTTTCAACTCAAAAAAAATAGTGTCTAATGTGGTTTAGGAGCTACTGAAAATCATATAATGAAATAGACTTTAAAAATGTATAATACAGTTTAGAAGCTACTAGAAGCAATGTCATAAAACAGACTTTTCAGTAGTGTGGCTGGAGGTTAAGACTGAAACTGTGCCATGCTCTGACTCCACTGGAATCATCATCTGATCTTCCTTCTTTTGGCTTCTCCTCTGTTTCATTCCCTCTTTCTCTAGGCTGCTATTCAGGGCAGAGACAGTTCCTTCTTTCCTGCAGAGCACCTGACCCAGCAGGACCATGGGCTGCCCTGGGATACTGGGCTTCACATCAGAACGTTCCAACAGAACAACTCTCACCTTTCGTGTTTTATCCACCCATGGAAGTTGAATGATTTATTGTGTCATAGTCCTGCATTCTATCCACAACATCAGTTCCACTGCAAGTCCTTCCTATAAAAGGCTGCTTGGTTGGTGTTTTTTTTTTTTTCAAGCTTGCTTATTCTTGCAAAATGTTGCCAATAAATGGCAGGTTTCTGTAAATAAATAGGATTTGTTCTTATGGGGACCTCCTGCAAGTACACCAATGAATATTGAATTTCACACCTCTGATCGCTGGCAGTGCTTCACAATGCCTGACATATATTTACAGAAGAGGCTCTTGTAGACAATTAACTTGAGCTGTGCAGTATTTCCAGATAACCTGACTGCTCTAAGAGGTCCCAGATTAAGGCTGAGTATCGAACAGCAGGGTTGGGGAGGTGCTCTCAGCACTTCATTCTGTTTGCAATTGCTTTTTCTGTTTTGTTTGTAACTCCGAGGCAGGACTGGAGGACAAACAAATATATCACTTAAGGACAAGAGGACACTTGAATACCTGAGTCTACTTCACAGGCAGATCTGCATTTATAAAGCTGGACTTTCCTCAAGTCCTCTCTTGGCAGCATTTTAAGCATGTGGTTCAGGAGAATAAACATGTTCTGCCTCTTAGGGCTGTGTTTAATACCGGGCTCAGCTCATACTTTAGCAAATCAAGGTTGTACAACAGGAGAATTACCCGGGCTGATTTTCTTCTGGCATCAGTGCACACAAGTGCACAACCAGCAAAACGCTGCTCACATCGGGGGGTTTGATCCTGGTGTGCACCTGTGCAAACCACGGGAAAATCAAGTTCCCTGTGCAGGATAGGGAGATAGAATCCCAGTCCCTTGCTTACGTGGGAGCCAGCTTAGCCAGAGGGATACTTTTTACACCGGGAGGTTCTCAGGCAGCGAGAACAAACTCTGTAGATCGAACAGCTCCATCAGAGTTACCCCAAAATAACCCTAATTTGCATTTAAAACTTGAATAAAAGAAGCAGTTTAAACCCAAGCTTTTGATCCCCCTACCTGCCCAGTCCTACCCTCAACATCCTCATTCACCCCTTTAAAATGGTTACGGAGGAGACTAAAAAACACTGAGGTGTTCAAGAGAAGAAAAAAAAAAAAGTTAAAATGAAGCAATAAGTGAATAAAAATAAGAAGCCAAAAGTGGGAAGAGAGCTGTACAGTGTCAGTCTGAAGAACTGCCAGGGAGACAGGAATGAGAGATTCTCAGTAGCTGAGGACACGGGCATGAAGGAATAACAAAATACTTATTTTTAGTCACGTCTGCATGTTGCTTATGTAAGTGATCTTGTACCAAACAAGAAAGGTGCTTTGAAGTGGAATTCCACATAAAAGAGATTGTAAAGATTGGCAGAATAATGGCATAGCTAGTTATTGCTTCCCTTTTTGTCTTTGCTAATTGGTGTGCTGCGCAGGGCTGGAGCTAATTCGGGTCACAGCAGTACCAGCAGCGATCTTACAGCATCACTTTTTTACTTTTTTTGTACCTTTGCAGGAGAAATAACAATTCTGCAAGACCTGTGTGTCTTGATTTCTCTAACTGATGAAAGCAGTGCAAAACCAACAGGGAAATCAGGGGGGCAGCTGGGACCAAGCTGAAGATTCGAGACACTCAGGATTATACGACATCCCAGAAATGGGGAGAGTGGAGCATTCCTAGAGAGACAGCCAATAATGGGGTGCCACAATTTTGAGATTAATTCATCCCTGATTTGTACCAGTACAGTCAAGATGTTTCTCACACTGTAAGCCTGAAGACCTGCAGTTAAAACATGTGAATGTCATGAAAACAGAGGGTTTTCATTCCCGATCGAAGTTTATCTGTGCTTCTCTCAGCTGTATTCAGGGAAAATCCTATCAGTTTTTTATGTTGGTACTTAATCACCCATTAATTTCAGTGGATAGCTGGAAATCAGAACAGGACAAAAATGCCTGGACCCTTCCTTTGGACTTTGTCACAGAGAGACACCCACTTGTGAATGCATTGAACATTTTGCAACCCAGGCATCCCAGGATGAGACAGTCCCACAGGCACAGCTGTTCCACTGGGAAGAGTCATTAGGAGCAGCTGGAAGTACTAGAAAATGAAGAAGCCAAGGAGAAGAGTGTGCTCTGGCAATGTGGAAAATGATCTTCAACACTTTGTATAATCGTATTTTCTCGCTAAGTTCTTTTAAAATAAATATACGTGCACACACACAGACACTTCCCACCTATAGGAAGCCTCCACAGGAATCTTTTTGTGTAATTATGCCTGAACACGTTTTTCTTAACATGTATTCAATGATGTTTTATGCAACACAGTAGAGAAATATTAGACAACAAGTGGCTCAGGCAGATCCAGCCATTAAACTGGCACTGAACTCAGAGTGTCCCTCAATTGGAAATGTACACAAAGGGAAGGATCCTTGGGTACATATTGTACATATAAATAATTTTTAATATTTTTCTTTAATTTGGGAGGAGGGAATCAGAACTCTGCAAGACCTGTTTGTCTTGTTTTCTGTAATTTTGGAAAACACCACAAAAGCAACAGTGAACCCAGAGGGGCATCTGGAACCAAGCTGTAGATTTGAGACATCCAGGATATTACAGAGTCAAACACCACCAGGAAAAAAAATGGGAGAGGAGGATGAGGGAGAGATCACTGAAGTGCTTTATATGGAGATCATACATTAAGCCACCTCAGATTTTCTGGCTTTTCATGGATCTCTCTGGGCAAGGAAGCAGCTTCATATTTTTTCAGAGATAAGATTTTCCTGATTATTAATTCTCTTACCTTGTTCAGACAGCTCTTTTCTCCTTCAAGGTAGGATCATTATTATTGTTCTTTAAGTACTAACACTATGCTTGGCCTGAGACAAGCTGTCCTATGCAACTAGGAATTTGAATAGGTGGATTACATAAATCATGTACAAAATACCTGCCCTGGGGGATGCCAGAATAATGAGGTAAAGTGACCTTAGCCAGAGTCAACACCAGTATTAAATTTACAGCATTGCAAGCATTGTATGTCAAAAAAAGTATATAAAATACTACCTTTTTTGTTTTTTGGGTTTTTTTTGTCTTGAAGCCAGTAACCCTGTGTAAAAATACAAGATTAAAGCTGGAGATTCAAGCATTTTTGAAGAAATGTAGTACTTGATATCAGCCAGACTGCTGCATAATTCATGGTCACTGATTTTCATAAGATGACCCTCGTGTCAAGCTTGTAACTGCTGCATGAAGTTCCAGTCTGACAATTACAGTTCAGGAACACAGGAAGGAACAGAGGGAAAGGAGGGAAAACAAGGCATCTGAGTCAGGACAAGCTTCCTGCCATCCCAGCAGAGCAGTTTCTTTAGTAAATCAGCCCAGAGGTGAGAGAAACCCCTCTAGTGGAAGCCATCCAGTGCTTTTCTGGGAGCATGGATTGCAGCACAGCAGGTTTCCCTCCCTGCCTCTCCTGCTCGAGAAGTGTGGGGTGTTTTGTGCTGTGAACATGCAAAGTGAAGCATTGCCCAAACAGCACACGCAGGAGAGGAGAGGAGAAAAGAAAAAATCACCCAACTGTCTTACAAAGGTCTCCTTTGAAAACAGACCCCATTCAAACCAAGAACAACCGAAGGAAATTCAGAAATAAGGCTGTCAGACCTTCCTGGGCTGACTGACGATTGGAAGGAGACTGGGGAAGAGCCCCCTTGGGTGACACTTTCACCTGTGGGGTGTTTGGTGTTTATGTTTTCCCCGTATGAAACAGGGAATGGGACTTTCCACCTCGATGCTCAGCCTGTTCTCTCCTCTGTCTTTGCCTTCCATAAATCTCTCTGTGGGGTCCTCACAGTTTTGATTTCATCCTGGACGTGTTTGGTAGGTTTTATGGAATGTCCCACATCTTATCACGTGTCCCATCTCAAAGCAAGGCCATTCATTTCCAATTAGGCATTCTTTAAACACACACCCACCCCGGCAGCTTTGCTCCAAAGCAATCAGGAGAAGGAAAAGCAGCTGACAAAATGGAAACCTCAGGATGTTCCCCTGGAAGGAGGAGATGGGGAACAGATGTCACTGCTGAAAGTGAGAGGTTAACCTGACATAAATAACCAAAGGGAAGCAGTGGGGAGTCCAATCAAGGCTGAAATGATGCTCTGATCTTGCACAGCCTGACAAATCTGTCTTGCTATTTATGGCTTCTCTCTCTGGGATTGCAGGTGGCAATTAGGGGAGAAATTGTCAGAGGTGGGAGGTTTTTTCCCCTTTTTGTCACTGTCCAGCTCACGAAACCTGTCAGAGGTTGATGCTGAATGAGGAAATGCAGTTAATCAGCTGGGATTTGAACATAATGCCAACAGCTGCACGACTCAGGTTTTGCATTGCTTTGACCTGTATATTCCCTATAAACTCCTATAAAAGGCAAAAGACATTTATACCCATTTCAGGGAAACTTTTCATCCAGAAACTTTATTTTTGCCACTTAATAAATCACTTCCTTGCACCATGAGACAAAAGCTGTGGTCTCAATAACATGTAAAAATAAGAAAACTCAAGACAGGCAAAGCTGTTTTTCTCTCTGTAGGTAAGTACTTGTGCTGTAAAATCCCATATGCATATTCACAATAGAAACCAAACAGAGCTCAAAAAGTCACTTTATGAGACCATCTAGTTCATCTTTCCACTACGGGAGGCAGACAAGGCCTTATCTGAGACTATAAATCAGAAAAGCAAAGCACGAAAGACAAAATTTATCAAGAGGTAAAGAGCCTTTTGGCATAAATGATATTTTTGCCATATTGAGCCAGAGAACAAGCTGTTTCCTCAACCCTGTTTGGCAACCCTGAATTCAAACAGCATCCTCAAAGCACCTTTTTCCTCTCTTCCTAGCAGGTGTCTACTTGTTGTTTTCCAGTTCAGCCTCACTGACCCACAGGTAAAACTGCTGAGATTCACTCATGGTTTCCAAGTGTGCCAATGCTTTTCCCAAACACAAAGACAGAGCTGTGCACAGACTTTTCAGGAAGGAATACCCAGACAGGGGCGTCACTGCATCATCTCCTGCTGGAAAAATACCTTTACGGAGTGGGGAACCTATAACCAATCACTAATATAACATTTTCCCTTGAATGTGTCTCCATCCTTAGCAGAAACACATCTTTTAAAGGGTAAGCACTTGTCAGCACTTCAGTGAACAGCAAAGGTAAAAACTGTAAGGCAACAAACTTTTCAGGTGTCAGAATTGTTTTACTTTCAGTCCTGAAAGGACACAGGGAAGTACAAGCCTTCAAAGGTCTGTGGGAGCCTGGCAGGGAGAGATAAAGTGAGTACGTGCATGTGTGTTCACATGGGGGCAGGATGGAGAGTAGGAAAACTCTCAGATGTCTACAGCAGAAAGACAAGCTGAATTTGGTGTGAAGGATCTCAATAAAGCTCCTGTTCTATGTCTGTCCCCACAGCTTTTAGACTTGTAACTGCTCAGAGCAAAAAGCGTTTTCTCTCTCCTCTTATCAACAGCTGAGCTGCAGCATCCTCCCCCTCGGTTCTGCTTGTCTGAAAACACAACCATGGGGAGCTGGGAAGCACAAATTAATGTATTTGTGTAGCATCAAAGAGCAAGACACACGGGGGAAGGGTGATCTGTGTGTGGTAGTCAGAGGCAGCTGCTGTTCTGCTGGCTGGGCTGGCACAGGCACCAACAACGACTTTGGGTGGGTCTGGGAAAGGCAGCTCTTACCAGGTGAAAGACACGAGGCTCAAAGGGCAGGTCAGACCAGCACAGAACATAAGAGCAAACTTCTTCTGGGAGCCAGAGGCCAGAGAAAGAATCTTTGGTCTCTCTGTGATAAATGCAGCTCATCCTGACACAGAGCTTTAACCTGCAGCATCACTGAGCCATGGAGTCAGCACTGGGGGTGCTGGTACAAGGTTCAGGAGAGACATTCCTGGCTGATCACACATTATTTCTCCATGCTTTTCCCCCAGTGTGAATAGGAGTACAAGGCTGCCAGGTTCTGAAAGTCAAGGCTGTAAAATATATCAATTTTTGATCATCACTTCTGACCTCCACTCACCATATTTATTGTCAGTGAGCTCCACATCATGACTTCCACATGTCCAGTGTCATTCCTGCCATCTCCCTCACTGAGCCCTGCCAGCAATGCCACAGATATTCTCCAATATTTTAAATAGATATTCCTGCACAGTGCACAAGTACTGACCATTTCAACAACGTGCTCCTTCCTCTTCCCCACCTCTGAATAAACTCTGCTGGGTGGGTGTCCCCACATGCACACCTCAGCTATGGAATCCTTCTTGGGCAGAACTGTAAGAATAAACTGTGCAAGGTTTGCCTCGTGGTATCCCCCTGGTTCTCTTTCTCCTGGATTTCTTTTGGAGTAACCTCCCATTAAATACCTTTGTTCTACTGCTTTCAGGAATTCCCCACCCATTTACCTTCTGATTCTCCTTATGCTTATGTAACACATTTTGAGTTGTTGTGTTTTTGTTTTTATTCTTCTGAAGGGAAAAAAAAACACCTAAAAGCCTTGGAAGAAGCTTTTTTCTAGTACCATTTCTACCCCTTCTACAAATCCTTATTTAAAATCAAATTAGTCTCAGAGAAAAAAATCAAAGAAACATCTTTAAATTCCTCTGATTTGAATGATCAAACCAACTGTGGGATGTTGCTGGAGCGTGGAAAAAAGAAAGACCTAATTACAGCATGAGATGAGTGAGATGGGTCAAAAGGCATATCAGGGAAATTGAGGGAAAGAACAAGGCAAAAAAATGAGTAAGTTGAGCTGAAAGGGAAGTGGGGGTGGATGGATGGAAAGCTGAAACTACTGGCATAGTATCAGGGAGAAAACCTCAAAGTTCAGAGTCATATTTAAGCATTTTGGAGCTGTCTGGAGCCTAAACATCCAAACCCACTGAGTTAAGTATTCCAATAGAAGACACGTTCCCTGTGTAATTGCAAGTGTCACATGGGGAAAATGTGACTTCCAAAGTAATAGCTCTTGTAAACCATTTAATCTTTGCTTTATTAAAGGCAAAAAGAGGAAGAAGTAAAATGACTGCCAGAGAAATGACTCTGTTGTAGGTGGCATTTAAACACCAGGAGCCTCGTGGATGAGTGATGTGTATATTCCAGGACTGCTGCTGAATAGTACAAAGGCTATTTCACACTTCCCTGACCTTTTTGCTGAGGGAACTGCTGGTTTACTTCCCCATAATGAGATTTCTTTAGTGCTTAGAAATTCAGATTGAGTTGGGAAAGCCACAGGAGCCTGATGCGAGGTGTTTTTACTAAAGGAATTATCTTTGCATTTTATAAGCGGGAGATCAATATTAAATTAGCTCTTGCATTGAAAGAATGGGGCTGTTTCTTTGCAGCAGGTTATCACTGCATGTCACATAAATCAGTCTCTTACCATCAGGAAGATGCTGTAAAAGCAGCCTGGAAAAAAATAAATCCCTAATGATCCTTGGTAATTTATCTTTCCTAGCAAATAAGTGAAAGAAATGGACTTTATCAAGAAATAAACTACAGCCAGAAGGGAACACTGACTTAATTTCTGCCTCTGCAACTTCAGCCCAAACACAAGCTGCCAAAACCACCTGGAAGTATGGAATGATGCCCGTGGATCCCCACTGGACACGTGCTGGCAACAGAGAATGCCAGCAGATCCCCCCTGGCACTTCTGTTGGCAGCCTCGGGTGGGAATGGTCTCTTCTGGCTGCAGAGCTGGGTGTTGTGTCTGCACACACATTATCTGATTTTCCTGGTGCCTCTGTTGTGGGCTGGAAAAGATGCTGTAATAAAGATACCAGTGACAATAACATCCATCACTGCGTGGTTTTGAGGTCATTTGCTGTGGGCAACTCACAATTAACCTGCCCTGTTTCTCACCTGTAGAAGAAGGAATTTCAACTTCCTTAATTCTTGCAGGTTTTGTTAAGATTTAGTTCTGTGGGGATTGGGAAGCACTCAGGTATTATTATGAGAAAATCCACGTAAATTCCAAAACGCTTCATTTCACACATCGCTGATTCCTGCTGTTTGTTCTGTCCCTTTCTGGGAAAAATGCACCACTGAAATAAATATATTTTTCAGTGAAGGGGGTGATTTTCCCTCTCTGCTTTGCTCCTGTGACACCCCACCTGGAGCACTGGAGGCTGAGCCTGCCCAAACCACGCTGGAAACTTGTTCAGAACAAGGTGCTGGAGCCGATTTCCAGAGCAACCCCCAGGGCAGAGCATCCCTCCAAACACCAATCCATCAGTGACACAGCCAGCCAGGTCATAGGTGGGCACCACAAAAACGTTGGCAAATGTGTTTTAATTCAAATCTCTGTTAGACTCTGCTGAATATTTTATGAAGCCGAAAAGTTTTAATTATCTCTGAAAAGCAAGATTCGCTTTTTGACTTTAACAGCTCCTGTTACAGAGGACTTCTGAAACATGAGAGCTCCTGGCAGCTTGAATTACCTGCTGGGTTTGTAAAATCATCAGCTCGAGCAGTTAGAAATTGCTGCAGAAAGTTCTTGGATGTGCATCTGAAGGTTATGTTTAATATGGAATTTGGCTTGGTAGGGCTAATCAGGAGTGAAACCAGAGCTTAATTCTTATGAAATTCAGCCACGCTGGGTGACACTGTGTGATGGGATAATGACCCTGTGCAGGTTTGGAATCCAGTTTTATGGCTGCCACAGGAATGAGGAATTGATGCCCAAAACCTGCCCACAATTGCTGGTGCCCATAAAGCTGCAGGGTCTGGGCCTGGGGCCCACAGGGGACCAGAGAGGGGCTGTTCCTCGGGGGCTGCGGTGACAGGACGAGGAGCAACGGGTACAAACTGAAAGAGGGGAAATTTGGGGTAGATATTGGGAAAAACCTTTTACTGTGTGGGTGGGGAGCTCTGGCACAGGGAAGATCTGGCTGCCTCCACCCAGGGAACTGTGGCTCTTCTTGGAAGCTGAGGGATCTTTGCACTGCCCACAGTTTCAGAAGTCCTCTGTAACAGGAGCTGTTAAAGTCAAAAAGCAAATCTTGCTTTTCAGAGATAATTAAAACTTTTCGGCTTCATAAAATATTCAGCAGAGTCTAACAGAGATTTGAATTAAAACACATTTGCCAACGTTTTTGTGGTGCCCACCTATGACCTGGCTGGCTGTGTCACTGATGGATTGGTGTTTGGAGGGATGCTCTGCCCTGGGGGTTGCTCTGGAAATCGGCTCCAGCACCTTGTTCTGAACAAGTTTCCAGCGTGGTTTGGGCAGGCTCAGCCTCCAGTGCTCCAGGTGGGGTGTCACAGGAGCAAAGCAGAGGGGGAAAATCACCTCCTTCACTGAAAAATATATTTATTTCAGTGGTGCATTTTTCCCAGTGCCTGCTCTTTGAGGCAAGGCTAATTAGGCTGAGTAGGGTAGCACTTTAATTAAGCTCTGCTGATCCAGGAGCTGAACTTGCACCTCCTCCCAGCATGGGACCTAATTCAGGGCCTTGCAAAGTGATTAAACAAACTAATTCAAAGCTATTTCCTATCTATGCATTGGCATAGGTACATACATCTATCTGCACTGATAAAACCTGGAGCTCTCAGATTTCTGCTCACTGACGACATTGTTCCAGACTTTTTGCTTGCCTAGGTTGGATTGCAGCTCCCCAAAAAAAGCCCAAAAAGAACTTTCATTTCTGAACCAACAATCTCAGGTCAGGGTGGTTCACATAAAAACTCTATAGAATTATCACCCAGAAAATCTTGCCTAGCAAAGGGAGCAACCCCAATAAGTAGGTTTAAGGTGCAAATCCTGGGCTTGATTTCCTGTCATATGACCTTTTTTAGCTTCAAGGGATTGCTGTCAAGGCAAACCTTCAAAGCTGTTACCTTGACAGGTGGCATTATTAAAATAACATTCACTCAGTGTTGAAGAATTCCTTATGAGAGAACCTGGAGGAAGTGGACAGGAAGAGGAAGCCCAGTGATGGTCCCTGATTCTGCCTCTTTAATGGCATATATGTATTTTTCTAAGTGATTAAGCCCCTACTCACAGTCTGCTTTCCCACATTTCCAGACACCTACACAAAAAAGGAATGTATGTGCAGGACACTGATAAAAGTTATCTGTTCCTGCAAAGGAGGCTCAGGGACAAAGCTCCATGCAGAGATCAGACAGATCCACACTATGACAGCAGAGAAGTTTGCTGTGCAAGATGACAAAATATTGTGGACTGAGCTTACTCTCAAATTTAAGAAGGAGAAACTGCTTACAAATGTACACATGATGGAATTTTAATGCCTTTTACTGGAATTCATTAATCTTTTATCCTAACAATATATCATAGAGTAACAGTCAGTCAGAGGCATCCAAAGGAACTGTGATAAAACAGGTTTGTAGGTCAGGAGTCCCAGGGAGTCTCTGAAAGATCCACAGGAGCCCAGAATAATGGATTATCCTATTTTTCTAATGGAATTTGGCCCAAGTTGGAATGATCTTATACCCTCTATGCCTCATGTCAGTCACTCCCATTACGAACTTCAGTAATAATAATAAATAAATCAAATTTTTATTTCAATTCCATAAGCAAAAGAAGAGAAACATTTGTATGCATTAAGAACAAATTATCTCTGAATTCCTTCAGCTCCAACTAATTAATGATCTTGGAATCTGGCAGCACTGGAAAGACATTCCAGTAAAGGCAAACCTGGAATCTGGCAGCAGTGGTGGGACTGGAAACTCTGTACAAAAAGGAAGAAAAAAACCCCTAAAATGTAGAATATGAATCACATAACAGGGTCCATTTCAGAGACCTCCTGGATAACACTTAGAGAATTAGTGATTTTTAGCTCTGTCTGGTACAGAATTCCCTCTTCTAAAATTCCACTTGAAAGTTCTAAACACCAGCTAAGGAGGTAGATGTGACCAGAGCAGGAATCTATAATGAAAATACCTGGCTGCTAATAGCCCTCAAATAACTGGTTTGGAACACCTAGAAAGGCAATTTTACATAGAGGAAGGAAACCTAAGTTATAGCAGTCAGGTGGGGGCTGGATGGAGCAGCTGAGGACATGAAATTTATTATTTCTTTCCAAACCCATCATGTGTGAGGACCTCTGAATTATCATTCCTTTCCCTCTTAGCATTCCAGAGCTTTCTGGGAATGCTGCTGCAAAGTGCTGTGACCAAAGCAAAGGAAGAAGACTCACTTCTATCTGAACATTTTGATGCCCTTTATTACCAGGTGCCCAGAAGCTGAAAAATTCCTTTCTTGTGCTCCACTTTCAGTGGCACAGGTAGATGATTGACCATGACACTTTGTGGGTGCACCAGAACTCTTTGAGTAGAAGTCTCCCTGTCAGGGGTTTGACACATTGCACGGGGGAAGGATGGTCAAACGCTGGGAAAGAGCCTTTATCCTCCCTGCAGAGGTGCAGAGAGGAAACCATTCCATGGCAAAGTCCCTTCTCAATAACCTGAGGGCACACTTGGCCCCCTGGCCAAAGCTGGAACAGCAGGGGGAGGAAAGTCTTTTGAACAAGGCACAGAAAATAGGAAGGAGCTCTGAACAAAGAGTGAAGTCACAATGCTGGTGAGGTCAGTGGAAATATTGAAGTTTCATTTCAGGCAGGATTTTGTGTCACTCTCTGGGGCCTTGGCAAACTCCACAGGTGAACAGCTAATTAATGGAATACACCTCCACGAGCAACACAGAAATTAAAGGCAGATGCTAAAAGAAGTTCTGTCAGACCCAGAGGAATAAAAACGTTTTCATTAAATAACCTCCCCATTGGAAACCAAAGGTAAATATAATGACGTGTATGGATCTTCTGTATTAATTTTCCAGTTATTCAGATGGCTTTGCTTTAACTCCAAATATCTAGAGTTCAAATGTTCAGGCACTTTCCAGCTTTTATTCCACTGGCACGTTTTTTCCAGTTCTAATAATTTAAATTCACCCTGTTTTGTCTGGACCTGCAAGTAATCTAATTAGGAAAACACAAACAACCCCAGCCACTTATATAACTTAGCAACCATCACCACAGCCAAAGTTCAACCACTCACAACGAATTTAATCACAAGACGTTGCCACGGAAAAAAAACTTGTTTTGAAGGAACCCACAAGTCATTTCAGACATCCAATCTCGGCCCTTCATCATCAGCTCGTAACAGGAGCAGACACAATCAGACTAATTGTTCATTATGAATTATTCACTCAGCCCTGCACTGGCTAATCTGCTGCCAAGTGATGTTTAGGTGCGAAAGGAGGGAGAAATTGGGCTCGGTGGACTGAGTCACTCCAGCCCTTCCCCGGTTCGTTGTGATCTCTGACAGCTTCACCTCAGAGCTGCAAACTGAGCTGAACCCCCACACACAGCCCCTGATGCCTGGAGGTGACACCACCAGAAACTCCAGAGTCCAAACACACTAGAGCTCAATAAAAATGGGCATTAGCCTGCAATTTAAAGGATAAATTGGCTTCAGAGGATATCCTCTTTTCTTCCTGCCTTTTCTTATTTTCCAGCAAGTTGCTACTATTTTTTTGAGATCTGATTTGAATTGAGAACTACCACCTCCCAGGGGATGAGGAGCAGAGCTGTCTTCTCTAGGAAGACAGTTGTCAGAGATCAAGTAACAAGCCCTGCAGGCGCTCAAAACAGTAGAGGAAACAGCAGATCAACTGGAAAATACTGTTTGTAAATAAACTGAGGGGGCTATTTATTTCATTTATGCATATAAATCATCTCATGTGCATATGGAAGTGAAAGCAGTAGTCAGATCCCTCTGCAACGTGATCTTTCACAGAGCCTTGCTACAAACTGGGCTCTGGGAGGTTTGTTCCCAGTCACAGGTCTTTGTCACTTTGTCCTTGAGACGCTGAAGATCGTTATTAGAGACTGACACACCGAACTCCGAAGTTTCCTTGGAGCACACAATAAACCCCTGAGGCTTTATGGAACACCCAAGACTGCCTGGAACATCTCACATGAAACAGGCAGTGGTGGGCAGCTGACGAGAGAATTCACCTCCAAGTTCAAAGTAACCCCCCCTTTCCTCTGACCAGGGGTGAAAGCAAACTTGAAAATGTCCTGGTGAGGTTTGGGTTTTATCAGCTGGATGGCCATTTCACCACCCAGAGGGCAATCCTGCCTCACCCACTGCTCAGAAGGTTAGCAGCAGATAGAAAGCAGGGTTTGCTAAATAGAAAATATTCTTCACAAAAATGTGCTCCGTTTGTTATCTCCCCCTCACAGAGAGGGAGGGAGCCTGGAGGGTGCTGATAAAAAGGGCTGTGCTGGAGGAATGAATGGAAAGGTGCTCTGCCCAGCCTTTCAGACTTGTCACTCAGGCTAAGCAATTCACTGTGCAGATAAGCTATTTCTGTGGAGGCCATTGAAAGGGGGATGCTTGAATACTCTGATTTTTCAGGAAGGGTAGAGAAGAGATTTGAGGCACATTTGAGGAAGATGTGGACTGAATGCAAACTGCGTGGCCAAAAGTCAAGGTGTTGTTTGTATCCTCACTACTTTCCCCTTTTCAGCAGAGACCTCAGCTCTTAAATGAATTAATCATTTTTAATCACTCCATACCAAACTGAAGTGCTCATTTCCTGAAATTGCTATGCATTTTTAGTGGCATGAGAAAGGGTTTTTTATAAAGTGTATCTTTCATAAAGAATACACATCATATATTCTAAAGGACTTGCAAGGGTTTCTCAGATGGGCTGTGATACAATTTACATGGCATAATGAATTAAAGGTGAATTTTGCAAACCCCTGCTGCACAAGAACCCTTTGCTGGGCTCATCCACTGCATTCAAAGCACTGAGTGGAATTTAAGTTGCTGTCTGTCCATAACATATGAAACACTTCTCTCCAGCAACTGTAAAGCAGAAAAGCAAAGTCATTTCAGATTGTTGTGTTTTACCACAGGAGTAACCAGATCCTCAGCAGGGTAACAACAACCAAGTTGGTATCACTAGAAAAGGATCTGACCTAAGATCTCAGCAGGAACACCTTGGAGGAAGTAATATTGAAAGAATCCCTCCTGAATGCAGCCTCCCAGCAGCTCTTTAAAGACATGTCCACTGTTCCTCTGAAGCTGCCTCAGGTTGCCAACAAAATAAAGGACTGTGCACACTCAGATGTATCAAATTTGATTATTTTCTTGGCTATTCTCAGCACCTACTGCCTGTTCTGAACCTGCAGGCCATGACCACCTTCACTCAACACCTGCTGTTCACAGACATCCAAACCCCAGCCTTCCTCCACCCCCGTGAAGTCAACGACCAAACACTGAATTTTGGAGGGTGGGGTTAGCCAGCCTTGAAATGATGTGCTAATGCCCACGGGGAAAAGATTCCTGAGGCAAAGGTGACCATCATTCCTATAGTTCCTTTCTGCTTTGCACAGGTGGAAAAGTATGACCTAAGAACCTGCAATGAGTCAGTTATGTTATTTTTTTCCTGCATTTCCTTTTTGCTTCTGAAACTTCCAACTCTTCACAAGAAAAAAAATATTTCATCCTTCAATTTTATTTTTTTCCTGCAGAAGGCAAAAATTCTGAATTTAGCAGAACAGTTTCTAGCATCATAATGTCTTTTATATCCAATAACAAAGGATTCATTTTAGATGATGAAAAGTATCGAAAAGGAGAGGGAGAAATGGAGCTTACTAGCTGTGTTTCAGTGGTCCTACCATAAGTGTGTACAGGCACCTCCCAGCCTGTGCTCACAATCATTCTGTGAGGAAAACGAGCATCAATTTTCACTTATAATAACTCACAATTAGGGACTCAAGACCCAGAGGAGATAGAAAAGTGTTTGTGTGATGTAGCTTGGCCTGCTTGGTCTTCCTGAATGCTCAGCACAGAGAGACAGCCCTTCCTCCCTAGGGAAAACCAGACACTCCAATCAGGATCCTGCTCTGCACTGCCACTGGAGAAACTCCTGTCTCAGGGATTATTCCAGAAAAATGTGTGCTTCCTGAAGCTGGCACTTAAGCCAGGTGCATAAATCGAGGTGTGGAGAATGTAAAAATGCCAGAAATCACCACCCCAAAGCTGAGAAGTAAGAGATGAAGCCAATATTCCTTTGTGTGTCCTCTGTGCCTGGCTTGGCTTGCTGGCTCTTTCTGCAGTGTTGTCTGTCTCCAGTGCTCAATGAGGCCTTGGTTCATGTGCTGCAGCAACACAAATAATAAATAGTGGACCTGCCAAAGCAGAAAACTCTAACTTTTAGAGATGCCAGGCAGAGAGGTGCAGCAGCAATCCCAGATTGGTTAGTCCTAAGCTCAGGAAGATTTTCAAATGGAGAGATTTCTGAAAAACCAAATGTCTCTCCTTTCTGACTTTGTAGAACTTATTTCTTGCTGTTCCTGTGCTTCTGTTCCTACAGAATGATGCAGAAGCAGGGCATCCTTGCTCTGTATCCTAAAGCCCCCTAGCCCTTTGGGAATACTCTGGATGGCTGGCAGATGGTGGACAGTGACAGTGGGAGTGTTGAAACAACTCTTTTACAGGCTCTACACACAAAGGTACAGACAACAGAAATGTTGTGCCTTGGAGGTTTGCAACGTTGAGATCATGTAAGAATAGCCATCCACTTTCAGGCAATTATACCAATCATTCCACTATTTAGTGTTCATTTTTCAGTGATTAATTTACGTCTCTGTTTGTAAGAAACTGTCTAAGTAGCAAAAACAAACAATAAAAAAAAAAGGCTCTGCAGGGAGATTTGCATGAAAGTCTGTTCACAGGCAGAACCTGCAGAGCCTTCTAATCTCAGGAGCAGCTTTGGTCTTTCAATTATTTCACTGCTAAACAGGAAATTAATTTTCAGTAATTTTATCTTGCACAAAGCGTGGTTGAATTGGGTTTTTCTCAATTTAAAAATCACACATTAATTCCTTTGTGCATCGGTAGAACTTCGGGGGTTTGTTTTGGTTTTTTTACTGGTACGAAACTATAAAGCAATTTTCAAGTGAACATGTGTCGAGTGCCTTACAATGGATGAATTAGAAATCCTTGGAGCATCCAAGTCTGTGTGCTAAATGACTGCTTGAGAAAACGAAAATTGGGACGAAAAACAGAAGAAATACTGAGACTTTCTGATTTAGTCTAAACAAGCTATGATAACTCACCCATTTGGGACTAAATGAAGGCACTTAAGGTTTAAAACATAGCAGGAGGAGCTCATAGTTAAAGAACTTTACATCAAGAACCTCCCTAGTGGTTCTTCCACCCACAGGCAGGTACAAGAGGTTTATGTGGTCATATCACACACACTGCAACCACCCAGCTTTTGACAGCAGCAAAGCATTTCCTCTCAAGGATAAATTCACTCCCCTTAAAAACTCTTCTAGAAATTTCTTCCCAGGCTCAAAATGCTGTTTCCACCCTCCCTTCCCACACAGAATGACACTGGTTTTCCCAGAGGAAGAGTCGTACAAGCTACAACTGTCTTTCCAGACTGGTGGGAAGGGAATATCAAAATCATCTGGCTTTGCTGGTGAGCCCAAGTGTCTCTTCACTCTGAGCTGCATGTGACTGGCACTGCCACCCTGAACTGCTGCTTGCTTGGAGGCCAAAATGCAAAGCAGAGCCATCCAAACCAGGATGTCTTTGGCATGTTCTCAGAACAGAGCCAAATCTCTAAATTAAGTGCAGGGCAAAGGCGGGACGGCTTCCTCACAGAGGAATAAAGAAAATTAGAATAAAAAATGATATAAAAGGTTCCTTTTATATCTTAAACAGCATCCAGAGCACATAATTCCTTCTCATCCCCTCCCCAGAGACAGGCACGACCCAACCCTCTGATAATTCCTGAATAATTCCCCTAGCCTGTATAAGACAGTTTATAAGTGCCAAAGCACTTTGCTGATATTACCCCACACAGATTTGTTCCTGTTTCTCTGGCCAAAATCCTGGTGGCTTCTTGCCAAGGAAACCAAATGAAACCTGACAGGAAATGGTCTTTTGGATTTACCAAACCTGAGCTGAGCTCACCTGGGCTCTGTTCTTTCTGCCTGGTTGCAAAAGGAGAGAAGGCTGACAGAAAACACCTGAGCTGAGTCTCTTCTTTGTTGCCAACGAAACGAAAGGAAGCCTCCAAATTCTGGTGGCTGGGCAGGGACTGTATTAATGGATCTGGACAAATGAAGGGCTTTGTGGGAAGTCCACGAGCTTTCAGGCCCTAGCTGTGCTTAAAATGGACACTGCATTATAGAAATGTTAGGGTTTTAGCTGATTTTCAGATGAAAGTCAGTAAGAGGGTGGGGGGTCCAAACTTCTTCATTAACTGCTCAGCACGCACTGCTGCTGCATCATTATTTTGACATTGGGAGCACTACATGGAATGGAAAAGGAATATTTCATAAGACCTTCAGTAGCTAATGGACCTGATTGAAAGATATTTCCTCAGTCTTGCTGCCTGATACTTTTTCCCTGCGTTCTGGGGGAATGTTTCTTTTGGCTTTTGTAAGCGCAATTTCAAAATTCTCTTTTGCTGTAATTCAGTATCAGAGGACATGACTCAGTTTCTTCATTGTAACAAATCCCCATCCAACTGAAAAGCCTGGCAGAGATACGTGCTGCTCTAAACAAAGCAGGTGATTCTGAGCTCACCTGCCCTTCATTATTTTCTTCTTATTATTCATCTGTATCAATCCAGAGGAGAAAGCTTTGAACAAAGGAATTTCAGGATCTTAAGATGCCTCACACACAAAAACAATTGGATCCAGCTGCAAACTGCCATTCAAGTCTCCCAGTTTTTCAGGTTCTGACTGATTAATTAGAAAGTCAATTGCTTGATATTTTTACCTGATTGTGCTTTCCTGATCTGTTGGTACAGACTGTGCTCCAGGAGTTTAAAACCACATCCCTGCTCCTTCCTCCTCCTCACTGACTCCACTGATATTTTGCCACCAGTAAAACACATTAATTACTGAATTTTAGCCAGAAATTTCATTATTTCACATCTTTTATGATCACCATAGGGTTTTTAAAGCTGATTTTTACAGACAAACACAATTAGATAGATCAGCTCCTTTTTGCATGTCAACAGCAGACGGGGAAAAAAATACATGAATTGGAAGAATTCAGCAGAGTTTGACAGTAAAAACAAAGAGCTGCAACAAAATTTATCTGTGATTGGGAGGTAACTTAGTGTTGCTTAATCTCCAGCAGAGGGGTCTATTAAAGGCAACCAGTGTGACAGGTCAGAGGTGGGACACAAACCCAGGCAGTGGCACTGGGAGATGTCCCCCTCAAAGCAAAGAGAACCCAAATTAACACTGGATTCAGGCCCTCTGCTTCCCAGAATCCAGCCTCTGTCACACATTCATGTACAATGGCTGATTTTTGTCAGGATTATAAACAGCTTGTGTTAAATGTATTAAAAGCCATTTCCTGGGGCCTGTCAGGAATGGTTTAAGACAACCTGCTGCTCACACTACCCAGCTTACAGCAAAGAGCTTCATCATCCTAAGGCAAGCATACAATTTTTCAGGAAAAGAGGAACAGGCACTATTTATAAGGTTTTGTTTTTCAGTTATAGGTGGCTGAAAAATGAATTTAATATAAGGCCCTTCTTTCCATATTTGCTCCTTGGCCATAGGAATCATTTTATTTTATTTTGCTGCTACAAAATATGCTGGCTGACATTGTTTAAAAGGGATTTTATGGGATCATATTCTTGCCCATGGCTTGTTCATTAACTGCCTCTGGCCAGCCTTGCTTTTGTCATCCTTTACTTATAATTTGCTGTTTATACAGCACTGCTACCATTTTAAATCCCAGGGTGTTCATTTGGTTGTCTCCACCATCCAATCACACTTACAAGGGAAAGAAAAAGGACTTGAATAAGTTTTACAGAAGGGAAAATTCATGCAGACAGACTCATCTGAGAATTCTCAACACTTCCAGGGCAAACACATATTGGCATGATTAATTTTAAGTTTCCAAATGAATGTTATTGCTAAAAAATTGCAGCTTGTATGAATATTCATGGGAGCAAACAAACTTTCAAATACCAGACTGAACTAATTTCGTTAGAATGTATTTTCATGATGGCATTTTGAAGTAGTCTCACAGCTCTCATGTAAATTATTTCATTTTTTTAAGCGTTATTAGTTCCCTCCCCATCTGCCAGTACAATGATCTGTCACTGATACTCTGAATAATACCCAGTAAATTTACCATGATAATGCTTAAAATACATATAAATAAGAGACCTGCATATATCCTACAAGGCTAGGTATGGATAGCAGAATCATCAAGGCTGCAGGAGACCTTCAAGATCTAGTCAACCTAGAAACATTTGATCCAAAAGTGATTAATTTAACCCAAATGAAACTACACAACAGCCTACAACAGGGATAAGCTCCTGCTTGCTTTAATTCTACATTAATTAGATTTCTGTGGTATTTTCCAGAACGGCATTATAAAAAAAGTTACTTCTGCAAGTTAGCAACCAAAAAAATATTGGTTACTCAAAAGGATGAGACGGTGAATCATCTAATCCCAAGATAAAACCTGAGTTACAGAAGAGCTGCACTGTCAGAGAACATCCCCCTTCACAGTGAACGAGAGAGAACATTGACAAAGAAACTAAATACGTGCAGAAATTGGTGTAGCCACAGATGAGAACTGAGCATTTCAGGCAGGGGACACTTATGAATGTGGCATAAATTAGAGCCTCTCGGTAGATAGCAATGTGCTGGCTTTGATACACTAAAAATAACTGAAACTGCTCATCCAACAAATGGTAGCACAAAATTCTATCACCATCAAGATGATGTTGGCTCCTTAGGATGTGGCATCTGGCAGATTAGGATGCCAGATGTTTTTTTTTTTTGTTTTGGTAATAGCATTAAAGCCGCTTTCTGAACAAAAATTCCGGGCAGAATCGTGCCATATTTGTGCAGAAAAATGCAGATTACGAAGCTGGGAGACCTGACAGATCTGGGGGTGCCTTGTGGTGTTTCTCAATATCTGTGCAGTGTGTTGTGTTCGTGGGAATTGGGCACGTGTTGGAAAAGAAACAGTAAGGACAGCTCACAGTGAGTGTTTTACTCCCCTCCTTTACTTAGGATGATGTAGGGTGGGAAAAGCTTGGAGAGGACAAGAAAAGGAAGGAAGATTTGCCTTTGTCACCCTCTCTCAGAGGGGAAAAGCAGTTGTTTAGGTCTCTCACATTGAAACTATAGCACATGCAGGGGTTTTTCTGAGGAAAACCCAGATATTTCTGGGGTGATGAATCACCAGGGAAGACAAAAGAATTCACTTAGGTCTTGTTATCTGAAAATGTGCCTAACACTGTTGCTCCTGCCTCTGAATGAGCAGTACTTTGGCTAAGGCAGGATCTCACTGGTCACAGGTTCACACATGAAAAATTGCCAGGACCAGAATTCCCTTGGCTGACTGGAGTGACGAGGGCAGAGACACAAATCACTACATTTTGTTAGAAACTGTGTTCCTTTTTCGTGTTTCCTTATCCCTTACCCTCTGGAAAATATATTTGACTCTATTGAGTCCTGTTTTCATTAACCCCTCATTGAAGTGAATAGAGCCAAAGGAAAATAGTAATAGAAATACATATGAATGACACTAAAGAAAATAAGATGGAATGGTTTCCCTCCTCAACAGCCCGTTCAACACTTTCACAGTGACTAAGAACAAGTCTCTGACTGAAATCTTTGACATTAGTTCAGTGTGAACAGTCATTATTTAATCAGGCAGAAATGCAGTTCTGTTCTGACAGGGGACTTGATAAAAACAGCATCCCAGGTTTCCATTTCCAGCTCCAGTCCCTGTGAGCTGTTTAGAACAGAAATACTTTGTTTCTCATCTCTTCTTACTTGCCTTGCCAAATCCAGCTTCAATCTGGAAGCCAAGCTTGGTTCAAAAAGGAAT
This sequence comes from Pipra filicauda, assembly GCF_003945595.2. Classification (NCBI taxonomy): domain Eukaryota; kingdom Metazoa; phylum Chordata; class Aves; order Passeriformes; family Pipridae; genus Pipra; species Pipra filicauda. The sequence goes on along the minus strand of NW_024104611.1, from coordinate 547,876 downwards.
GAATTTGCACATAAACATGGCAGGGAAATGCACCATCAAGTGTCAGAGGAGAGCTCTTCAAGAGGGGGGAGTAAAAATCCCAAAAAAGAGTTGGAAAAACTTTACAGCAGGTTCCTCTCTGCAGACACACAGATCCAAATAACAAGTGGAGAGTGCCTGCTTGTTATTCCAGTGACAGGTTAAATATTTATGATGTAGCAGTGACAGTTCCACTCATGTCAGTTGGACAGTTTCATTCCAGCCTCTGCATATATTAGATTAATACACGTCGCAGTCATTCCACGGTTTTCCTCCTGTCATAAGTCTAACACGTTTTTGTCCTTCCAAAAATGATATTCCAGTCAGCAGAAGGCTTCTGCTTGAATGGCTCACCACTTCCTCACAGAGTTTAGATAAAATTGCCATTAAAAGTTTCAAAGGCCCGTGGTCTTTGTTTCAATTGCAAAACAAGTGTAGAAAGCACTGCTGCTCAAGAAACAACTCTAAGAAGAACTCAGAGAAGTTTTTTTAAAAGCTGCAAAAATCACCTTTGTGCAAACGAGCACATTCATAAAACCAAAGCTTCGCCTGCTTCAAAGTCCAGCATTGCTAACTTTGTGGCTGAGAATTTTTAAAATCATCATATTTATCTTGTAGCAGTGGAGACACACAGAGAGCAGTAGAACAAATTCTCTACCCAGTGTGTTTCACTGAAGATACACTCAGGCAAAAATAATGGGCTACATCATGCAATCCCCTCCTAAAAAGGAGTTTCACCCTAAATATGCAAACATCCCTCACTTTCTGTGCCTACAATGAGAACTGAGGAGGTGCTGTGTCCCCCACGAACCAGCCTGGCCGTAGGCTCAGGGCCCCCCTTCCCACAGGCTGCAAGAAGTGCTGTGGGGAAATTAATGTGAGTTCAGAGTCAGAAAAAAACCCGTTTCTTTTTATTATGTACACCCTTGCTGGCTAAATAAGGTGCTGTGTTGCAAGAGTTATTTACTGACTTTGAGGAAAAGGACATCAAGGAGAAGTTGCCAGCTGTCCTGATTATTCAGGTGTTACACCCATTGCAGAAGCTGAAAGCATTTTAACCTTCTTGCATATCTGTATGCTCTAATATTAAGTACTAGTCAGCTGTTTAGCAATTGAAGCCAATTATTTCCTGCCTGTTCCACTGCAAACACTGAAACCTGTTATTGTCCTTCCTTTACAACAGCTTCTTCTGTGTCTCAGACTCAGTTATGTCCTTGGTTTTTCAGGCTACCTTCTGGACAACTGTCTCATAGATGCAATTCCTGCTTGGAATCTGCTGCAGTCCACGGGTGCAATTTTACACAACTGTTTCACTTCAGAAGTTTCCCAGTCTAAATTTCTCAGGGTTGTTATTTATTATTGTTGTTGCTTATTTATTTATTTATACTTTATGTATTATTATATTATTTACACTTCGTAAATTTCTATTTTGTATCAATCTGTCTGTGTTATACTTTGTACTTGCCCCCCGCTGAACAGTACCTTCTATTTTTCTTACCAGCTCTTTTATTTTAGTACTGACTGGACTGCAGCCTCAGGCCTATGGAGGTCGCAGCCAGAAAACAAGCAGGAATTCTGTAGGAAGTTGGTGACTATTTAGGTTGTGATATTTCTCTGTAACAAATCAATACTTAAAATGAACTGAGCTATTTAATACAAGCTGGAATGGCACCAAAAGCTTCAAAACAGCCTAAAAAAACCCCCACCTTCTAATCCTGGCTCTGCAGGGACCACATGATCCTGGGGGTTGTTGATATTTCCAGCTGTGAGAAATAGTTGTGAATTGTAGCCAAGCCACTACAAATGTGAAGGTCTTTGGATGAGGAGAAGCAAACTTATCAAACACTATTAAGTGTTTAAATAAACTTCCACTTCGGGGAAAGTTGCTCACTTCATTGGCATTATCCATTTGAAAATTAATATATGTGGGGTTTATTCTGTTTCTACTGCTATTTCCTTTAACAAACCCACCTTGCTGGCTCAGCTTTTCTCCCTGGTTTGCCACACAGATGGATCAAGGACCCACAGTTACTTACCTACCATAACAGGGAGCTTGGCATTTAGACGCTATGGGACTAAGATGTTAAATAAAATTAAAGGACTGAGACCTTCCTCAGACTCATAAACACTTTAAATTAAAGACTATCCAAAAATGTGGCTGCTGTAAATATTTTTTTATATCTTTAACACAAGCAAAATGAACCTGTTCGTCAGTGCAAGTATTGCAAAGCAGCAGGAAAAAAAAAATCAGAGTTATGAACAAGGTGGTTTTAAGAGGAAAATAAATCATGGCTCATAAAAATGCCAAGAGTGATACAAACATGCCAAAATCAAGGAGGAATAGGATGAAATATGAGTGGGACACAGGAAAAGCCTATGGAGGGGAAAGGAAGACCAAATCAGGATTGTTTCTCAGCATCATCTGACCATCTACTTTGCATGACAATTACAAATTACCGTTTCAAAATAAAACAATTAATTTCCATGCACAGCTATAAATCATCAGACAAGAAGATCTCTCGCTTTCAGACGCGAAAGAACTCGATTGTTTCTTAAACAGAGATTGTCTCCCTCGCTGCCACTGAGTGTTTTCCATCCCAGGGCTCTAAGACAGATCTGGCTGATCTTGCTCTCTTGCCTGGCAGGAATACTGAGGGACAGCAAAGACACCTCTGGGGAATTTGAAACTTTTCCCCAGAGTATTAGTTCCCACAAAAAAACTAGGACAAGAGTGCAATTTCTTCTGTCCATAATAAATTACAATTGTAAGAGATAGTAAAGATGACAATATGTTCTAATAGGGATTAGTTTAATTTATTGGATGTGAAGGGACAAGACAGTCTAAAATGTATTTAAGAGTTCGCTCTCTATTGGCCACTAGGTTCCCAGCACAGCAAGTCTAAATAAAAGATAAAATGTATCTTAAAAAGCCTAAAAACAAGGCCGTCTGTGAAGCTTATCCACACGAATTATGGAGAGGCAGCAAGTCACACACCTCCAGAGAAATTTGAACTCTGTTATCTTAACTGCAAAAGTATTTCCAGTGAGACAAATTAGCTTTATATCTCACAAATGCACATGCACACATGTATTTTATACTCAGTGGCTTGCATAAGTGTATCTACACCAACACTTTGGAACAGCAAGGAAAAGAAAACTTCTGGGATGCCCCTTCCAAATCCCTACTGTTGCATTTCTGTGGCACTTCTTCCCTTCTGCAAGTCCTTGATTAGTATGAAAAAAAAGCGAAAATAAAGGAAGATGGTGAGGAAATAATTGGGCTGACATTTCACAGCAATTCTATTTGTCTAGCTCAGGTCACCATCATTGCCTTGAAGCACCAAGACAGTCAAATCACAAGGAAAAGCAAAAATGTGTTCCCAAGTGCTATTTAACTGACAAAAGGGCAGGAGTTCGGGCACTTCTTGCTAATTGCTCTTCATCTCTGGCATTTTTTGCCTGTTGAAATATTAAATACACCTCTTGCAAAGGTTCGAGGTCAAAAGGACATTTGTCAATATGCAAAAAGATAGTTATCTGGTCTTTTAATCTACATTGACAACATAATCCAATAAGCTCTACAGAAGTCTGGCATCAACCCTCTGCAAAAAAATAGGTCTATTTAGTTTAAATTGCTACACAAATAATTGACTTTAAGGATCACAGCTTGGGTCACAGAAACACGGTGATGACTTCTTTGGGAAGAACAAGTTTTGCTACAGATTTATTTTAAAAATTTATTAAAGAATCCCTGACATTTGTGTGGGTTAAGTGATAAAACAGATTACAGAATAAGAAAGTTTAAAAAAACTGGCCTGAGAATGCCCTAGGGCAGGGCACTGACAGCATAATACACTGACTGTCACTGGAAACATCTGAGTAGGATGTTAATTACTTGAAACATTGTGTACTTAATTAGTCCCCTGGGTCTAAAAGGCGCTGCCTTTTGTCCCTAAGTCTGCAAGCTACTGCCTGAACACAGTGAACTGAACAGTTCATTACAGCTCTAATTAACAGATTCTATACATAAACCAAGATTAGGGCCCTGACAGATGACAAATAAGCACAGACCCATCTCGTCTCTCCCAGGCTCAGTTCTTTTCCTCACTCCTGCCTGTTTTCAGCCCCCACGACAGCTGGGCCAAGTTTCCTTGACATCGCAAAGATGTCAGGGCGAGTGATTTCCCCAGACCTTTGTGATGTGTGTCACTCCTTTGAGCTGTTGATGGGCAGACAGCTGCGTGCTGCTGTGCAAACACGGGGCAAAGGAGGAACCGGCCTCAAACCACATGGCTCAGCTTTCCTCTTGCTCACTGTGCACTGAAAGATTTGGGCTTTGCTCTGCCACTGGCTTTGTATAGACTTCATTCAATAAAATGGGTAATATTAGACCAAAATACGTATCCAGCTTTACGAACAGACAGGTCAATAAAAATGCTTCTGCTGCTGCGCGTGATGATGATTAAACCTATTTTCACCCTCCTAACTATGACACCACAACTGACTTCTTCCTGCTCATGCTTTTAGAAGCCACAGAAGGCTACAGCTTTTTCTGTTTGTTGATAAATTCAAAAGGTGTGCAGAGCCTCCTGTACAAACAGTGCTCGTCCTGGTCCCTTCCCTGCAAACGGCATAAAAAGTCTCTCTTAGGAAAATGACTTCAAAGTACTGATGTCATGGGGCTTCCCTGATTTCTGTCAGAACCACATTATGTTCACCAACAGAGAGATGAACTTCACAACAGCTGGTCCCACAGGAGCTCTACTTTACCTCTCTAGAAAAATCTATATATTTTTTTGACATATCATATACACCGTACAGAGGAGTGGAAGAAGTTCTGCAAGGCTTTATCTGACCTATTTGAGCTCAGTGAGGTTCCATGGGTGAAATCAACCTTTTTTTTGTAGATGTACAACCCAAATTACCTTATACATATAAATCAGACCATATAACTTAGGAGCTGCACTCAGTAATAGCTGCACTAGTCCCAAGAGAACAACAGGATTAAACAAAGCCAATGCAAAAGTCAAATAAATGAGAAGAAAAAAATGAGAATTGTTCTATTTGGAGTGGAAGATACCAGTTTTGTAACCTCTTATCAGAACCCTGAACAATTGCTGCAGTCCCACTAGGAAAATCTTGATTTTGAATTGCAGGAAGATGAAAGTGCCTGCTATCAAAAGCAATGGGACAAGTCATATCACAAAAGAGGAGAATGGGAGAATGTATTTAGCAAAAGGAAAATCAATTAAGCCAAAGTTCTTTCTAAGCATTTGTCTCGTCCTCTAAAAGATTAAACCTTTCTTTGTTTTGAATTCGTACTTGTGGCAGGACGTGATTAATAAAAATCCACAAAGGACTGTAATTTTGCATCAAATACCAAAACTTGCAGTTTTAATTCCATATGTTACAGAATGTCAACTCCACCAGAAAGGCAGCTCCATTAGGTTTTGGTGTCTTAAGCATTTCTCAAAACTAATTGATTTTGGCTACTTGGTGCCTGGTAGTTTGGCCCTAAAAGAGAAGTTTTAAAATACAAATCCTTTTTCCTCCCAAAAACTCAAATGTTCACAAAAAAAGAAATGGGAAATTATTTTAAATTTCTCTCGATGGGTGCTAAATCTGACTATTATTAGGTCTTCCCACCTTCCCTGGGAATTTATTTATTCTGCCACAGGGCAATGGAGAGAGATGCCTCAGATCCTAAAAAGGTGTCCTTTGGCACCTGTGCTGAGGGAAAAGCTTAACCACCTCTTGGTTAAAGCACTTCTCAATGTTTTGCTGCTTCCAGAAGGGCTTAATTTGAGATTAGGGGGTTAGAAGGAAGAAAGAATGCTACCACCATCACTAAAGAGTAATTTGTCTTTTGTAATCTCAAAAAAGGACCAGGGAATGTTTATCCTTCTCTCTTTTCCTGAGGTGGAAGGATGGCGACAGGATTATTGTTGGCTGTATTATCATACTCCACCACCCACCCCCGAGAACAAATGCAATTCTATTCGTTGTTTTCCTTCCTAATTTTGCCTTTTCCCTTAAAGCAAAGCACAAATTAAAGTATTCAAAGGTTGAACATAATGAGGTCTTATTCTCTGCTACCTGAAGGACATAATCACCACTTCTTGGAAAGTCTGTCACTGACCAAGGTTTTGTTGCTATGGTGACTTCTGCCACCATTGGCTTTGGTGTTTGCAGTATGACAGTGTGTCAAAAGCTTTTACAAAAAAAGAAAACACACAAAAAACGCCACCCAGTCTCTCACCTTCCTGAAGGAGGTTTTCATTCCCCTCTCCCCTCACTACCCCCGTTTTCTAGGCAGCTTTTAAAGGAGGAAAATGATGGAAAAGTAGTTCTACAAATGTGATGAGCAGGGTAGAAGTGGTTATATTGTTATACCCTAAACATTTACTACAAACCCTTTTTATTTTCTGATCTACACAACTGATACTCATTGGGAGATGTAGGAATAGTAGTCAAAGTTTTAAGGCACTGTAAGTATAAGCCCTGAACCAGATGCAGACAACTCTCCAACCCCTCCGGGGATGGCGACTCCATCACTTCCCTGGGCAACTTATTCCAGTGCCTGATCACTCTAACATGGGAAAAAAAGGTTTTCTAATATCTAACCTGTCTCAGCTGAAGTCCATTTCTCCTCTGGCCCTGTCACTGCAGGCCCAGCAGAAGAGACAGCCCCCACCTCACACCCCCTCCTGTCAGGGAGCTGTGGAGACCATGAGGTGCCCCCCGAGCCTCCTTTGCTCCAGGCCAAGCACCCCCAGCTCCCTCAGGGGCTCCTCAAAGGACGTGTTCTCAGATCCTTCAGGAGCCTCACAGCCCTTCTGGACACGCTCCAGCCTCCCAACGTCCTTTTGAAAGAAAGGGACCCAAAGCTGACTGTGGCACTCGAGGTGTGGCCTCACCCGGGACAATCCCTGCCCTGGTCCTGCTGGACACGCTCTTCCTGACATGGAGCAAGATGCCAGGGGCTTTCTTGGCCACCTGGGCACACACGGGCTCATGTTCAGCCCAGCCTGTCCCCAGGAAGGTCCCTCTGCCTCACTCACTGCTTGTGGCCCCCTGAAGTCATTTCTGCTGCAGCAGAGCACAGTGTGATGCTGGCAAAAGCCACCAAACTGCTGTGGCTGCTCTGACCAGCTGCCCTCAAAGCAGCTCCTCGGCTCAGCAGAACTTTGGTTTCTTTTTCCCAGGTTACCTTTCAGAGGTCAGCAGCCAACTTAGAGACAGGGGGAAGAGAAATAAACCCCGTACAAAACCCAAATCATCATGGGCAAGACTCAGGCTGGGGATTTCTCTTCTTTCAAGACACCTGTGTTGATGGGAAGCTGGGAATTTTTAGGATCTGGACCAAGCCAGTGAGTCCATCTAACACCAGGGGAATCTTCTCAGCTACTTCTGGTGCAGGCAGGAAAATCACCCATGTGGTGCCTGCTGGCACAGACTATGCTAGACAATGCCCAAATTTATCCTCCCACTCTTAATAAAGTAAGGAGGAGGAGGAGTAAAAACCCCTCCATTCCTGTTCTGGAAAATCTGATGGAAAGTTATTAAGTGTTTTCATAGGTTTCAAAATGACTGATGAAGTAAAAGGAAACACAGGATTAGAGAACAGATTATTCTCACAGTGAGAGAGGTTAATGGAGAGTTCAGGGCACCTGGTATTAGATTATTTATTAATAACTCAATGGAGAAAATGGGGAGAAAATTGGCAGAGTGCAGGGCAGGAAAAGGGAGGTTGAGAGGAGAGCAAAAAAAAAATCTGCAGTAATTACGCTGAAGAATTTAATATTGCTGAGAAATGTTATAAATATAGTTATATTTATTATTATATATTTAATACACTGGAAAATATTCATCAGTGAAAACTGATGAATCCTACCCTATGCAGTACAAAAATCACATGGAGTTTTTTGGAAATTATTTCTTTTTAATTACTTTACTGAAGCACTCTGTAGACATCCACTTTTTGGGATCAAAAAAAACGCAGGGTATGAAAAAAAAGTCCCCTTGTTTGTCAGACATTAGTACCTGCTGAAGACCTACACACTACCACAGGTCCCAAATATTTATCTGGAGGCTCAAGGGAGGTATTAACTGTTGGCTTCAACTGCTAATTTACCTGGATTCTTATAGCAGATGAAGCAGAGCTGATAAGGAAAAACCAAACGAAGACATAGAAGCTCTGAGTTGTTACTCTCTGATTCTTACACATTTTTCCTAAAGCACTGCCTTTATTCCATCCCAAAACCTTCCTGAAGCAAAAGTATTCCAGGAAGAACTGACTGAAATGAAGTTTGGACTATTTATGTAGCATATTTATTTTTTTTTATTATGAATATTCATTTAAAGCTTCTAAAACCCCTTCATTTATATAAGGCTTCTCAGGGGAATATGCCTAAAAGCTGAAATTTATGAGTTCATTGTTTGAGCATTAGAGCCCTAGAGGGTAATCCAAGGTATTTTGTGGGTAATTTGTTATAAGTGATTATGCAACTCAGCTCAGCTGTTGAAATGAAGATTAAATGCTTACAGGATTTCACCCAAGGTCTTGGCTCCTAAAGTTAATGTTCTACAAGACCATGCAGACACTAAAGAGGGCAAGGACCTGCCTTCTGGAGAAAGCACTGTGTTTAAAATCCCTGCTCCTGAAAGAGGTTATACCCTTTGCCATCGTGACTTTCAACTGAGGATCCCCAGATCGAGCTGAGAACACACAGAGATTTCAAAAGGGACCTGGCAAAGGGGAACTATAAAAGCAGTTTATTCCCAGCAGTACATTTGCCCTACTGAGCCTGCTACTGAATTTTTTGGGATTTCACAGAACAAGAAAGATCGAAAACTGCTGGTTGAACAAAAGAAAACTAACTAAACCTCACTTTCTCATCCTTCATATGTGGTGAGCTGGCTTCCAAGATTATTCATTTGATCATCTTTCCAGTGATTGAGATAAGAGTGTCCTCACCCTGATCTATCAAAACTGAAAACTATTTAACTTTGAACTAAAAAGCACTAATTCCAGCAGAAATCTTGCATTTTATAACCTTGGTAGCTACAAGAAAGAATAAGGGATTTTTCCACAGATCCCTGTTCCTGTTTTTAGTAACCCAAATCTTCCTATTTTGAAATCCCTCCCAGCTCTCTGGAAAACAGTGGCTGTTCCTCAGCAGCACACCAGGAACCTGTGGGCTTTGCACTCTCTCTAATGCTTCCAAAATGCATTTCCTTCATCTCAGTTCCAGATTCCCTCCCACCTCTTTCTATCCTACCCCTCTGCTCCTTCCTTCTTCCTTTCCCAATCCAAGCCTGCAGCCCAAAGATCCTCAACCTGCTTTGCCCTAGATGACCCCAGTATTTCCACTCCTTCAGCTACCAGAACAGAACTTGGTTACCCTCCACCCAATTTCTACTGAAAGAAGCCTAAAATCTAACTAGAAAAAGCAATATTAACACAGAAACCAAAATATATCAAACCAATAAACCAAGTACCCAAGTAAAGCTCTAGCCAACAATCCATTGGGACAGAGGGCCCAAGTGATGGCAGGCTCTGCTCTCAATGTCTGTAGCATCACAGTTGTTTTTAAACAGCAGACAAGATGAACACAGTCCAGGGGAATGAAAATTAATCACCAGCAGATCAAGTTCTGGCAGTGAAGCCAATTATATTACATAGCATCTAACAGAGATCAGGGTAATTTGACATATTTGGGAATAAGTGTAAGACACTAGGATGGGATCCATTCCCAAACACAGCTTGAGGAATTTATTCCCATGGGGGGGTGGATATTCCCACGTCCCTCTGAGGTTTCCACATCAAACAAGCCCCTGGGAATGGCCTCCAGGTGGCTCCTGACCCCCCCGGGGCACAACAGCCCATCTTTGTTACCCGTGAGGAGATGGTCAGCACTGGGCAAGGCATGATCCCACGTGTTCCATGCTTTACATTTCCCTGCAATCCTTCCATTTCTCTGTGGCTATTGCCCAGTTACAGCTCAGTGCCAGTTCCCTGGAAAGCTGTGGACAGTGACAGGCTGATCTCTGCCCACCCCCCGCGCCACTGCCACTGCCACAGCTCATCCTGTTCCCTCAGGGCTGTTTGGGTTTGTTTTCACTCATTCTTTGTGTGTTTATGAGTGCTGACCTTCCTAAGTGAAGATGGTTTAGTAGGAAGCAGAACAAGTAGCATATACATTATCTAATGTATATTTTTAATGTCTTCTGGGGAGAGAGTATCACATTTTCTCTATTTAGGGATTTAGGATTTCCAGGAAACTACTGTTACTGTCTCAGCCTAACCAAGCCTTGGCTTCCACAGCAGCACCACCAAGAAGATGGTGTGAAGCACTGCCTGACATTGTGATCTGGCTCAAAGCTGTAAAATCATGCACCCATAGCAATAACTTTTGGTGTTACAGCTGTACTGAAAAATCCTGCTTTCACTGCCACAGACCAGCCACGCACACTTCCTCAAAGAAATGCCACTTCTAAAAGTGCTACTGGGGGAATAACAGTCTTGGGATTTGTATTTACTTCTGAAATTTAAAGCAAGAATGAGAGTTTGGTCTCACAATATTGTAGGTCCTCACTCCTATAGAAACTAAGATACTCAGAATCTTACTCTTACACGAAATCAGAGGCACTGAGCAACTTTAAATTTTGTATGGACACTCCACCCTTTCAGACCATCTTTAAACAATGTCTACAGTGAAAGCAGAGAAAATCAAGTAGTGACTGAAGATGCAGCCACCAACAGGACTGTCTCACAGGCATCCATCTGACAGTGTTTTTTTGGCACGAAATTACAGTTAATTGAACACTAAAATATGTTTCTCTTTCCCCACACAATTTATAGCAGACGATTATACGACTCTTGGACACGAATCTACACTTTTCAGTGGAAAGAGACTGGGGGGAACCTGTTTGTAGTTTTATCACAGGATGATTAATGCCTCAGCAGCACTTTTATACCAAAGCTGCAGAGCAGAAGCACCATGGATTTTACTGCAGCCTTACTTAAGAACAGCCATCAGCCCCTGCTCAATATTCTGGTTTTTCCGCAGCAAATGTATGGTGCCTTTTCTCACTTAATCCTTTATAGTCACATAATGCACCATGTTACTTTGTCTGCAATAAAAATCACAGGGGGCAGGGGATGTTGGTTTCTTGAAGCAGTGAGTCATTCAGAAGTTGCCATTTGGAAGCTTTATTATATCTTTTTATATTCTATATTGCATCTAGAATATACTATTAACTGTACATAACTACCTATAAAATATGATATATACCTACAGGGTTATATGACATGCAGAATGGTGTAAAAGCCACAGACTAGATTAAAAAATCAAATTACCAGAGAACACAATTAGGATATTCTCAGTAATACTTCATGACCCAGGGAATAGTTTCAGATAATAACTTCTGAGACAGTATTTTGGCACCAGTACATAAATACATGTTAAATACTCTTAATAATAGTACCCTACAACACACAGGGGGGCACAAGAGTCCGTAGATGACTAGATACCACATGAATTCCAGTTTCAGAATCACAGGTCCACCTTTCTTTTTTCCTCCTCTCTTGAACTTTCCCTGCCCTGGACAGCACTGGTTTTATCACCTAAACCCTCCCAGTTAAAAGGGAAGCAGTTTAGCTCAAAAGTTTTCATCCTGCTGCTGTTGGAGCAGAACGGGTTTCCTTCACTTTTTCCTAAAACTTTCCTGAATTTTGTATGATAACATTTACATTTCACCTGCTCTCACCTCTACTGGTGCCAAAGGGCTCTGGAGTCTCTCAGGAGATTCTGGATCTTAGTGACAGCAGAGCTTTCAATAAAGTCCAGTAAATTCCCCTTTCCCCCTTTTTTTCATTCAATAGCTCCCAAGAACAGCGGAGAAAAGGGTAATTTAATTATCTCTGAGCTATGTTTGTGGGAATTCAAGAGCAGTTGTGTCTGAGGTGTATCTCAGTGCAAACGGGACTTCAAAGGATCCCGTTCCAGCGCTCTCAGCCCCGAAAAGCCACAGCAAGTCCTGCTCTCTCTTGCTTTCATGTCATTACTGGTAATGACCACAATCACAGGCTGTCCTTAAAACTTGTTAACTCGTCTGCTGATGAGGCTGAACTCTCATCATTAGCCGGGCTGGGCCAGTGCCAGGGGAAAAAAAACCAGGGGACCGAAGGGTTGGTAGGACATGGAAACAAAAATGGGTCTCTATATAAGAATATATACACTCTTATATAGATACTCTGCCCCCAAATCAACCCCCACACAGGGTGAGCTCTGAGAAGCAAAGCACAAGCCGATTTTCTCAGGTAAAAAGCACTTTGCCCTTTCCCTGGTGGGTAAGTGCTGTCCCTGCCAGCACAAATTTCCCTTCCATGCTGAACGGACCAAAATACCAAATGTTAGAAACCAGTTTCATTCGATTTGCTTTTACATCTAGAAAAAAGAGTAAATAATTAAGAACGTTCCTTCGGCTTTTCTTACCCCTCCCTGCAGTGAAATACAAAGGTGTTATTCCCATAACTCCCTTTGTCCCTGCTTTTGCTTAGTTTGAGATAAGTCTGTGACACGAAAAGTGGGGACTAACAGTTTGAAAACAGAAGGTCTGGATTTTTATTTGGACAGTGGGATTTGCCTTGATTCCTCATCTTCGCTTTTCTGATCAGAAATATCTTTTTAAAACTCCTAAAGACCAGCTGGTTTCTGCTCCACCTCATAAAATTATGGGCTTGTTTTATCTAGTTTCTTGAGGTGTAAAGGAACTTTCTTATTTGGCTAGTAAAATAAGTTACTAGTTTTATCTAGACAGGTATTTAACTCTTCAACTCTACCTGCCTGTAATTACAGAGAGATAAACTCAGTCCCTTGTGGCTTCACCAGGGTATAAAACTTTTCCTGTGTAATTCTGTTTTCACTTTTGCCCCATTTTTTAAACATTCTCCTTGTACTGATACCATATAGCTGAGTGTACTATTGGACTCTGTCTCGATCTTAAAAGGAACTTCAACACAATATTTTCAGCAATGAAAACAACAAGCAATGATCACATGTATAAATTTGTCTGACACTCACTAAAAGACCCTATGAAGTTACAGTAGCTTTGTCTGCCCCATGAGAGAGACACAACCTCATGTCTAACTTTGCTTTTGCAAAGACTTTTACAACACCGATCTCCGAAATAAATAAAGCGCTGTCTTTCATTTTACCTTTTTATGCGTCTTTCATTGTGCAAAAGGTAATTTTTATTTTGTAACTCAGTGCACTGTGGGGGCATCTTGCCACAATGACAACTTGCAAACAACCCCCACAGACCAGTCAGGAAAAGATCAGTTAAAAAAAAAAAAAAGAAAAGAAAAGAAAAGAGTCCCTAGCACTGGAAATCCTGAGATCCTTGTCTGCCTCTCTCCAGAAACATTCCTGCTCTCCCAGGTATCCCCCGACAGCCTTTCCTCTGAGCTCTTTTGCAGGAAGACAGAATCCAAGCTAAACTTCTCCCTTACGCCCCAGAGCCTCCTGGATTATCCCAGGCACGTCCCAGTCAGGAGTGTGCTCCTGCAGCGTGTGGAGCAGAGGAATTTCCACAGGGACAGAAATAAAGACTACAGCACTTACGGAACAGCTGCTGGGCCCCTTGTGAAAGCAAGTGGTGAGAAATAATTCCGGAGGAACCACGGGTTTGTCTCCCACGCACGATAGACTGAGCAGGCAGCACCAAGGGAGCAGAACCAAGGAGAAAGAAATACCCCGGGAAGAGAAAATAGCCTTATTTGCTCACGTTCACTCTGCCACTCAGGCAAAATGCGGAAGGAAAACAATGCTTCCCAGGTTGTTTACATACAGCCTGATTATGGGTGTCTTTACTCAGAAGGACAGTCATTTTCTCAGGACCAGAAGTTTATAAATTGATTTGTAAGTAAGAATCTGAGTATACAGAAAACAATGAGGAACTGCTCTCTGTGCCTTAGGAGCCCTCTTTAATTGATTTTTGTTTGCAGGACTGAAAATACTAGCAATAAAACCCCGAGGTTGCTATCTGTTTTCTTACACTGACACATACAATCAGGTCTTTTAAAGGAGTGTTTACTCACATCCTTGGAGGGTTGTTAGCACAGTGTAACTGCAGTGCACGGTGAACACTCACTCAGCAAGCAACTTAATTGTTTTATCTCCTCTCTTCTTACAAATACTAGGACAGAAGGTGAGTATTTAGATTAAAAAAAGAAAAGGAATCCTGTGGCCCCAAACTGGCACTCACACCCACTTTTTTAACATACACTAGGTGAAAAGGCAGATATTTTAGCAACTCGTGTATATTTACTTAATTTGTAGGGTTTCAGAGCTTTTTAGCCATTCCTCACATGGATACTCCAGCTTTCCCCACACCTTGCAATCCAGGTGGTTGTTCCCTGCATTCCCAAAAAGCTTCTGTATGTTGATCTACAGAGCCCACCACAGAGGAGGTCAGAGGAAACAACAGCACTGTGCTGTCAAAAACACCGTGCAAAGCCTCAAACATTTATTTCAAATATTCCACCCTAAGTTATTAGCACTGAAAGCACGTTTAAGACATTCAAGCAGCAAATTAGCTCCGTTGTGTCTGATGGAACTATTCATGTGTGCACATGTTATTAAGATAATGGCCTTAATTGCTTTTCATCATTTGTACAGTTTTACTGTTTGCACTAAATTCAGCTGTGAAAATGAAAGGAGATGATTTAGGTTCGAGTTTTAGCTGTAATGCATTAGCAAAATGCTGGAATAGTCACATTGCAAGCCAGAGTGAAGAGCTTGTACACAGTAAAAATATGAATATAGTTCATATAATTTATGGATATATTTCTATCAGAAACCCCAGTTTGAATCCTGAACTGGAACATAAACTTCCTTCCACCTCAATCAAAGCAAAGGAACAAAAAAAGCCCCACATAGACACCACCTATTTTCAGTATTTTTTCAAAAGGAGACCTGAATAGAAGCAGAAATCTTTTCTCATTCTAACTTTAGGAAATGTAGTTAAGACCAGGTCCTGATTTTGAAAGCATCTGTGCATTTTTACTCACTATTTGAAAGGAATGTTTATTCCCATTTTTGTTCAGTAAAGGTACAAATTTTTCCTCTCTACCTAAATTTACACATAGGCTAATTCTTCACTATAAAACGGTTTTAAAAAGATTTCTGCTCATCCTAAAGCACTTAGAGGTTTCCAAAAAACATTGCCAATTAAAAAAAACCAAACAAACTCAGAAAATACAGATGAGAAGTAATTTCCGTGGTTGGTTTTTGGGTTGTTTTTACCTTTTTAGTGTATTTTTTTTACTACCTAGACTTATCTTTAAAATCTCAGGTGCAGGAACCTTGTCTTAGTCTGTTTCTGTAAAGGACCATCTCGTAACAAACACTTCAGACTTAAAACTGAGGAATATAAAAAAAAGGGGGAATTTTTGCAGAGCTGTCTTCGATAGCACTGATATTACCACACATTCAAATATAGTTTTGGCGCTTATTTTGGGAATTGCTCAGCTGGGATAACAATCTGAAGCATTTCAGTTGTGTGCCAATTACTTCAGAAATTTCTAGCAGCTATTCTCACCCTGCACGACCAAGTTATAAATCCTGCTTGCTGGACACAGCTAAACACTGTCATCAGCCTCAAGCTGCTTCTCCAAGGAAGACAAGCAGGATTTGACCTGTATCACGGAGTCAAAGCTGGCCAACAGTTACTGTCACTCTCCCAGTTGTCCAAGATATAAATGGGTGCCAACTCACCCTCCCCACCTCCCCCGCAGCCAGGATGTCTCGGAACATTGTTCCTGGCGAGGCATCCTCGCACAAACCCTTTGTGGAGGTGTCATTCACCAGGAGATGTCCCTTCCCCGGCTGAAACCACTGCTGCCGAATGACTCCGGGAATCTGGTGTTTAAATGGAAGTTAAACACCGTTCCCATGCACTGGGATAAACCACCTGGGGACATTTACAGCGCAGATGACAAACAAACAAACACCTCCGGAGAGAGAAAGGCTTGATTTCCAGATGCTAACAAGATGTGTCTGCTATCTGGGGCAGACACAGAGAGGACAAAGGGAGACGAGAATCCACAGGCTGCCAAATCGTTTGACAAGAGCAGAAGGAGCATCCCGGTAATTGCTGCCACCAGCATTCCAAACCCCTGTGCTGAGAGATGTGCCCCTCGCCTCGCAGAGGTTGATTTGAAGGCAGTTCTCTGGAATCACAGCTTGTCAACTCGAGGATGAGAGAGCCCCGGTGCTATTGCCGCTTAATTGGGCAGAAAGCACCTTTTCAGCGTTTTGATTACACCGCAGCCCCATCGCCCACCCCAGACCTCCTCTAATGACCTCACTGGGGAGGACCAGAGGAGGGGGAGTGCTCATGGAATGCTGCTTAGGTGTTCATGAAAACACAAACTAATCGTATTGCAAATAATAGCAGCATTTTCCTCCACCCTGATTAGTGACAAGAAGAAATTTTGTGAAATGCATTCCAAAGAAACACGAGGAACACTATTGAAATGAAAAATGCTCAGTATGGGGATCCTTAAGAGGAGAAGCCACAAAATCTTTCCGCCAGTTATGCTGTTAGTAAAAGTGAAATAACTCAATTGCTATTACCTGTTCTTTCAATAATCTACATATGGATAATTTAATTTCACATTTCTCACCTAAGTTTCGGCTTATGCTGCTTTAAAACCAATGCCCTTATTCAAAGAATAGACAAATCTTTTGTTTAGATGAAAAGGGAATTTGCCCTACTTTTTTTTTTTTCCACAATTTTAACTTTTCAAAAGGAATTGACAAAATATCAATGATGCTTTGTGGTATTAGGAAAAGCTTTCAAAATATGAAAACTGTGTTTATGATATAACAACACATGCTGCTTAAAACAAGGGACTTACAGGTCTGGTCCAGCCTGGACAGACACAGCATATGTTCTACCAACCACATGCTTGGGATACACCATGTTCCATGTTCCTGACAGTCATAACTTGGAAAATAGCCCACAGAGCTTGTGTTTGAGGACAACTTCCTCATATCATGTCTGCTGTACACAGGGCAAACAGGGAGATGAATTAGGAATGTACAGTTCCAAATTCCCCCCCCCACTGCAAGCAGCAACTGTGGATTATTAATCCAGGGGATGAGAGGGAGCATCCTGGCATGGTCTGCCAGGGATCTGAGAATAAAAGAACATTAACAGCTCCATGCAGGGGGTTGGCTTTGATCCCACAAGCTTTCCAATATGCTTCCTGTTATGTTGTAATAATTCTATACCGAGAAGTCAGGCATTTCCTAAGGGTGCTGATTGATACAGTGGGAGTAGGGTTGCACAGCAGGAAATATCAGTATATTCAGTGTATCCACCAGAGCTGGACATAGAGAGTAGTGCTGAAGCTCCACTTGGCTGAATTAAGATTTCCTCAGAGCCTAACAAAGGATAGCATTTTAAAAGAGGAGAGGAAAGGCAGGCATTTGCTATTTCACTCTTCCCCTGAAGACCCATTTTGGCAATCTTTCCTGGGTCTCCTCACTCACAGGTCATGTTTTCCAGTCAAGCACAGTCTGATTCTCTGCAGGCACTTGCCTTTGACACTTTAGCACTGGTTTTACTGGGTGACTTTTCACAGCCTTGGGCCTTTTTTATTTACTGTCCTCAAGACAGGATTTGTCACCCTCTCCAAACCCTCCTGTTCTGGGTCTGAATTTGGGGGGTGGGGGGTGTTGGATGTCTGCTCAGAGATGCTGCTCAAAAATACACAGTTGGTAGGGACTACATCTTGCACAAAATCTGGATTTCTAAAACAATTTCTCTGGAATTACATTTTGAAATTTCTTGTAATTGTCAAAAAATGTTTGAAAAGTTCACAGAAGTATTTGGTTACTATACCCTGCTTAATATATTTGTACACATTTATACTACAAGATTAAAAAAAAAAAAGCTCTTTTAACACTTTAATTTTCTATTAGAAACAACTTCAGTAACTTAATAAATAGTGGAGAAAGACTTATAATACCATCTAGAATTCTACCTTTATACAGCTACGTACAGATCTGCAGCCTTCACACAAGAGAAAGGATTTAACACCACAGCTAGAACAGAGATAACTGGCACGGCAAAAAAACCCCTGGCAGCCAGAAATAACCAGAATTATGCCTGTTCTGAATCCCTGCCATGTACCAAAGAGTACTTTCGTGGAATTGCTGACTTTTAGGAGCCCCGTCACATCAGAGTCTCTTTCTGGCTGGTATATTGTCACAAAGAGGCCAAAGCTCTGGTTTTGTTCTGTAGAATTGTTTTTGAGACAGTCACTCCAGACTCCCCTTCTTCCACTTCAAACTCAGGACATAAAACTTTAAAAAAAAGTCATTTCTCAAAAATAATGTCAAAGGAACATCCAGGTACTCCCTGTTGCTTTTATTTCTAGTTTATCTGTTTCTCCTCTCCAGAGCAGCACGTCAGATTTCCCGTAATCTCTTTTCCAATAACTGAAAGCTTGGAAGTTTATTTTACTCTATTAAATATACTCATTAAGATATAGAGAGTTTGCACTCCACAGAGACATCTGTTCAGCTATTGAGTGAATTATTTATAACTCGTTTAAAGGCAGTATTGCTATAAAATATTTAAATGTAGCTTAGCCTCTGAATCAAAGTCAATATAAACCAGACTATGTTTTCCAAAGGGAGTTCCACATTACATAGATTCCCTTTCTCTTCTGAAATTTTTCTGTTAGGATAATTTTTTTAGCAGGACAATGCCTATCTCTGAAGAGAATTAAATATATGTGTATCTTATTGGGGGAAAAAAAACCCTACAGCTGTATTAATAGAAATGCAAACAAACCCCAACAAAACCAGATCTGTTTACGCCCACACAGCATTTCACCATCACAAACAAGTTTCACAAAGAGTTATAAATCCTGTAGGTTCACTTCAAATGTACAGCAAATTATGTTTCATATTTGAGGCTTATTTGGGGTACTGACTGTGTTATTACTGTGCTCAAGAGAAAATAATAAAAACCATAATGGTTCTGAATCATAAAAATCCAAAATGTTTAATGGAAAAGGTGTGTTCCCACTCTCAGCACTTCAACCACTTAAATTACCAGATTACTCATGCAAATAGTGATAACAAACTAGGAGCAAAAGCAGATTTTGGAAATGTTCACTTTCTTGAAGGCAGCCAGGAAGATTTATAGGCTGCAAAACAAGACCTAATAATTGAGGGGCAGCAAAATGATATTTAATCTATTTGAAGCATTTAAGAAGTATAATGTTCCTTTTCTTTACAAGTACAGAGTCTCCAATTAGACAAAGATTCTACATTTATTTTGCTTGTGATTTTTCTAAATTCAAAGCCATGCATACACAAAGAACTTACCAAGGGCTCTTTATAGGTATATAAAAGATAAATAAAAACACCTTCTCTCCCACTGGGAGAGCCTGTGACAGCGAGGCAGGAGTCACTGCTGGGATTGGATTTGTCTCAGGACTGTCCATCCCAACATACTCTGTTTGTTGAACATATTTACACTACTGAGACACTGTGTGTTTGCTTTTTTTGGTAGCTTGCAGCCTAAACATTTGTCACATGAGGATGTTATGGGGCAAAAGTCTGTTAGACCTGTATTTCTTGAAGACTAGATCTGGGAAAAAAACCCATCTCAGATGAAGCACTTGCTAAAGTGATTTTGACTTCACTGTTCCGCAGAGGACATAAGTGACATTATTAATTCAGTCACAAATTTCCTGGAATTCTGAATGTTTCCCTATGGAACCTTTATTTAGCATTAACAAGGAGGGGCTCAGCACGTGGGTTGGCTTATTCTTTGAGCTCTGGTGATGTTTTCAGTGCCATGTGGGCACAGGAGAGACAGCTCTGCCCCTGGGGTCTTGCAGAGCAGAGGAAAGGAAGGATCTGCACCTGAGGTGTGTGGGTATATTCTAAGCACACAAGATATCTTACAGTGCAGTTGGAACAAACAGGAGACAGATTTAAAGCAGCACGAGGAATTTAAATTTGAAGGGACACAGGTAGGCAGGAAATGGCTGGAGAGACCAGGATTTGAAACTTAAAGGAAGAAAAGGAGGTATAGCATGCCCAGTCCAAATTCTTTTAAGGTTTTGATTTTACAGAAACCCTAGAGTCCTTCATTCATTTACAGATAAAATAGTTTAAGAAGCTGATAGCAATTTAAATATCTAGCACAAACAGATAACACACGATGCCTTTTTGCCACGACATGTGTAATAAATATGCTTCCCATCAACCTAAACAGATAGAATAGACAATATTATTGTTTGCCAACATTATTATATTGATGTAAAATATACTAGACCGATTCAGTGAGATTAAACCAAGCCCAGAAATCATGTGAAATTGTATATTAGTTTTAACTTAGCAAAGTACAACATCTCTAGTAATGACCAAAGCCAACTGCTTAGAGCTTCAGTCTGTAAAATTCATAACACAGAAAAACAGTAGAAAACAGCACTGGATAGTCAAGAAAAAAAAAAAGAAAACAAGAGAAAGAGTTAAAGCTATGCTCACATTAGATAAAATTACTCATTTGTACTTCAGAAAGCAGCAAGCTGAGCTCCTGAACAAGATGAGGTCAGTTTAAGAGCAGAGTAATTAGCACTTTAACAGCTACATGTGATGGAGTGGAATCTCTGCAACAGAAAAAAACCTATACAACTTGAGAGGCTGGTTTGCTGCCAGAAACACAGTTGTCACCAGGTGACATTTGCCTTCACAGGCAACAGTGCAAGAATAAGGAAGGATGCTTAAAAGTAGAATAAAAGTTGCTGATACAGCCCTGGAGAGAGCAGGATGAAAAACAATGTATTTTAAGGTTAACAGCCTGCACACAGAACTCACCTTGTTCAACCACACAGTGTTGCTGCCTTTTGAACTCTAAAATATCTTTGGTATCAAATAATATACTGAAGTCCACTAAAAGTTCATAAATGCATATTATTCTTATTCTGCAACAAACACATGGCAAAGCTGAAATCCATATGGAAATCACTGGGATATTAAGGAAAGCAATTCTTCAGTAAGGTTCAAATAAAATTAGGAAGTTACTTATGTGAAAACAGAACTTGTAGATAGAAGACAGGAGTCACAAAGGTATCAGAGAAAGAAAATTAAAGATAATTCCTTGCAGAGAGAAATTGCATGAATGGACAATTGTATTATGGGAATGCTTAAACTAATAATTAGGATTTGTAAATTCTTAGTCAATACATATATCCTTTGCTTTCTGATCTCACCTTCAAGTTAAAAGAGGAAAAAAAAAAGGAGCAGTTTGTCAAATACATATTCCACATTTTACAAACCATGGATAATTAAAAATATCTAGCTTAGGTTATCATCAAGGGAACTTGCCAGAAAAAGTCTCCATGTTCTAAGCTTGTTGAGTCAGAAATATGTCAAAGGCTGTAGTAAACAAAAGATCAGATAAGATACTCAGATGTTTAAGAGGGAAGAAAAAAATTGGAATGCTACAGGGTGCTGCTTGGTAGAGCCAAAATCTAGGCCTTGCAGCATGAGGAGCCCTGGGAGACAAGACCTTCCAAAGGCAAAGAAGATGCTTCTGGGAAGAGAAAACAAAGCTTCCTTACATGAAAAAGAAATGCAGCAAAAGACTGGAACCCTCGATTTATTGATTGCTGTGATTTGCTTTAATCTCTTCAGCAGCTGACCAAAATAATCTGGTTATTTGTCATCCAAAACAAGACAAAGGTTCAACCTGCTTATTGCTGGCCAGTAACAATACAGTGTAAGATCCAGATTTCTTTTAAGTATTTATCCTGGAGATAAGTAGAGCTGTGTTTCAGAGCTAATGTAATGTTTGCAAACATCATATCTGTGGAGAAGTGCTGCCATGCCCTGGGTGATGTATATGAAACCAGAGAAAAAATACTAAACACAGACAGATGAGCTGAATCCTGAACTCCTATGGACGCCCTTGGGACTTTGTACAAGTGAGAAAAGCATCCTTCTCAATGTCCCCTCCACCAGCAATGCAAACCCAGGTCCAGCACTGAAAATGAAAATTCAAAGTGTGCCCTGAGCTCACATCCTGGACAGTTGTGGGGATTTGATGGGTCATTTCTCTCAAATGGAATTCTTTCTCCCATCTAAGTTCTGCTTTCCTGTGGAACATGTTGTACTAGTGTGTTAAGAGTGGTTTAAATTGGTTGCAGTATTATGTGGGGTTTTTAAGTGCAGCATCCTATGATGAAAGAGCCACTAATCTTTGTAAGGATTTTTGTGCCTGAATAATTTTATGGATGGCAGTGGTGCAGGCTGATTTCCTTACCACGTAAAATCTCACTGGAAGCCTCAGTGACTGGTACTTCATGTTCTTGGAGTGCCACCTAACTTACATAGACTGCCTACAGTTTTCTGATACTGTAACAAAACCTTTTGGCATGGTACTGGTAATTTATTTCATTACAACTAACAATATCTGCTAAACACAGGCACAATGAGGAGAACAGAAAATTCCAAGCAAAACTTTCTTAAACACAAAAGTTACGTTTGGGGGGGGAAGTATGTGTAGTGAGCTGAGCTGGCTGCTTGTCCTCATTAAACAGCCAAGGAATTGAGCAGTGTCACAGAAAGGGCAATAAATAAAATTAAAATGCAAATTAGAATTAATCAAAGAATTCCCAAGGTCTGCCTGCGATTTCAAAGTACACTCAGATTAATGTAGGATCTCTGCCCTTTCTGGCTGCCTTTTGGGAGTGGTGGGGGCCAGGAGCTACAGAGCTCTTTCTCCTCTGGCAAGCTTTTCCGTGGTTGACTGACTCCTGAGGAACACTCTTAATTCCAGCTCCCAGACAGCCTGTGTGTCCCACAAGTGTCTGCAGAGGGTGGGGGCCTTGAGCAACACGGGGTCTCTTACTGGGGTCCAGGCAGAACCTGCACAGGTCCCAAGGTCACACTGGCTTTCACCTTATGCTGCAATAAGGTGTCCTACATCCTCTTCTGGTTCTCTTGCATCACTGGGAAGCACCTTGAGCTCAATACTCCAGCATTTTCCCAGCAGTGACATGTGTTCCTGCTCTTTTCCCCCCTCTCTTGAACGCCCAGATGTGCTTAAGGCCCAAGGTGAAATGCCTGCCTTTCACATTCCTAAATGCCTGCAAAGACATCCTGCTCATTACCTTTTCTTCCTTGGAGGAAGGGATAACAAGAAATTATTTCCTCCTGCTTCACTTCTACATTGCAAGGCCACAGCTGGCACACTGCATCTTTTTTTATTCTTCATTTTTCATCTGTGAACTCACTCAGGTGCCAGCCCATGAGAAAAACAGTGGAACGTAAAGATACTGCTGAAAGTTTCGTTCTATTAAAACTTTGGGAGGCAAAGGTAAATATGACATTTCTTCTCCCTGAAAAAGTGGTGGCAGGATAAGATCCATGAACAAAGCTTCCATTGCTGACCTCAGCTCTGGAAGCTGCTCCAGTGTGGACAACCCACAAAGGGCAACACAGGGGAAATGAAAGAAGGGAGACACAAACCACCAAGGAGTCCTGGAGGGAAGATGGAAGGAGGAGGAAAGGGAAATGCTGCATAAATCCTTGGGCAGCACAGCACACCTCAGAATCATGGAATACCTGTGGCACCCATTGCCAATCTTTCCTTTGGCCACAGAGGTCAGAACAAGAAGCAACACAGTGCAGGTGTGCTGAAATTTAGTGCCTTTTCAGCTCCTAAATACCTTGAAAAAGCACCCCAGGACAAGCCATTTTCAGGGAAGTCTTGTACAAGGCACCACAACAGAAAGCACCCAAACTCGTGTTGAATCCTCTGATCATCTGGGGTGAGGAAAGATTAACACCAACAGGAAAAGGCACAAGATTATCAGGAGCTGGGCAGCCCCACCACAGCAGAGCACATTGTTTAGCACCCCAGACAGACAAAAAGCCAAGGCCAGGAATAGTCACCCCTGCCTTCGGTTCATTATCCATAACCCTCATTCATACAAGGGTTGTGCGCAGAGAAAATAATTTAAGTTACAGGATAAAGCTGGCACAGAATCAAAATATAAATAAATATAGATAAGAAACTAGGAGAGGTGTGTAACAGAGGAAAAGTATTTCTCTGAAACACTGGCCTGGCAGATGCTGAGAAAGATCTTGAGCCCAGCACAGTTTCAGATGTATTTTTGTAGCAGATAATGTATGAATACATGTCATGCCTGTGACAGCCAGTAAACTGGACTCAGGATACCAGAAGGTCCATCCAGTACTAAATTCCTTCAAACAGTTGGACAGTATATGAGTCTCTCCAGTCCTTATCTGTATTTATTTGTCAAGTGAGCTGTATCTAATAGGGCACAATGAAGCTCTCACCACCACAGTGCCATAAATAACCTCAGTGCAGGAGCAATTCCTCACTGGAACAGAGCCATCCAAACTCCTCCTCGGGCTACAGACACACAAGGAGCTGATTCCACGGGCACCATCCTCCTAACAGCAACTTTTCAATGCACATCCCCACCCTGCCACAACACAACCAAAGCAAGCATCCCACTGGCAGGGTTTCCAGCAGTTGTTCTGAGGTCTTCCCACTATCCCAAGTTTTACAGGCCCTGAGATTTCTCACCTTATGCTTGCAAAGCAGGAGAGAGAGACTGTTGTTCTGTATCTCAGCAGGTCACCTCAAAAGGCTTCTAGGTTGGGAACAAGGCACATTAGAAACCTGGAGAGTGGGGCAGAGCTACTTCAAACACACACACTTTCCCCCCTTGTCTCCAAGCAGCTCCCTGGAAATTATATGGGAAATTACACACAGTGATGTTACTACTCCCTAGCAGAGATCTCTATTCAAAGTGGGGGCATCTCCCTGTTAGAAGGTGAAAATGGAATTGCAGGGAAGGCTGTAAACGTGGACATCCCATTTTCTGGCATGCAGAGGGGTGGGGGAATATCCCTGGCACGTTGCAAGGAGGCGTTTTCCTTGCATCCAACTCAGTTTGTTTGTACCACATGAAAGGAGTAGGATCAGTCAAACTGCACGACTGACTGGCAGGGTTTGGGAGGGGCAAAAAAAAGTATTACCAACTTGTGCAGCTGCAGGACTGGCACAGAGGGACAGGCAAGGTTCAGGAAGGTTTCCTGTGTTTCTAGTAATATTCCTTTCCATCTGCTTTATCCAAACCACATCAGTATGGGCTGCACACTTCAGGAGAACATTTCTTTCTACAGAGAACTAGGATGGCAGCCTACAGTGAGTCATTTTTAAACAGTTTAAGCCTTTATCTGTTCATGAGGAACATCACATCTTTGTATTTATTTACTAGCCAGAACCATTCATTTTATGGCTATTTATCTATGGAGATTGTTCTCCAGTGAGTTCATTACATCTGCCTAGTATTTCAAGTGCCAGGTTTATTGGTTGTTGTCACTGGATACTAATTCTCTTAGCAGTGCTCCTGGCTGAATGAATACTGCTGCTCTTAAAAATCTGGATTATAGAAGGAATATTTGCATACATTAAAGCTCCACTCTTGCTTCTGCAAGTATCTTTTTCTCAACTTAAACGTTTGACATTTCTGGGGACACCTTAACAAATAGCTCACTGTGGAGAATATTTAGGGGAAATAAGATGGGTCCAAAAAAATGCCCCAGAAGACCCATCTTTGCTCTCTCTCTCCCGATCACACAAGATCAAAAGTAATCTGTTTGATCAAGAAACTTTTCTAAGAGTTTTCAGACAAACTGATCTTTGACCCTAACCAGACCCGGACCCAAACCCTGCCAGTTTGTTGGGGTTTTTTGTTTGTTTTGTTTTTAATCACAGGTCTCCCAATTGGTTTTTCAGTCTTCACTAGAGTTCAGTAGTGGATAACCAGCTAATTCAGAATTCCAAAGGATGGACTTGATGGACTTCCTTAACTCCCTTCAAAAGCCACAGAACTGAGAAGGCCACTAATCACATTGCTCTTCCTAAAGTTATTCTTCCCTAAGTCCATTTATTTTAGGTAGGGAAGGGGTTGTGTGAAATTAGCCACAGTTTATTTACTTAGCCTTCAAGTGGTGCTAGTTTTTGATTTCCTTTTCCTGAAACTTCCTATTTGCCCCTTGGGCACAATTTGCTCTTTTTCAGACCCCCAGGGGGCCCCTCTTTCCCCTTTGGAGGCCCAAAGAGCTCAGGAATTCAAATCCTGACAAGAAGCAAAAGGTGAGAAGCATTTCAGTTCCACTAAAATGGAGCTGAGAAACACGGGGAACTGATTCAATTCTTAACCAACAGCCTTTATCTAAGGGAGAAATCTAAGAGGAGAAATCTAAGAGGAGAAATCTAAGAGGAGAAATCTAAGAGGAGAAATCTAAGAGGAGAAATCTAAGAGGAGAAATCTAAGAGGAGAAATCTAAGAGGAGAAATCTAAGAGGAGAAATCTCATCACATTAGGATCTGTGAAATAAAGACTCATATGGCCACAGAGCCATTATCTCACACTATCAATATGCAAAGCCTAGAGAAGCTTTTGTTAATGATCCCTATTGGGGGATCATTATTGGGGGATTGATGGTCACACAAATGGTTGGCATCTGCTGTTCCAGAAATCAACTGAACTCATTTCATTCCGTCTCTTGGAAGAAAATATTCTCCCCACAAGTATCAGACACCGAGTTTCTCTGCATTTCTCTCTCATTTTGCAGACTCTCATTCATTCCAACCACAAGCTGGGCAAACATGAGACTGTAAGAAAACTTGACAGCCTTTGAAATCCAGGCTTTTGAGGAGCAGACACACAACAGAGGAAGGACTGACAATACATTGGCAAAGAAATGAGAACAGGGAAAGAGCAGGTAGAAATGGCAGAATGGAAAGCACATTGATTCCTTGCATTTCCACTACATATACACAGGAGGACTGTTTTGAAAAATCAGTCAGTTAGGTGGTGTTTTTTCTTTCTGGTTACCCAGCTAATTAGTACATAAAAATCTAAAGAACAGAGCACACCAGGAAGAAAGTGAAAAGTCATTTTCAACCAGCACACAGACAGCTCAGTTCCTCTCATGACCAAAATCAGAACTCTTCTGTTCCCTGTTCAGATACTCAGATATCAAACCCTCCACCCTGGAATCATTAGATAACTGCCACAGGGTTTAGAACAGTATTTTCAGGCACACACACTTTTCTGTATCCCTTCAGGCAGGACATGATTAAAGAAGCACATTGGATTAAATGAACTGCACAATGAGACCACAGCTCCTGGAAAACTGAGTCCACTCATCCTACAGTTAATTCTAAAGTCCCACTTGAACCAAAATCTTGGTTGAGACAAAGGTGCAAACTTTCACTAATATCAACAAAGGTGAAGTGAATAAAGGTATGAGCCTTAATCATTGCTTATACTGTTATTTATCTACTCTTAGTGATCTTGGGGTAGGAAAATTATAGACTTTTCTCATAAACATCATATATGCTATTAAACACAAGAGCTTCTTCAATTTTCCAAGTGCTACAAGGAATATTGGAGCCAGGTTCTAACTTCTAGCTCAATGGTACTTCAGTCTGGCACCACTGACTTCCACAGCAGAGGTTTTTAGGCAGATGCTGACAGACACTGTGGATCTGAGGCAGAAAAACAGCCTTTAGTATTTAATGTGGTAATGAGAAAATAATCTGCCCGAGGCATGAAATACAATTGTTCATTTACACTGAAAACATATTAATGCAAAACCAGCCATTACAGTCATGGATGAGAAAAGCAGTAAAACAATAGATCCAAATCTTCCACAAGCTACACTGTTGGGGCTTTAATATTTTCTCTAAGTAGCCTCTGGGGAAATATTCCCCAGGATGCCCCTTGGCAGAGGCAGCAGGTACAAGGAGGCAAGAGGCCTTCAAACACATGTGCAAGGGGGAATTTCCCCCCATTCAGACTGATGAAATGAGCATTTTTTGCGTGTAGATAGAAAGCTTTGATCACCATGGCATGCTACAGGAAGGGAGGATCTCCCAAAATTTTTCTGGAAATTGTGTTATTTTAGTTGCTGTTTAAATGTTTATCCAAAGCGAGGAACTGAGGTTTGCCAGTGGCTGAGTTAAGCACAGGTTTCCTGAGTAATACAAGGGGCACGGATGCAGCACTGAAAATATAACTTCCTAGTCTATTAAACCAGAAACTGAGAAAGCTTGAAACACACACCTCAAATTTTCACTAGGAGAAAATAAATCAACCTGACCAGCTGCAGTGGCAAAGGAAAAGCAAAAATGAGGGGTTCTCTCTCATTTACACCTTTAAAAAACCAGATTCTTTCCAGCCCATCACATTTTCATGCTCTTCCACTGCAGCAGGAGAGCAGCACCTCTTTAATTATTGTTCAAGCCACACTCTGGATATAAAGGCTCCCAAATCACAACATGGTGTATTAGAAATATAAAAGGCAGCTTTTATTAATTACTCTTTATGGAAAACTTCAGCCTCCCCCCGAAATGGGTTATCCCTCTTTCCTCCCACCATCCCCTCACGTATTTAGGATTGGCATCCATTGCCTTTGCCCATCCTTATCCAAGAACTACATGACTGTAGCTGTTGCAAATTGATAACAGTGAGGCTTTTGCATAATATCTTAACTCTCTCTGTATTGAACTTCCACTGTTCATTGCCTTATTCCTTTCTGCCAGGTACTGCAGACACACCAACATTTCCAAGGAAGTTCAGCCTTCCTTTAGAGTCATTAAGGAAGCACAGATACGACAAAAGATTTTTGACAGCTGCAGCTTTAGTTTCAGATTGATGATTGTTTTCTATCCTCAAAATACTTCGGTGACTCAACAAACCTCTGTGACTTAAGCCTTGTATCTCTAAGTGAGCTAAACCAGACTTGGACTTCTCTATGTCCAGGAACAGGACTCTCAAATGTAATTCCCTTAGGCAATGAAGTGCCAGATAAGGTATCTGTGTACATCACGCTCTTTCCCTGGTCTCACCGACACTTTTGTTCAAAACACGGTGACAGTTCCTTTTAAAAAACAAATTAATTTGGTGTTAATGGGTGCTGATCTTCATCTCTCCAGTCCTTTGTTCCCCCTTCCACTCTGACACAGCGTTACCCTGGAGCCCACTTTGTTGGCCAGCATAAAGGAGATATGACTTACACTCCCTTTTCAGCTGGAGGAAGTGAAGAAACAACTGTCACCTTTATATCTTTTATTCCACCTTCTTATTTGAAGCTGCTTTCAGAAAAAAGTCACAGTGAACCGGCTGAGAAAAATTAAATGTAACTTTCTACCCCAAGGACAGTGGAACTCATCAAGGGAACAGATCAGACTTTTGTCCCTGAACAAATAATCAGCTTTTGAACAACTACCTGGTCTACATCTTCAGGAATAAGTTCATTCATTAGCCTCAGGGGAAAGGTAGAGGCACACATATCTTTTTATTCTTGCTGAACTGGGACCTAGAAATTATTCTGTTTGAGAAGAGCAGTTTAAAAATAGCTCATCAGGTGCCTCTCTGATCTATACCAACCCAAAATCTGAAGGGTGTTCAGCAAAGCTGCGTGAACCAGCCTGAGTTTACTTCTGGATTGCTGAAGAGACGAGAACCCCACCTTTAGAAATGACTGTTTCCTGGCAGTAGCATCAGGAGACCACCAGCAGTGCTTGTCTGGAGGCACTTCAAAGGCTTTTAAACCAGAATTTCTTTTAATTTCAGTGACGTCCTCATGGTCACTGTGTAAAAACAAACTGTGGGCATTCACTTTCCAACAGTTTAAATTGTAAAGTACTGGTGGCACAGAAATCTTTTGCTGGACACAGCAGCAGAAGGTTGTGGCTCTCAGGTGAGACACCTGGTTAAAGTTGGGAATATCTGACAGAAAGCCATTAGGTCTCGTGTCAGGCAATCAGTGATCCTGCAGAAGACCCAGGGACATTGAACTGCTTTCGTTATATCCAATATGAATACATTGGGCATTTTGGTCTCTTTCAAAAAAAAAAAAAAAAAATCAACCCCAAACACAAAGAGTTTCCAACTTCTCCCTGCCTTGTAAGCTTGAATTCCCTGATGGCTTCCCCTATCCCAAGCAAATAAATTAAAAATATGCACACCTTACAGTAGAACTTTGGTGTGAGATAAGGCTGCAGTCCCAAAGAAATCCCAGAAATAATGTTCTCGTTATGAATATTCAGATTTCCCACTTCAGAATGAAGCACTTTATGAGGGTTTTTACATGTCATTTTTCCTTCTTGCAGTCAGTGCACCAAAGGTCACAGAGAAAGAACTGGTGGAGTTCAGGGAGCTTAATTGCCTTCAAGCTTTGATATTAAACAGGGTTTATCTGCAATTATGTTTGACTTGCAGCTGAACCCATTCATTAGATGCAGAGGAAGTTGTTTGTTTGATTGTGGAGCAATAAAGCTTCCACTTTCTTACCAGGGAGTCAACACCATTATCATTTGTCAGTATAATTTTCTCCCTCTGCGGAGCAGCAACAATGGATCTTGTTTGCAAAGTGATGGGGAACAGCTTTGCACCCCGGCAGCAGCCCCGGCAGGGAGCTGGGGGTGGGAACACTGCCGGCTGTTTTCCCTCCCCCACCTCTGGATGCCTTCAATAAATAACGAAACTACAGTTTTTCACCATTCCTGGTCGGCACAGCGCACAAGGAGAGCCCCCTGCCACCACCCCTCCTGGCAGCCAGGATCCACACCCAGCACCTGAAGGAGCTGGCCCTCTGCAAATGAACCCGTGGCAACGAAAATAAAGAGAGTTTAGAGGTTTAGAGGTGAGTTTAGAATAGTTTGTTCCTCCCCCAAATTCCTGCACTCAGAGAAATCAGCTTTCAGAAGCACCTTTCCACGTATTTTTTCCCCCCTCTTAGTTCTTTTCTTGCTAGGACAAGAGTCATGAGAAGCCCAACTTAAATGAAACCAGATATTTGGGTGTTTACTTCAGTCTGCCTTGTCCATTTTTTTCTTTCCCCCACCTTCTTTTCCACGCTAATTAAAGACAAAGGAAGTAAAACACTGAGAGGACTCAAGGCAAAAGAAAACAATTCTCAGAATCTTCCGAGAAATTCTTTTTGTGAAACATTCTTTTTTTCAAGGAGTGCTGCAACTGAAATGTGGTTTTTAGAGGAAAGAAGGGGCACCACCCTGGGGAAAAATATATTGAAAAATAACAGATTTAGTGTCATGAGGAGATGGCCACAGTGAGCCACCAGATCCTCATGGCTGATGGTTCTAAGAAAGCAAAAAATATAATATGTGAGGGTAAAAAAAAAATAACTCCTCTGTTTGCCACAGAGAGATGACAAGAGCGACTATTTTTTCTTAGCTTTTCAGAAAGAAAAGCTTCATATTATAATAAAAGAAGGAGGGAGCACAGAGACCTGGTGTCTGAATGGGAAACACTGAGTAATGGGGAAAGAAATAAAAGGAGAATACTGTAAAACCCAAACAGATATCAGTAATATAAACAGATGGTCTGAATGACTGAAGCTGCTCTGAATCACTCACTAAAAATAATTAGCATTTGGGGCTTACACAACAGATTTTCCTCCATTGAGGAAACCACAAACTCAGCTCATAGCACATAAGACAAACCAGTCAAAAAACTCATCCTTTGCTCTGAAATCCTTTCAGTTCAAGTAAAATATCTGAAATCCTCTTTCAGTTTAAGTGAAATTCATTGATTTAAAGCAGTGCAAATAAGAATTGCCTATACTGACCCCAAAATAAAATATTTTGCTCTATAAAAGGAAATAAAACATGTCCAAACCTGATACAAATATTGAGTTAAAACTGGGAAGTTTAAACTGGAAGAAGGCACTGCCTTCATTTTTCTCCTAAGCAGAAAGGGTTATGTAAAAACAATCAATTTTCATAATCGACATTAGTTAGACACTGCATATTTTTTTAACCTTTCCATCTTTTAGTCTCTTCGAAGAACATTTGAGGTGTCAGTGACTGTAACACTTGTTATTCACTGAAGTCACATCTAGAGAAGAGCAATAATTGCAGTGGAAGGGCAGGACATGCAGCACCCTGCCAAGTGACAAAGTTTTAGCTGCTAATATTAACGTTTTAGTACATATAATCAATTGTTATTTGCACATAACGGCTCTGCTTGGCAAGGTGACTTACTAGGCTGTGACTTGACTTCAGCAGAGAAATATTCCCTCTGCAGCAAACCAGAGAAACATTTTGGAGAACTCAGTAGGACCAGCACTCACCCCTTGGGCAGAAGGGTTCTCAGGTGGAGTCTTTGCTCCAGAAATAAAATAAAGGGTGTGACATGGTGACACTTTTCTGCCTGCTGTCACTCTCTGATCTGGGATGATGGTACTGGTTCAGGAGAGTCTTTCCTCTGCTCACTTGGGGCTGGATAACTTAGACTACAGGTGGGGATTTAATTGACTTCATGCTCCTGTTCATCACACCAGCATTTCCACTGCTCAGCAAACCCTCCTGTCCTCTCCAGCTGCCAATCCTTTTTTTTCCCCCCCCCTTCTGAGAATCAAACACCAAAACTTTCTGATCAGCTGGGGGAAAGTGAATTAAGCTACTTTCAAGTGTAATAAAAAACGTTTAGGTGGCTTTGTTCACTTGATAGAATGAACACCTACCCTCTGCACTGCTTTCACTTCATGTACAGTTCTGACAAGGGCTATAAAATTACCTGACATTTTGTGATATGCACACTGCCATTGCCACACACAACAGGACAAGTCAGGCACCCAGGCTATAGCACTGAGAGCTGTTTGGGGCAGATTCTCTGTGCTAAAAGCATTTTTGTACGCAGTCCTGAGAGCAGAGACAGAAAACCAAGCCACAGAATGGCTGTTTCAGCTACAAGTGCTCAGGTTCCACATCAGATAGATTGTGTTTTGCTTTAAGCTACACAGGAGGGCAGAAGTTGAAACGTGATGTTTTGTAAGCACTGAGTGATGCAGGAGTGTGTATATTTAAACAGACTCACAATTATTTGGGTTGGAAGTGACCTCCAAGGGCGAATCCAACCTTTGACCAAACACCACCCTGCCAAATAAACCCGTCTGCCTGTCCCCACCCGTCCATCCCTCATTAGGCATCTGCCCTGTCAAGGGCAGCTTTTCACAGAATCACAGAATCAGCTGGGTTGGAAGGGACCTCCAAGATCATCAAGTCCAACCCTTGATCCAACCCCGCCGTGGTTCCCAGCCCATGGCACTGATGCCACATCCAGTCTGTCCTTAAACACCTCCAGGGATGGAGAATCCCCCCCTTCCCTGGGCAGCCCATTCCAATGGCTGAGCACCCTCTCTGCAAAGAAATTCTTCCTAATCTCCAACCTAACCCTCCCCTGGCACAGCTGCAGACCCAGCCCTCTTGTCTTGCTGATGGTTGCCTGGGAAAAGAGACCAACCCCCCCCTGGCTCCCCCCTCCTGTCAGGGAGTTGCAGAGAGTGAGGAGGTCTCCCCTGAGCCTCCTCTTCTCCAGGCTGAGCCCCCCCAGCTCCCTCAGCCTCTCCTCACAGCACTTGTGCTCCAGTCCCTTCCCCAGCCTCGTTGCTCTTCTCTGGCCCTGCTCCAGCCCCTCCATGTCCTTCCTGAGCTGAGGGCCCAGAACTGGACACAGCACTCCAGGGGTGGCCTCCCCAGCGCTGAGTCCAGGGGCAGAATCACTTCCCTGGCCCTGTTGGCCACCCTGTTCCTGAGCCAGGCCAGGATCCATTGGCCCTCTTGTCCCCCTGGGCACACTGGCTCCTGTTCAGCTCCCTGTCCATCCCCACTCCCAGCTCCCTTCCTGCCTGGCTGCTCTCCAGCCCCTCTGGCCCAGCCTGGAGCTGCCGGGGGTTGTTGTGGCCAAAGGGCAGGACCCGGCCCTTGGCCTGCTTGAACCTCATCCCCTTGGAATCAGCCCAACTCTCCAACCTGGGCAGGTCCCTCTGCAGAGCCCTCCTGCCTTCCAGCTGATGGACACTCCCCCCAGCTTGGTGTCATCTGCAAATTTGCTGATGATGGACTCAATCCCCTCATCTAAATCATCAATAAAGCTATTAAACAGGACTGGGCCCAACACTGATCCCTGGGGACACCACTGGTGACAGATCCCAGCTGGATGCAGCTCCATCCCCAGCACTCTCTGGGCCCAGCCCTCAGCCAGTCCCTGACCCAGCAAAGAGTGTTCCTGTCCAAGCCGTGGCTGCGGCTTTTTCCCCTCTGTTGCTCTGAGAACAGGTGACAACACCCAGAGAAAAGCCAGTGAGAGGGTCACTGTCCTTACCTTGGCCAGGGACGTCCCCCCCGGCAGCACCAACCATGGCCCTTCCCAGCTCACCCCGTTCCTCCTCCACCCCGTTCCTCCTGCAGCTCTGGGGGCGACCCAAGGGGCAACCAAAGGGTTGCCAAGAGCAACTGGTACCAACACGACACAGAACCTCTGCCCACGGCGTGCCAGAAGGTTCTAGATTCTGAGAATCATTGTGACACGAGGGCAGGACCCAGCCCTGGGCCTTGGGGAACCTCAGACCGTTGGCCTCAGCCCAGGGATTGAGACCCCTCTGGAGATCCTTCCTGCCCTCGCAGATCCACACTCCCACCCTGCCGAGAGCCTGAGGGTGCCCTCCAGCCCCTCATCTGAGCCACTGCACATTTGGAGATCACAGAGACACCATTTCAAGGCGAGATTCCGAGTTTCCTGCATTGTCAGGGCCCCTCTGTAGGAAACCACCTTTCCAATCAGACACTGATTTATTACACAGAGATCCCTGAAAAACTGTTTAGATCCACAAAACTCCAAGGCAGTTGTGTTAGAGCACATAAACAACCAGACAGGCTGTGCCTTTCCAATCATGATGATTTTTTTTTGCTGGAGAACAGGCATTTCAGTGCAATATCTGCCTCACGAAGTCTCACTTCCACTGCACAGACCTGTAGCTCTGAAAAAAATTGGAGAAAAGCTTTTTTGAAAACAGGATACGTTGGCAGAGAGACTTATTTTTGTCTTGCAAATAGTCTGCAGGGATGGTTAAGGATTTATGACTCGTTTTCCACCTAAATAAAAGAAAACCTAACATATGTCTGTGTACTTGTCTCCTAGTTTGTCTCTGGAGGTTTTGAGTGTGACTTGCCATTAGTGCAGGGCAATGAAAAGAGAGAAAAATACACCCTCTCAGGAATGTCTTATAAGCTACATCAAAAAAAGAAAGGCTGTTTTTCATTCCTTATTTATGAAAGGAAGGTAACAAGCAAAGGAAAACAGACAATGAAGAGGCATCTTCCTCCCACAACCAACTGTCAGAGTTGATGCCGGGAGAGGAATGACACTCATTTCTTCTTGCATCAGCTACTTTTCAAATCATATATATATATAATTCACAGATTAAAGATAAAAATATTTCTCTTTAAACACTTCATGAAACATCATGATTAGGACAAAGATTTTCCACTCAAGTCTCTCTTCCACCGAGAAGAATTGTTATTTTTAATGGAAATTCCACGTGCACTTAAATGGTGCAAATTAATTACTGAGGACATTT
Organism: Pipra filicauda; assembly: GCF_003945595.2. NCBI lineage: Eukaryota > Metazoa > Chordata > Aves > Passeriformes > Pipridae > Pipra > Pipra filicauda. The sequence goes on along the minus strand of NW_024104611.1, from coordinate 512,327 downwards.
TTTTCAGTGTTTTAAGTGGAAAACTCGAATTTAGACTATGCAAACCCACTGTGTAATACAATTTCCCAGTCCTAGGATTTTTATGGAATTCTATTCATTGATTCAAAGAGATCTGCTTCCAAAGATGATTTTTACAGAAACAGCTACATCAGTGCAAGTTCCAGAAGCAAAGGTACTCCAAGGACTTTTGGGATGTTATTTTGCTTAGGACTTAAATCAGGTGTGGCCAACCTGACTGACCCCACGAGCCATTCATTGTCAATATGAAAACATTGCTGCCTTCCTGCAAAATATTTTCATTACACGTAAAAACAGGCTTACTTCTACTTATTGTTGTTGAACTTCTCAGGTTATACAGGATGAATATATTAAAAAAAATACAAATATAAAAATAAAAAACTCCTCAAAAAAATAAAAAAATAAAAAAATAAAATAAAAAATAAAAAATAAAAATCAAAAATCAAAAAAAAATCAAAAAATCAAAAAATAAAAAGGAAAAAAATAAAAAATCAAAAATTCAAAAAAAATCAAAAAATCAAAAAATCAAAAATCAAAAAATCAAAAAAAGCAGAAAAATCAAAGCAAAAAATCAAAAAACCAAAAAAAAAACCAAAAAAACAAACAAAAAAAACAAAAAAAAAAAAACAAAAACAAAAAACCAAAAAAAATCAGAAATCAAAAATAAAAAAAAAATCAAAAAATAAAAAAAATTAAAAAAATCAAAAATCACAAGATCAAAAAAATCAAAAAATTAAAAAAATCCAAAAATTAAAAAAATAAAAATAAAAAAAAACCAACCCCCCCCAAAACCGCCCCAGAAACCGCCCCAAAAAACCGCCCCAAAACCGCCCCAAAACCGCCCCAAAAAAACCAAAATAAAAGCAAAAAATACCCCCCCAAAAACAACCTCGGGACCCCCCCAAAAGACACCCAAAAAGTGAAAAAAAAACCACCCAAAAATACCCCAAAAAATACCCCAAAAAATTAAAAAAAAATAGTCCAAAAACCCCCCAAAAAATGCCAAAAAAACTCCCCAAAAAACCCAAAAAAACCCAAATAAAACCCCCAAAAAAAACCCAAAAAAACCAAAATAAAACCCCCCAAAAAAACCCGAAAAAAACCAAAATAAAACCCCCCAAAAAACCCACATAAATGCAAAAAAACCCCAAAAAAAAAATAAAAAATTAAAAAAAAAAGTAAAAAAAGAAAAAAAAAATAAAAAAAATAAAAAAAATACAAAAAATAAATCCCCAGAAATCAAAAATAAGAAAAATTAAAAATGAAAAAAAAAACCACAAAAAAACCCCCATAAAAAAAAACCCAAAACCCCACAACACCCCCCAAAAAATACCTCCAAAAATCCACAAAAAAACCCCCAAAAAAACCCACAAAAAACTCCCAAAAAAACCCAAAAAACCCCAAAACCCGAAACGAAAAAAACCCAAAAACAAACCAAAAAACCCACCCAAAAAACCCAAAAAAAACCCACACAAAAAAACCCGAAAAAACCCCAGAAAAACCCCAAACCGAACATATAAAAAGAAAAACCCAAAAAAACCCCCAAAACCGAAACAGAAAAAAACCCAAAAAAACCCCCAAAACCGAAACAGAAAAAAACCCAAAACCCCCGAAAAACCAAATAGAAAAAAAACCAAAACCTAAAACATAAACAACCACAAAAACCTAAAACATAAACAACCACAAAAACCTAAAACATAAACAACCACAAAAACCTAAAACATAAACAACCACAAAAACCTAAAACATAAACAACCACAAAAACCTAAAACATAAACAACCACAAAAACCTAAAACATAAACAACCACAAAAACCTAAAACATAAACAACCACAAAAACCTAAAACATAAACAACCACAAAATAAAAGAAATAAAAATAAAAAATAAAAACAAAACAAAAACCAAAATCAAACAAAAAACCCCACAGAAAACAAAACAAACAAACAACAACAAAAAAAACCCCAAAGCCCCAAAAAAGTGTAGAGCATGACTGAGCAAGGGAAAAGCAATTTGTGGAAATTATTAAGGAGGAAAATAAAAGTTGTTCCATGAGGGAACTGGGAACCACAAGCAGAGGGAAGGACGACTGGAAGGGAAAGACTTGGATAATAGCTTGAACTGTGTTTTGTGTGTGTTTGGGTTTTTTCAAATGCCTGATAATTCAGCAATTTTGAAATAAGTGAAAAAAAGGAACTTCTACCACTGGAGAACGAAGGGAAAAAAGGCCAGGAACTTAAGCAGCTACAGTTCTGCTACTAATGGGCTAAACAGCTCTCAAGCCCTTCCAAAATTTGGAGCGGGGGTTTGGACCGGGGTCCTTCATCCCTCTGCTCAGTGCACTACACCTCTAATCACTCCATATGACAGGAGACTGATGGTCCCATTTGGGCCAAGAATGGAAACTTTCCTTCACCTTATTCAAAACTCTCAGTTGCCATGCAGAGCCTCTGTTTGGATTTATTACAAATAAGCTTTTAAAGTATCATCTACCTCCAAATAGCGAATTTGTGCCAAAATTTAAACCCCAAAGCTTTGAAAAAGAGAAAAAACATATTAAAAAAAAAATACATTACACAAATCCACATGCAGCTACTTTTGAAGACAGGATCAGGTATAAGAGCTTTTTCCTCAGACTAGCACAGATGACACACTGGAATACTTTAAAAAAATACATTAAAAATGTACAGGGTCCAGGTTGGAGATGGATTTTATTAAGGTGTGTTCATCTATGCAGCAAATGTGCTAAAAAATGAGGGATTTTTATTGAGCAGTAGATTGCCCTCACCAAATCATTTCTAGTCCTTTAGACTTTTTAAATTTTATATCTTTAGACTATTATTGTGTAATATAGATTCCTTCCCATTAGATTGTATGTGCTGGGTGAGTTTTTACCACTGGTATACTCAGCTCCAAAGCAGGTTTTCCAGTGAATATCCTTCATTTTATGTTGTAGGAAAGACAGAAAAAAAGCAAATCAAAAGGTACACACACTTTCTCAGTTTTACTAAGAAAGCTTTTACCAGCTCAGGGACATCTGCTTGAGCCACCACCACTGTCACACCCCAAAAAACCCCAAAAACCTGGAGATATGTTTAGGAAAAACATAATACAGAAACATCCAGTGTTTTTAGAAAGAAAAACATCTACAGAAACCCGTTTGCAACTCTGTTTTGTGCTGTTGAATGAGGATGTGAGAACCCTCCTGCTCCAGAGAAATTAATGTCACAAAACTTATCAGTGCTGATCAGGACAGGGGAATTCTGGAGCACAGCTGAGTCAGCAACACCCACAACAAGAATTCAGCTGTGGGGCTCTTGGAAGGATGCAAACAACTTCAACAACTACAGGAGATGAAGTTGTTGGAGAAAACAAACTGTTTATATAAAGGAAGTACAAGGAAAATGATGTACAATTAAGGCTGAACTACATATCCTATTATATCTATAATAGGATTACACTACATATATGTATAATTAGTTTTTCTTGCACATCAAGAGTCTGACTGTGCCCAGAACCACTGGGTTTGTTGAGGTCACAGCCTGCAGCTGAGTACCTGAGTGTTCTGCAATCCCTCATCTAATCTTGGAAAGAAATGGGCTTTGCTTAAACAGGCTGAGAATTCAAGCCCTTGACCAGAACACTGGTGAACAGGCTGCCAGCCAACAGCCCCAGCACGTGGCTTACAGTCAGATGCTTTTTATCTGTTCAAATACTACAACAAACTCAGCAGCCAGCTCATGATTCCTGTTTCACAACTGAAAATAGCAGATCAGAAGCCTCCCACTTCAGTATTTCCTTCGTGGCTAAGAAGCCTTCCCTCTGCTCTCCAAATCACAAAAGGTAATCTTCACCCTCTAACAAGAAAAAGATGTATTTTTCAGTTTAGAATGTAAGTTTATTACCTTATTGTTGATATTGATTGACAACAAATTGGCACAAGTAGAATTTTTTTTAGATTTTCTTTAGCACCTGAAAAAGTTGTTACAAGCTGGAAAAGTGACAGTTTTACAAAGGAAGAAGAACCTCACATGATGATATTTTCTAGACCTCACATGGTGATATTTTCTAGGCCTCACGTACATCTGACAGGAATAGTTTCAAAATCATCCATTAGAGCTCTGCAATGAAATTAAATAACAGCATGAAAATAGCATGATGCCCTTACAGCAGCTGAGCAGAATATTCTTGAAAACTATTAAAGCAAGGGAAAACAATGCAGAAGTGTGACATGCTGGGGAAAGATGGGGGAAAAGGGAGGATTAATACATTTAAATAAAAATAAAATAAAAAAAAAAAAAAAAAAAACAAAAACAAAAAAAAACCAACCCACCCCCCAAAAAACCCAAAAACGCCGCAAGCAAGCCCCCCAAAATAAAATAAAGAATAAAAGACCAAAAAAAAAAAATACAAAAAAACCCCAAAAGATAAAGCACCCCCAAAAAAAGAAAGCACCCCAAAAAAAATAAAGCACCCCAAAAAAAATAAAGCACCCAAAAAAAAAATAAAGCACCCAAAAAAAAAATAAAACACCCAAAAAAAAATAAAACACCCAAAAAAAAATAAAACACCAAAAGTACCAAAAGGATTAATACACTTAAATACATTAATAAGGAAGAAAAGTACAAGACTTTCACAAAAAGACATTCTCTATCTTTACTAATCCTATAAATAACACCTCAAAAATTGTAGTCTTTGAAAATGTGAATAGAATAGACAAGACACCAGATAAAGAAATAGAAAATTGGTAAGATATGAAAGAAATTGTTTAAGCATTGCATGAGAACACATGATGCAGAAGGAGGGTACCTTCCTTTGCCTAGAGAACAAAGGTGATGATTAGGACCACTTAAGTGTCCTAATATTGGGAATGTTGGGACCCTGCAGGAGCCAGAAGTTGTAGGAGTTTGTCACATTACAAACTGTGTTATCTGTCATTGACACATGTGGGGAAAGGAATCTGAATTTTGATCCAGAACCTCAGTGCCTGGAATTTGATTACAATGCCTGCTATTGAAGCCCTCCTGTTTAGCCATAATTAAAAATAGAAAGGTGGTCAGACTCCTTCTTTGTAGAGCAAGCTGAGCTCAGACTGGCACCTGTGAGGAGATGCCAGCACCCTGTGCCCCTGTGCCTCCTCTGAAAAGCCAACAGCTGGCTCTTTTATCCCTTTTTTTCTAAATGAAAAGGAGAACAATGGTTTAGTCAAAAAGGATTAAGGGTATAAGTGAAAACAAACAATGAATTTAAACTGGCCTCAGGTTTTTTTCAATCTGTGTAAATAGGACAATCCTGAAAAAGATGGTTCATTCAGCTGATTGACTGAGGGCTGCTTTAAAGGTAACAATCCAAGGATGATCCAGAAGTTGCTGAACAAGATTCTGGCTCCTTAATACAGGAGGAAAACACAAAGTTTCCCTGCTCAATAGTAAAGAACTGCAAAAAATAGACTGGTAAAATAGAAATAATTAGTTAGCACGAAACTGCCTGAGTGCCAAGACACGGGAGTGACAAATGACCAGAGCAACCCATCTGGGGCCAGAGCAGCATTCCCAAGGTCCCTGACACAGAGCAGCATTCCCAAGGTCCCTCTGCCACAGAGCAGCATTCCCAAGGTCCCTCTGCCACAGAGCAGCATTCCCAAGGTCCCTCTGCCACAGAGCAGCATTCCCAAGGTCCCTCTGCCACAGAGCAGCAGCAGCTGCCAAGGAAAGAACACAAGCAGAGGATGCAGAAATATTTACACACACAGAAATCAGTGATTCATGACTTCATCTCTTCACTTAATAGCCCCAAAAGCATTTTGCTTCCTTTAGTTTGTCTAAAGGAATTGCTCAGCAAAATCACCCATATTTTTATAGCCACATATCCTGCTAATTCTGTGTAAAATGTAAGGTGATTCTGATTAATGGCCATTTACACAAGGGCCAAGCCCAGCCCTGAGGCTCCTTGCAGAGCCTCCACAAGTTGCTCCTCTCTTCCCACAGGAAGTCTCTCTGTGTTGATCCTGCCTTTTATTATTTTGTGGGATAATTTATGCCCTCTCACAGTTGAGGTCTGTGTCTCCAAGGGGCAATTATTTTATTATGGCATAGATTTTATCCACAGTTTATTTAGAAACAAAAACGATATGCAAGTGTTATTACCATTTGGAAGGGGAGGGGTAAGAAGAAATCGTGTTAGAATGGTCAAACTTTTTAGTCCATTTCCTTACAAGAGCTGGTTTTGTGTTACACAGTGGTTAATAAGAAATTACATTTATATACATAAAAACCTCAGTAGAACAGGCTGTTCTGTATTTTTTCCTGTGCCCACATTAACTCCAAGGCAGATGCACATGTTCAGACAGACAGTCCCTACACTGCAGCCATTCCCAAAGAAAGCCTGGACACGCTGCAAAGTGGCACTGGGGATGAGATGCCTGGAGCAGTAATCCCTGTTTACATACAGCCACTGAAGCTAAGAGAGATAAACAGCTTTATTTTAATCAGGAAACATTAAAAGTATAGGCAGAGTGGACACATTTATTACACAGATAAATCCCTCTGATGGATCCCAGAGACTGAGAATCCCATTACTGAAAGGACAAAGAGGTCCTTGATGCAAGTAGGGCAGAATGTAACCAAGAAATAGTCTCCATTTTCATGCTTAAGGTCTAATACACAAACTTTTGGCACAAAAGAGACTGCAAACACCATAAAAACCTTCCAGTTATGCAGAAAAGAATTCTCAGGCTACAGCTGGTCAGCACTGGGCTCAGAGTGGTATTAGGAGATATATTTTTCCTGAATAGGTTCCTTCTGAAATAGCAATTTGCAGGAAACATTGGGTTTCGTATATTGTTTTCCCTGTGGTATTTTGCTTTAGGAGATTAGGAGACAGCAGCATTCTGTCATTTTTCAGGTGGAAAAGTTCCTGGTTTTACATTTCAAACGATGTGGGTTTATCTTAAAAAAAAAGTAATCTATAATAGAAAATTAAAAACAAACAAAAAACCCCCAAAACAAACAAACAAAACCACACACACACAAAAAAACCCCCACCTATCTACAAAGTTTTCTGCATCATAGATTTCCACTGATTTTCTAGTACTTTCTGCCCCTTCTCCCTCACCTTTTTTTTTTTTAATGCCTGGAATTCAAACCTTTCCTCTCTGACCCCCCAGGGCCTGCACTGATGGCTTTCAGAGGGTCATGGCTCAGAGACCCATTTGGTACCACTTGGAAAGGCACAAATGTTTCAGCTCCTTAATCTCTTTGTGGTTTGAACTTTAGGGGGGAAAAAAACCCAAAACCATCAAATGGAAGAGATGGGAGTTCACTGAATTAGCAGATGAGCAGAAAATCCATGCCAGAGGGCACTCATGCCTTTTTAAAAGATGAGGGACAGGTCCCAAGTCTCTTCTCACTAAGAAACTTTAATATTAAAGACCTTTTTAGATGTGTTTCCCAGTGCTCCAGAGAAAGCCAGCCCAGGGAATCCCTGGGACCTGACGGTGCCACAGCACTGCAACAAGAAACACTCAGTGAAAGTATTGTTAAATCTGTGCCACCACCAGGAAACAAATACACATTGCAGCCACCCAGCAGTGGAAATGAAAGGATAACAGAGGATTTTCTGTGTTCAGTGCCAGCTGAAATATCCAGGGAAGGGCAGTTGCACAGGACCCTTCCCCTTATCCCACCTGACTGGCAGAGGATGCATCTGCCCATAAATACTTTGCATTTTACAGCAGTAAGTGTATTAAGAATATGATTTTTCCACAGTTACAGCAAGTTACAGAAGGCAATCAAAAGATATGCATTTTTAGGTCTCTGAAGATAAAGGCCAAGACAGTAAATTAATTCCAAACTGGGGGAAAAAACCCCACCAAACACTCAAAATGAAGTGTCTACTCAGAAGAATTGTATATTATAAAATACAGAACTTTATCACTGATAGTGTCCCTCTCCTGTGGACACTGTGCACTTACATACTCTGCTTTTCACAATATCAGTATATTTATTAGAAACAACTCTTCCTTACAATGGATTCCTCTGCCTTGCTATTCCACACCTACATGAACATGAAGGGATGACAGGAAAACAAAAGCAGCTATTAAAATATTAATGCATATCCATCAGGTAGATAGGGGAATAACTTCATACAGGAGAGAAGAAGGAAGAGTGTATCTCTGATTTCCAACCCAGAGGGGTTTTCTTGAAGCACATCTGTGCTTCTCAGAAGATATTGAGGTTCCAGGCCAAGGAAAACACCATGAAATCTTGGTTATAACCAGAATTTATGGTGCTTGATATCTGCACATGAGTTACTGGATACTATTGTTGAAGATTTTACCTTTCGACCAGACCATTTATCAAATGTAATTAATGTGTCAGACTTCAATTTGAAAACTTTGCACTTATAATACTAATTTCTCCATATTAGGGGGATTATCCACACCAAGTTTAGCAAGAGAAATGTCAGTGATCAGACTGAAAATACAATAGCTTGGTTATTTTGTAACTCAGTGTCCATATTTTACAGATAGTACAAGGCAAAATAAAACAAAACAGTCCCATTTCACTTTTCATGGACCAAAAAATACTACAGAATCGAGTAGGAGTGTCACAGAGGGACTTTAAAAGGCAGTGAGTTTAAAGGAGTGCTAATAAATCACTGCAGAAGTCTGCACTTAATTCAGTTTTCATCCTTATTCCCAAGATCCTCATTCAGACAGACAGGAAATAGCTCAAATTTGGGCAAACCCATGAATGCTTTTACCATTATGGTGCAATTCCCACGTGGCATTAATTTGCCTTGAGGTTGGCACCCCAAACCAAACTTCTGGGACTGCAAGCAGGGGAGAGCCACTTAATGTGATTGAAATGTTCAGCCTTCAAACTGAGCTCTACAGAAAGCTTAGGGACAAAACTGCTGTTATTTCATAGGTTTTGGGTTGTCCATTAAGGTTTTAAGTTACAGAAATAGGCAAAATAATTTACATAGAGACTAAAAAGCCTAAGTGCCTAATCTAGTTACTTTTTAAATCTCTCTGGACACCTGTACCTACATCTTTAGGCACCCAAGCACTACTTAGAGGAGCAAAAATGTTGCTACTTCTTTGCAAAACAGTTCCCAGGAGCCTGACAGAGCCTGCTGGGCACTGCCAAATTTAAGGAAAAAAATAATCTTAATTTACTTCCTGACCCTCCAGCACAGTTTTTTCATTTCCCTTTTCAGAAAGTCAGATGATGAAGAGCCCAAACAACTTTTCCAAGTCACATATGACCCTGACTGCTCTCAAGTGCACACTGTGCTCCGGGCAGACAGAATTTCTCAACACCTTTTTTTCATAAGGAGTGAATCTAATAGAAAAAAACCCAGTTAAAATCCAAAAATCAGTCATGTGCAGTATCCTACTGCATTACCAAGGTGATGTAATTACAAGTAGCATCCAATTCTCATGCTGGTTGAGAGTTATTAGTTTTGCTCTACTACGGTTTGGAAAAAAAATAATTAAAAAAAAATCAAACTTCATTAAAGTGAAAATGAATATCAAGGGGAGTGATTGCAGCTCATGTCTATTCATTTCTTTTCCAGCTGCTTTTAAAGACTCATTTACCAAAACTGGAATGAAGCACCAAATATTGTCATGTTTGGTGTACTGGATGTTTCAGTGTATTCTTTCTTTCAAGGTTTAAAACCAGTTTTCACTGAGTGCAAGTTTCCAAAAAACAAACCCCACCCTTTTCCCAGCATCTACAGGAAACTTGTCCATAAAATTGTCTCTCAGGGATGGCAAAAACATGAACTTCATGGGTTTTTTTCCTGAGCAAGCTGGGCTTCACTTTGGGCAGCATCTCCGCTGTCACAGGTTTTCCAAGGAGGTTCTGTGGTGGGTGAAGCTCTAAAAACTATAGTTTGACTTCTATTGGGCTACAATTCCCTAAACATCACACAACTTTACTTTCCAGCGTGAGAAGTCCCACGGAAATGGCAAGATACTGACAGAGTTTAATAACAAAAAAAACAAGATTAATCTGTCACACGGATCCACAACAGAGACAACCCTTAAAGGCCTGAGTGGCTGCACAAAACATTTCTCCTTCTCATTTTGAGTGTTACTCTCAAAGTATGGCAAAACAAAACCAAACCAAAGCAATCCACATTTTAAAGAGCTTCATTATGGAGGAACCACTGAAAACTCAAAAGCAAGGAAAGATCAGTGCTTTGTGCCTCTCTTGGCACCTGGGGAGCCACTTTAAGGCCGTGCACTTGGGAGCAGGTTTTTATTCATATTATATATGGAGCTGTAAAGTAACTCCTGGATCAAACTGCAGCACAGCAGCAAATACATTTAAGGCAGTAAGTGCTATCAGAAACAACACCAAGATGGACTCAAGCCCACACACCTCTTACTATTTTTATTTACTTATTTCTAAGGCAATAGCTTCTGCCCCAATGGATAGCACTGAAGAAAATTATCCCTTCATAGTTAAATAGTAAAGAAACAAAGTTAGACCTTCTGGGCTCATTTTGTGCACACAAAGCTTTCAGTCTGTACAAGTACAGGGGCCTCCAACAGGAATGATTTCAGATTTCATGCCATTAAAGCCTCATTCTTAACACTCTGCTCAGCTCACATGAGCTGCATTTTCTTTATATTGATAAAAGCCATCACAACGTCCTCACCCCTTTCTTTTCAAAAAACCCCCCAAACTTCCATTTGGATTGTGACATTTGTTGCCACAATCCCTGTCAAACACTGATGCAAACACTAAAATTATCATTTCAGCACTTATTTTTCAGTTTGAATGAAGGTTTTGGAGTGTTTTGAGGTTTCTTTTTAACTCCTTGCTTCTACAGGGATGAGCACTTAGTTTTTAGAAATGCTTTCTCCAGCTTTCATCTAACTAAAATATTTCTTCCTTCAAAGGCCAAGGAAAAGCCTCACTAAAGCAAAAGATGATGTTCATTAAACATCGTATTTATCTACATATACAAGTCAGACTGCCAACAATTTTTTTTAAAAAAAGTAGACTCCTTTATTTCATGGCAGATCTCATTTAAGTATGGGTCTTCCTGTAAGAAATAGTAAATGTTAAAGGCAGCATCTTAACCTTTCAAAATACATCTAATATTTCTGTTTATTAAATTTCTGAAAGTCCAGCTTTGCTTTCTTGGCTTTAAGCAGAATATATTTCCTCACTTTGAGAGATAATTAGCCTAAATATAGGTGTGTGTATATAATAGGTTAGTAACAAACTACCTGTCTCCCTCAAAAACCTACTGCTAAAGGCAAAAAGGGTGAAGAAATGACTGAAAGAGCTGCTGTGCTGTTTCTAAGCTTATTTAGAGAGTGTAACTAGTCTTTCAGCCTTAGATGAACAAATTGAGGCTGGAAAGGACCAGAGCTCTTGGTTTGCCCCAAGAGCCCCACATTGAAGCACAGCAGGTCCCACCTGCCAGCAGCAGGGGCTTTGATGGGATCTGTGCAGCAGGGCTGGGCTCCATAGCCAGGGAAAACCCAGCCTTTGAGTCGTGACAGATTTTCCTCCCATCACTGGGAGGCGACCTTTGCGCCCACAGCTCTGCAGCTCCATTTACCAAACGCCTCCTGAATTATAGAAAAGAGCTGCTCTCCCAGGGATTTGCATCCTGCAGATCACAAGTGCCTTTCCTTCCACTCTGAAGCCAACTTTGCTGCCAGGCACAGCAGTCCTGTGGAAAACCTCGCTGTGAAAAAGTTACTTAAAAAGGGACATTGTGCTTTGCTTGGTCTCTGAGCAGCCAGAAACAACAGCAGTTTTCTCTTTGACAAGCTGAGTGCCACTCACACAAACTCCCAAAGCACACCCAGCACTGGCAGGGCTCAGGGAGGGGAGAGAAAAGCCTTGATGGGCAAGTCATTACTGCAGGCTGTGGACTGAACCCCAGCATTTGGCAGGGCCCCAGAAACCTCCCAGCATCTCACTGCCCTTCCTGTCCTTTGTCCAAAGGGTACTGACTCGTGCAGAAGCTCATGTAGATATTACTTACTGTGGAAAATAACATCCACAGGGAAATTCTCACTGAAGTTGCAGCATTTTTGTTCCCCCCACGCTGCAATATTTGAAGGTGGCACAGGTCACTAAAAGGAACTTTACCAAGGCCCTGCCTCACATCTGTACAGTCATACACACAAAATTTATCTGTTTATATAGACAACTGTCTGTACTAAGCTCATTACTAGGGTTTTACATATCTTACTTAAGGTGGAATGGCATTTTAACAGTGTAACTATTTGAACAAAAGTACCTGAGTCTTGTTTTAATATTAGGTTTATGTATCTACTATTTGAACCTATTTCAAGCCCTCCCTTCATTTCCCAACAAATTATTGCCAGAGCTACAGTACATGCCACTAAAGCATTCACACACTATGAGCAATCCAGTTTATATTCCAAGACTGCTTGCTTTAATATGACCTGTTCTTCCTGAAGGAAGAAAACATGGATCAGCAGAAAAATTAAATCCCAAGAATAGGACAATGAAAACAGAGTTGGTCTTGAAAAAGTAGAGCTGAACTTTCTGATAGAATTGCAGAATTGTTTAGGTTGGAAAAGGCCTTTAAGGTCATCGAGTCCAATCATTCCCCAGCACTGCCAAGCCCTCCACTAAACCATGTCCCCAGGCACCACATCTTCAAACACCTCCAGGGATGGGGACTCAACCACTTCCCTGGGCAGCTGTGCCAGGGCTGGACAACCCTTTCCATGAAGAAATTTTCCCTAATATCCCATCGAAACCTCCCCTGGTGCAACCTGAGGCCATTTCCCTTTGTCCTGTCCCTTGTTCCCTGGGAGCAGAGACCAAACCCTGCCTGTCTTCAGCCTCCTGTCAGGGAGTTACAGAGGATGAGAAGGTCCCTCCGAGCCTCTTTTTCTCCAGGAGGAGCTTCCCCAGGTCCCTCAGCTGCTCCTGGTGCTCCAGACCCTTCCCTGGACACACTCCAGCCCTTCAGTGTCTCTTGCCCTGAGGTCTCAGAACAGGAACAGGACACAGCCCTTGAGGTGCCTCAGCAGTGCCAGCACAGGACAATCCGTGCCCTGGTCCTGCTGCCAAACTATTCCTGATCCAAACCAGGTGCCCTTGGCCTTCTTGCTCCCCTGAGCTCACATCCAGCTGCTGTCACCAGCACCCCCAGGGCTTTTCCAGTCCCTCTGCCCCAGCCTGGATCTGCAGGGGGTTGTTGTCACAGCACCCAGCACTTGGCCTCCCTGAACTTCCTACAACTGGGCTCAGTCCATGGATCCAGCCTGTCCCAATCCTTTCCTACCCTCAAGCAGATCAACACTCTCACAAAACGTGCTGTCATCTGCTGCCAGCACAAGTGATGGAGTGACCTTGTCAAGCCTCCTGTCATTGCCAGTGAAAGCCATTTGGCTGGTCCCCTGTACCACCTGCAGCCACCCCCGCTGTGTCACCCCAGGGAGCAGCCCAAGCCCATCAGCTGACAATTACAAGTGATCAGCAGCCTCCACTGCTTCACTGCTCTGTTTTTCAGACGCCTCTGTTTGCCTGGGCATTGATGCAGTGCAATCAAAATGATCACAAGCAGGGCAAACCTTGATGTAAAGAGCCTAGAACACCCCAGCTGAGTCTGACATGCTCCTCTGCATACTTCCCATGCAGCACCCTAAAATCAAGGGGGGGACATAACACCACCTTTCTCATGGAAGGTCTTGCTTGCAGAAAAAACTGGCAATCCTAGTGCTCCAGTGATGAAGGATAATTAAGTAAGTATTAAACAAGTATGGAAGTGTTGCTCTAAATAGTCTCAGCAGGCTGAGTGCTCACCAGTTCCCATCACCAAAATTATTGTGCAGCAAATAACCAGAGCATGTAAGTGTTAGCTAAAAGAGCGAAGCACAGACTTGGTTTTGGGAACTGGAATTAGTACAGAGGTGCTAATGCACACACTGGGGTGACATGAAAAACCAACAAAGGGCAGGGTGTTCTCTTTTGATGCCCTTTTCATTAAATTCCTGCAATGTCACCCAGGAGGAGCTTGCAGCAAGGGTTGCACTGTTCTGCCAGCAAACTTTGGTTTTGCCAGTGGAACAGATTGCAGCTGACAGGTGGGAAAAGCCATCCTTGCAACCACTGTGCATCTGAGTAATTCCATTTTCTGCTGATTCTTAATTCAGTACTTCCATGGTTCCCGGGCCAGCACAGCACCCACTAATTGTGCACCTGAAATTCCCTTTGCAGTAATGAAGCAAGTCCTGCCCCTTGGGCTTACGAAGGCAGCTGCCACAAAGGCTTCAAGTGAGTCAGAACAGTGTCAAAGTGACATCTGATTCTGTAAGGACCAGAACATTTTACTTGCCATCAACTACTGCCTCCGTCCTTCCTGCAGTTCCCACTCTGAATGCCTGTGGTGCAAGGTTTTCCTTCGGGATTCTGCTTTTAAAAAACAGTCAAGTTGCCAATCCAAAGCGGAAGCAAGATGGATATAAACCCCAGAGATTGTTATTTGGCCTCATACCTGATGCAAATATAAATCTAAAACCAGATATCAGTCCGGACTTCTGGATATCTACAGACTGAAGAGAGGCTTTCACTGGTGATTAAGAAAAGCAGTGTCTGAGCTCATGTGAGCTCCCTAATGCTGTCCTGATAGCTATTTAATAGACATATTTCTCACTATCTACTACTTTTTTCTAATTCAAGTCTTAACACATAGGTGTTGCAAAGTCTCTGTATTTGTCTTCCCAACATTCCTAAGGAGTCACATGGACACCAGGCCCTCAGAGCAAAACTGGAGCTCTGGTCCAGGATAGTCAGGTCCAAGGGCTGAACTAGGAGACAACGTTTTCAGAGCAAGTGGTGCATATTTTGAAGGGGTCTGCAGGGTCAGGTGAGCTCTAGAGGCTCACATGTCAAATAAATAATACCAGCCTGGCTTTTAAAGGGGAATTACCTGTCCAAAACAAAGCATAAAGCGTCTTTCTTCAGGTGCCACTTGGACTTCTGGGTTTCCTGCTCACTCACCCACATGGCAAAGCAGACACTGAGGGATTTGGGGTGAAGCCTTATAAACATTTACAGGGTTGGTGAGTAGCTCATTCCTCTGAACCCTCAAATGGCTTTTGAATCTTCACCAAATTCGTGTTCAGGGGCTGAGGTTCAGGGTTGGCTGGGACACTGTGCATTACAGGGGAAGTGATTTAGAAAACTGAGAAGCATTTTAGCAGTTCAGTCATTTCCTCTTAATGTGAAATCACGATCCCATCCAAGCTGGGTGTCCTACTAATGAAACGAAATGGGCACTGACTGACTCAGTCACTTCTGCATCTGTGCTGTCTCAGAGTGCATTAGCCAGCAGTTATTCAGTGTTGATAGCACCATTCCAAAAAGTTTACATCTTCTTTTTATATTCTCCCTCTGCATTAGTCTCTTGAAAGGCTCATTTTAAAACAGAACTGCTTCCAGCACTGCATGTTATTATAATATTTGCACTTGTGGTGGGGAAGTGGTTTCAAAATAAAAAAATATTTAAAAAATAAACACTATAAATAAAACTACTGACAGCAGTACAACTGACATGAATCTCATTACTGCTGTATTTACAAATAATAATAAACCTGTTTTTTTTTTTCAGAACCAGCAGGCATGACAAGAGTGACACATCTGAAAGCAGGCCCTCAGTCCACAGCCAATTTGAGAAACATGGGGTATAATGCAACCTTGTTGCCTACAAACATTTTCCAAGTAATTATTCCTGAAGCAGATCTGCATTGCTGTTTAATCACGGGTGACAGGCTTCCCCTGATAAGCTCCAAGCAATTTGTGAAAGAAGCCTTTCTGCTTTCACATGTCCTGGAGATGGGGAGGGTGAGGAGGTCAGAGTTCCCCTCAGTGGGGTTACACTGCACAGATAATTAAACCTGGCAGATGTCTTTGTCTCTACCACTGACATTAACTCCCAGCCAAACTCCCAGCCAGGGATGCTCAGCACAAGGCTGCCACCTGAGCATTTCAAATAACTGGCCAAGCCATTGAGCATTTACAGCTTTGCAACCTGTCAGCCTAATTTCGACAAGATACCAGATGTCAATACCTTCAGACACCAAGAATGATAAAGTTTGTGCCCTTGAGACAGTCTTTGAACAGAGATGAGACTTCACATCCGACTTCCTTGGAATTAAATACATTATTAGGTGAGACCTTTCACCTTTATCAGCATCTTATGCAAAATTCTGTATCTTTATGCCAGAAATATGAGATTAAAAAAGTATATGTTTGAGGTCTTCATCGTTCCAGTCATGGAAAAAATTATTTCCATTACCAGATAGAAGTAAAATACATCAAGAACTTTCCACACCTACCTTCCCTTAAGCTAAATATGCTATCCATTTTCTGCTTCTGAATCCAACTGAAATTAAGTGGGTTATCTGAACATTTCCACTTTTAAACTGAGGAAGGCCTCATCATGTGGATAGGATTCTCTCCCTGTAATATTCTGATAAGCTCCTTCTTATCCTTGCAGCAACAACCCAATATAGATCCTTATAAATATATCACTTAGTCTAGACAGGGTGCCTACTCTCAGGAACACCCTGCACCAAATACCCTGAGAGCCACCAGCAACAACTTCCAGCACCCACACAGCTGTCTGAGGATGTCAGCAGAGAAAAAAAAATGGAGCAGAGTTGTTCAGGGCACTGGAAATCATTATTTAGCAGGGTGTTTATATTTATGGCCCTGATTGAGAGAATACATTTATTTAAATCAAGCAGAAATGAAGTACCTCTTCAAGCAAGAGTTACTTAATGTCCAGGCTAATTCTAGCTGGGCAGCTTCAGAAATAAAGTGGAAATCACACCATTTCATCCCAATTCCAATGTACAAATGCACCAAAGGTTATTGTCACATAACAGACTCAGATCCCAGTGAAAGGCAATGGACTTAAGCAAAACAGAAGCTGTTGGCAGTGGTCTATAGTGATTTTTTAAAAAAGATGCTGTAAAAAAAAGCACTTCCCCTACCTCACAGCACACACTACAGTCTCCACATGAAGGCAGTTTCCTGGGATTCCTACTAGCCTTTGAGCAGATCTGTGTAAACATAATAAAAAAACAGAAATGAAAAAAATTACTGATTGTAAAAGAAGGGTAACAAAAGAAAAATAAATCAGCAGTGAAAGAGCTGGAGACAAACAACAGGTGAAACAAATAGCAAAATGAATGATGCTGCAGGAAGTGTGAGGTACTGACAGCAAGGCAGAGGAGCCCCTCTGCAGGCCAGGGCTGTTGGCTCCTGATCACAATTCCACGGCTCGTCCCCAGCCCTGGGGGACAGCAGGGCTTAAATAAAGCTTAGCAAGGAAACGGGTTTTATCACCAAGACTACACACCACACTCAGGGAATTATCTCCTTGGGCAGTCAAAGAAATTTTTATCCATTTCATTTGGCTCCAGACCCGGGCTGTAATGATTGATTTCCAGAGGAATGCTGCCAGGTCCTATTGTTCTCCTGGAAACAATAGGAGAAAGCTTGAAAAAACGCCAGGGAGACTTTCTTTCAAATGTGTTTAGATACAGGGAAACCCCTCAATGACTAGTAATAGACTCCTGGTTTGTCACACCTAAGATTTTCTTATCATTTCTTTGATCTGAAGATAACAAAGAAGCTTTTAATCTATTTTAACAGCTCGGTCACATTCCAAATCACCTGATTACTCCATAAAACTACTTTATCCTACAAGAAACCCGCCACAATCTTGCTCATATACCAGTTACTAGTAACAATAAGGTTACTACCACACTATTTTATACTACTAGTTAATGTAGCATTAAGTGAATGCAAATAAATTAGATTATTGTGATGGTAATTCAGTATTGTAGTCGAAGACAAACAAACCTATAGGATCAGCTCATACAACTGAGAGAATATACCACGAAAATGCTGGATAATTAACTGGTTATGGCCAAAAGGTCAACAAGAAATGCCAGAATAAAGGCAGAGGATTTAAAAGAACAGGGTAATGTGTCTAGATTTAAATGCTTGTCTTACCAAAATACCACAATAAAAAATATCAAGCCAAAAAGAATGTGTAATGCTAAAGCTGGAGGAACAGACTGAGATGAATGCAAATGAAGGCATTCCAATTATCTTATTAAATGTTCTGGTTTAGATAGATCCTTGCTTTAATAAATATTCTTACTATCCTCAGGTTTTAATTTTCCATTCTTGAACTTTGAGTTGGATTATCCATCAAGGTCAACTCAGGATCTATGCTTTAAATGGAAAAAAGGTATGGGGTCTGCCTGGTTGGTTCCCAGTTAATGAATTAAGAAACCCAAACTGAGGAATCCACTCAGATGACAGAACAGAGCAGGTTATGACATCCCTGTGTGGTTTATCAGCCATGACTGAATATTATCAGACCCAAAGAGTGAACCACAACGGGGACACTGCCACACAGAGGGAATAAATCAAGGGAGCCTTCCACCCCCACACCCTGCACTGTTCTGTTCTCATTTTGCTGTTTATCACCCCAACAATTCACAGGACTAAAGCAGAGTTGCAGCCTGATGCTGATGGCACTGTGGAGCTCAGCTGGACAGAGAGGGCTGGGTTTGTGATGTGGCATCACCAAAAAACGTGAGCAGCAGCTGATCCTGTGTAGGAA
This sequence comes from Pipra filicauda, assembly GCF_003945595.2. NCBI lineage: Eukaryota > Metazoa > Chordata > Aves > Passeriformes > Pipridae > Pipra > Pipra filicauda. The sequence goes on along the minus strand of NW_024104611.1, from coordinate 493,651 downwards.
GGAGAAAACTGCCTCTTCCTCCAGCTCCTGTGCCCTCAGACCCCTTTGGTGGCTGCTTGAGCACCAAAAGTATATCCCTTCTCTCCCCTGAGTTAGTTTTATGTCTGCTCAGCTGTTTGAATCAGTTCAGGAGGACTGAACTTACTTTCTCTGAAGAAAGTAAGCAGTGAGAACACACAGCCAAGGAGCACCAAAACACAGGGAAAGGAGTAGATCAGAAACAGAGGAACAACTTTTTGGAAGCTGTTTCCTGCTGCAGGTAACGGCAGACAAAATAGAATGGCTGTACCTATAACTGTATTGTTCTCCTTCCAAATTGGGAATGGAAAGATGAGTGATAAAAATCAGATGATTCAGACTAATCATACTTTTTGCTAGGACTGAGCTGGCATAAATTAATTTTTTCCTGAGTTTAGAAGCACTTAGTATCCATTTAAATGAGTAAACACTCAAGATTTCCATGAGTCAACAAGCCCTTTACCAAAAGCAGGCTTGCAAAATAAACCCCAAATACATCAAACATAAGCCTGTCCAATATTTAGGTGTCTGCACAGAGAAGAGGCCGAGTGACACCTCAGTGCTCTTGAATTTTAAAAATGTAATTCTCAACCAAGCTGTACATCTGTTTGTTCCACAACAGTAGGACCTCTGAGCTTCAATGGAACACAAAGCATCCAACAGACGTCCTGCCAAACAGAATTCTAGTCTGAATCAAGTCTCAGCACATGGATACAGAGGCAAAAGGACCAGAAAATAAAGATTCAATACTGCATTAGTCACTGCACTCAGTTTATCAGTGATGCCTGGTTTGCTTACAAATGGGATGAGAGAGGTCAAGGGAAAGACAGGAATAATGAAATGTTTGGAGCTTCTATACACAGAACAGGGGCCTTCCTCCTAATTTGAGAGAAGAAAGCTAAAATAAGCTGAAATACAAAAATATAAAATTAAGCCAAACGTTCTATTATACTTAGATCTGCTGTACAATTGCTGTAAAATTGCACTACATTAAAAGGGGTGGAAAACATCACAGGTTTGACAAGTGAAGGCTCATGCAGTTTTAAAACCCTGAATCTACTCTGTTTCTGGGGGTTGCTTCAGAACAGAAAACACTTCAGATTTTTTTTTTTCATATATTGAGCTTCATTGGTTTTTCTGTCTTCAAAATTTTTCTTTGAATGCATATCACACATCAATAAAATAAATTCCTCATTAAGCTTTTTTTTTCTTTGAGATAGTCATTGATTTCTACAAAGGATCATCCAGGCTGCACAGAAATGCTTCCATGCAGAATTTAACTTGGGTTTGGGGATTCTTCTGAGCCTCCAAGCAGTAATTTACTGAGGTTCATTTAATCAGCTGAGGTGCTATTATGGGAACAACCAGCTGAAGGAAGTTTATTTCTAATAACCTTCAACAAATCCATCAGAGAATACTCCTTCACATATCCATATTATAAGTATTAAAATAGACAGTAATCATTTTATAGTTATACAAAATCCTATACTCATTCCTAGAGTTCTAGGATCAAGATTTAAAGAAACTCAGTGATGTGGTTCATTAAGTATTAAAGTGTGGTTCAGCTTCTAGCCTGGAAATTTAAATTTTCACTGAAAAACCTCACAAGAACCTTATTCTGTGCCTGAATATGGTTTAAAATATAATACAATGTATGAAATTGCAAGTGACACACAAATAACTTTGCTTTGAACAGTTAATTGCCCTGCATTTTACTCCAAGATACACAGCATGACCTAAAGGACAAAACTTCTTAGGCCCAGTTTCTAATTTCCTTTGCTTATTTAGGCTGAGACCTTTGGGGTATAGCTGAGCACAAGTCATCAAAATACAAATAAATATCAAAATACTCTGTGGCAAAATACAAAGTCCTGTACAGAGGCATACAACACACACACCAGTATATTACAAAGATGACTTTAAACTACCTCTTTACATCTGTTAGACATTCCTTGCCTTCCTTGTGATCCATTTACAACCAAATTCCCACTTAAAAATCAAAATGCTGCAGGGTCTAATTACCGAGGCTCAGATTAGTATTTATTATTCAATCATTCACCTGTATAGTCGTTAATCCCAAGCTTGGAGGTTTTTCACCCAGAAAAAAGAAAAAAAAACAAACCCACAAAACAAAATTCAGATTTTAATTAGGCTATTTTGAATATTATTGAAATTGGAAATCCTTTTCTCTTGCAGCAAGTTGCTGGTTTTTTTTTAAGAACTCTTTTCAAACAGAACAAAATCTTTCTTTCCCAAATTAAGATCAGCATCACTGGACAGTGATTCTACCCAGTCAGGCAGTGATTCTACCCAGTCAGGCAGTGATTCTACCCAGTCAGGCAACAGTACCACAGATTCTGCCTAAAATAAACTTACCACAACAACTTTAAGAAGTATGGGGGAAGCAGAGATGTCTCTTAGCACAGGACTATGCAGCAGTAAGAGGAAAAAACATCAGGAATGAAGAGTCCTTACCCAAAATTGCTGGAAGACTGTAAAATCAGATGAATTAGCTGCTCCTTCACATCAGCTTGTCAGTTTAGCTCTGGGATAAATGTTTATCACACACAGCACTTGAACAGCTCTGTTTTGGTCCCCCTGCCCCAGAACAGCCAATTTATAGTGGTGGGAGCCAGAGCTGCACCTTTTCAAACCTGAGCAGCTTCAGCTGTGCTTCCTTAGTTCAGTTTGGCAGCTGCAGGTGTGGGTTTGCCCTGGAAAATCAGGGGCAAATGGGCTCCAGCTGCTCCCTGGGCTCCTGGGCTGGCACAACAGGGAGGGTGCTCAGGCACGGGCAGGGGCTGCCCAGGGAGGTGGGGGATCCCCAGCCCTGGAGGTGCCCAAGGAAGGCCTGGACGTGGCACTGAGTGCTCTGGGCTGGGGGACAAGGTGGGCATCGGGCACAGGGGGGGGACTCTACGACCCTGGAGGTCTTTTCCAACCTCAGTGATTCTGGGGTTCTGTGAGAATAAAGCTCTCAACCTCCTCAAGAGATGCATCACGTCAGGTTTATTTGTGATGCAGAGGAATGAAGATGTGCATAGGGACTCAGGCAAGCAAAGAAAATGTTTTTATAAACTGAGATGCACTGTAATCTTAAAACCACTAAATTTGACATCAACAAGGATAAATTTGTCAACATAAACATAGGAAATGTATTGGAGCAACAAAGTGCCCAAATAATTCCTTTGAATTGTCTCTGTTGCATAAAACATCAAAATAATTTCTTTTTTTTTTTTTTTTTCCCACTTGGGTCTGTTACTTAACACTGCAGGAATGTTAGGTATTATTTTCTTCCATTTAACCTGCAATAAACCCCAAGAAAAATAAGGATTAAATGGAATGGAACATTACTGCCATTTTAAAGGCCACGGCTCTGTGAAGACCTGAAGGTGCAATGCTTCAGTTGTAAAAATACAGATTGGTATGCAAAAAAATTAATAATGTCTCCCTAAATAATTACTGGTCTTCTTTGCACAGCTCTTAAGAACTTGCAGTCTTCCTGCAGGATCTCCCTGGCTGGAGCACATGCCTGCTCTGTAAGTGTGACCTTGTTTGAAGAAGACATCATTTTCTATCATCACTCCCTCAGAATTAGAAATCCATAACCTTCTCCTTCCCTGCCAGTTATCAAAAGTGCCATTACAAATGGGTACACTCCTGTTGCGTGTGCAGATTCCTTTTAATACAGTGCAATTTTTTATTCATACTCCATTTCCTTTTTATAGGCCGAGTTCCCAGCGGAGTCTTGCACTTCTCAGAAATATCCTTGCATGCTATACCAATCTCCTAAAAAAACCCCAGTAAGTGGAGATGAAAAATAGTCTCTGCTGAAGTTCCTGCTTGGGCAGTGTGGCCTCGTGCAGTAGTTTTGACTACACTGCTTTGGTAGCTGAGTTTCATCCAGAAAAGTGAACTTTGTCTTTTTTTGTGTTAAAAGGCACGAGACAGCACAAGTCTGGAGTGTGGGCTGTAGAAGAGGGCTCCTTTTGCCTGAGGACTGGTGTGTTAATTAGAATGAGACTAGCACAGCAAAAAGTTGATTCCCTTTGCAATGTGTTTTTGCCTTTGTGCTGCAGGAATCTGTTTTCACAGAAGCAGCTATTTATGAACCAAGTTGTCGTGTTCTGTCAGGAAATCCAGGACTATTCCTATTCTCTGACGGCTGCTCCCTCTGATTGCCCCCGTGGCAGTTTGCCTCAGGATGGTTGTATCAATCTTTTGCACTAAGAAACATCCTTGATTTTTGACTCCCCTTTCATCTCGTGGCACAAAGCCCGTCCCATCTTCAGGGGAAGTCCTAATTCTTAGCTGTGCTGTTCACATCATTAAAAAACCCCCTCTGCTCCCTGCTTACTCCCTATTTTAACAAAGCATGAGAACAGCCCTACCAGCAGCTGTTCTCTCCTGTGCAGTGCTTCTCAGAAGGAGAAATAATGGATCCAGTCACCACCCAAACCTCGTGTACAGATGGCAGGGACTGGAAACACGGGTAAGGAACTCCTGCTTTGAGCTCTCCTTTCCAGTGGAGTTCAGGCACTTGCACATGATTGGTTTTTATAGCAGAGCTTTACATTCCTTTGTCCCTTGAAATTCTGAGACCAAACTACATGATCGTTATTCCACTTTCTGTGACAGAGAAACCTTCATGAGCTGGATGTGGGAACCAGCTCTTCGATAAAGTGGGCAGCAGAAAATGGGAAGTTATAATTACTCAAGAAGAACCCCTGGTTTTTGTTAAGTTGTGATGGTCAGAACAGGCAAAGGTAAATACCTCCCCCTGCAAATATGTCTTTCCAGCGTTACCTGAGCTCAAAGCTACTTTTCCTAACGGGGAGCAGAGAAAGGTGGAGTGACCTTTGAGATTAGCTCTAAAAAGCTGCATTCCTTGCTTAAAGCAAGTCTGGAACCAGTGCTTAATTATATATGAAAGAGTAGGAAGGTAATGAGGGCTGTGAGATAAAAGAACTTATTTTGCTGCACGTGCACTGCTGGTAAGACAGTAAGAGATACTGGCAGAGTGGGGACCAGTTGGCTTTCAAAACTCAGTCTTATTTTATTGGACTTACAGTTAGAGAACTGTAAATATCTTCAGACTTAATGATCAGCAGAATTATGAAGTTAATGAGGATCTTCAAATATCTCAGCACCGCATTAATTTTTCAACCTTAAATCATTCAGCTAAAATTTCCAATTATAAGCTTCCCAGGCTGAAATCCTGGCTCCAGCACAGTTAAAATTAGTTTTCTCATTGACTTTGACAGAATCTGGACTTCGCTTTTTGATGTGTGTATTATTCCTGCGAACCTGTGTGTGTGCACACTTGTGTGTTTTAAACATCCCTGAGATTCTGGTGTCACCAGGTGATTCCCAAAGACTGAATCTGCTTTAGAAGTCATGTAACCCATCTGTCTAGGACACAGCTCAAGCCCTATATATGATTTTTCTTAGGTTTTCCTAATGACTCCACTAGCAAGGCAGAGACCCAGATGTCATTCTGGAGCCAGCACAGGGTAGGAACAAGCAATCAAGCTGCATTTTGAAGAGGGATGCAGACCAGAAGGCTGGAAAGGCAATTTTGGTGATATTTGTCCCTGTGTTACTGACTCTGAACCAAAAAAAAAATATCCCCACAAGTACCCTGGTGAGTGAAGTATGAGAAAGCAATGAGGCCTCAGTCACGCTGGTAATTTAATGCACACTAAATTAGTTTTGATAGAATTCCTAGCTTTCCTTCTGTTTTACACAGTTTCAAAATCTGGACAGGAAAGTGGGTGGAATAAGAGAAATTAATGGCTGTTATGTCATCCAGCATTCTGAGGCAGGCCAAGCTGCAGCACTCATGTGGCAGCCACCACCTCTTACTGATTCTGTAGCTTGGAGAGGCACAAACTACCCTGGACAAGGAACCTTCTGGAGACCCTCAGGCACAATCACCCTGCTGCAAACCTTCCGCTCTGTAAAGTCCAAGCTGCCCTGAAGAGCAGCAAAAATATATTTTAGCAAGATCAAGATGCCTAGACTTTGATCACTGCCCTTTTCGAGAGTCACATTTAGAAACCCGGATCTCAGAGTTAATTTGTTTGGCACAATTATCAGTAAAAGCTCCTTGATCCACTCGAGAGCCTAAAGCAGCAGCATAAAAACACCCTTCAGTTCTCTCCAGTAATAATTCCCTCTTCGGATTTAGTTCAGCTGAAATTCATTTCTTAGGGAAGAAGCTCCACCAAAAAAAAAAAAAAAAAAAAATTGTATGTTGAGGCTTGGCATGTCTATTTGTTTCCTAAGTGTATGAAGCATTCAAACAGATCATCAGGCTGCCTCCTCCAAATGTTTTCTGATGTTCACCAGAGTAGAAAGGACACAGCTGAGAGCTGCCAACCTTTTTTTTCCATATGTTGCTGGTGCAATGACTACTGTAAGTGCACACAGTTATTGCACATTTGACCTGCCTCTGTTACTCTTCCTAACAGTGACAATTCTCTTTACAGGGAGAAAATCAGGCTGCTCGCCATGGAAGGTATTACTGGGATGATGTGATATATGCATGACCCAGAACTCTCTGTAAGGGGTGCCCAGACATGTCTGAGGTAACTTTAAATGAGATAGCTCAGGTACAGACAGCACAACTGCAGCAGAATGGAGCTCAGCACAGGCTCATTCACCCATTTTGACAATTCTCAGTCAGCTATAAAGCAAAAGTCTCACTGCCTGGAAGGCTGGCAAAGGTTTGTGTCCAGTTGTCTGCCACAAGAAGGGTAGAAATATGTATAAATATATATCTATATATGTGTATATAGCTATACACATATATGCTTTACGCTTTTTTATTTACATAAAATCTATTTTCTTCATATAAAATCTATTTTCTTTATATAAGATCTAGTTTTTTCTTTAGGAGCTAAAATATTCATGAGTATCAGGTAAAGTACAGTTAGGACTGTATTTTGGGTGAAGCACAGCAAGAGGCACAGACCATGAGACAACAGATAGGCTGGAGATGTGCTCTTGCTTTCATTCCCCTTTTCTGCCCACTCCTACCCTCTGAGAGCATTTTCCTCAGTGATTTTGGCTGTATTCTGGTTTAATAGCCAATGCCAACCCTGCTTAGCAGCAAGTGCTGTCCTGGGGGTGAAGAGGGGAGCATCCATTCGTTCCCTTTACTCGGGAATATCCAGCCTGACGTTGGCAGTGAGCAGCAGCCTCACCTGCCCTGTTGGATATAGGGGCTCTGGAAAACCAAACACTCAAGGAGCTCCTTCAGAATATCTATAGGCAAGAGGAACTCAGGAGGTGAGCCAGTGAGAATGGAATGCATATCAATAACTTCATAAATGCACTGGAGGGAGAAACATCTTGCTGATCTTATACTGGGGACAAAGATCACACAGAAGCATGATTTAAATATTAAATAAGGAAAGGGGTTTTTTGTAATGTTAAACTGAAGGAAGGGATTAGTAGATGGCAATGATGCATTTCTTCTAACCTACTTCAGTGGAAATATTCAAAATTCATATTCAATGAATGTTGAAATTTCATGAATATTCAAAGTTGATGAGGATTTTTTTAAGGCACTAAAAAATAAGCTCTGTCTCTTTGCTTTCTGGTTTGGGCGAGTGTTTTCAAGGAAGTACAAAATCTAAAAACTTTCCCAGACTCATAATAAATGTGTGTATAAGACACATTGCTAAGCATCCATACCCCCCTCCATGAAAATAAGGGGTGTCATTTTTAATTTCTGAGTAGTGCTTAACACAGCAGTGAAATGCCCTTTGTGCTACCCCTGTAAGAGCAGTGGTGCACAAAAAACTCAGCAGAAGATATCACCAGTCAGTCAAGCTGTTTCCTGATGGATTTACTAAATGACAGATTTAAGAGGTGGAATCTGCTATAAATCTAAAAAAAAAAAAAAACAACCAAAAAAAACCCCAAAAAAACAAACAAAAAAAAAAAACAAACACCTGACATATTTAATGCAGGTTAAAATACTTTTCACTCACTGTAAAAATAAGATATTTATTTGCTTGTCTTAACTTTTTCTATGCCAGGTGACATAACTCTACTGCACTGTTTGACACATTGTAGATACAGATATATGAACAGAGCACCACAGAATATTGTGCTGTGACCCCATAGCAGTTATAAATTTATATAATCATGCCCTTTTCACCCAGGAACTTTGTGCTGAATTTACTGTGGTGCAGGAGCAGGGCTGTGTTGGCTCTCTCTGGATATCTGGTCACTTTAAAGCTGAAGATTAAACAAAGTATTAATTTTTTCTATCACATTTTCAAAAGATAGCGAAGAAGATTAGGGGGAAAAAAATATTTTTTTAAATGGAAGGATATGAGCTCCTAAGAGGAGCAAAGAGACATGGAATGACAAAGGGTGAGTGATGGAAAGGAAGTGCTTGGGGTCTGTCTAAAGAGAAAGCACCTTTTCTTCTGCAAGTGTGGTCTAGGTACTTTTTTCTTGTCACATTCATGTGTTTTGAGCAGTTAGAGATGGAAAGCAAATGCAAAAGAACAGAAACAATGCCGTGTTTTTGGAGCAGGAACCCATTCCCATGGAATGTTCTTTGGTGGGGGAACATGCTGAGAAAACACAGTGACAATGACAGCATTTGGAGCTCAGGAATCCTTCAGATTCTATTCCTTTTGCTTTTGTTTTAACAGATCCTCTTGTAAATAACTGCATTTTGGGTCAGTAATTACAATGCGAAGCAATCAGCGCCTCAAATCCTTTCCCCTTCCTGAAATCCAGTTTCAGAGAGATGCAAAAAGGGGGAGCATAACTGCATTTAGGGTTCCTTCAGCCCTTACTTCCAGCTCTGCTTCTCAGATTGATCCTCGGGGGCACCTTCATCCAACTCTCCCAGGATTTCCCACCTTTGGGAGACGTGGTCAGTTCTGGAGTTCAGCTGCTGGGCTGACTCCCAGGGTTTGGCTGCTTTTTCCTGCATCCTCATGCAGTGCAGGGTTTGAGTTCCACCTTTGGCTAAACGAAATCCTCCCTTCTGCTGTTGTTCTTTGCTGTGTCTGTTCTTTGATAGTTCACCCCCAAAGCACTTGGTTTTACACACAATTTCTTAAAACGTTCTGTAAACAGATGCATCCAATATTATTATTATTTTCCCTCCAAAGAGCATGTATTGTAAAGGAATAGTGTCCCTGTGCCTTGAAAAGGATCATCCCTGTGACTCCACTGTGTGTGGCAACGTCAGGAACATCTGAGGAGCTCGGGTATTCCCAGGTGGGAACAAACACACCAGGCCTCCCCTCGCTCCAGTTCTGGGTTCCTGTTTCCACACATAAACCAGCTTTATTGCTGATTTCTACTGGCTCAGAATCTGCTTACTATCAGGAGTTAACAAATGCAGAACTGCAATTTTAGCTCCACGTATAAATAACTTCATGGACAGCCTTAACCAAGTTTCTCCTTCAGCTTTCCGTGGAAGTTCCAATTTCAGGAGGCAGTGTCCATACAACCATCCTCTGCAGAGTAATTAAGGCTAATCTGCTGTATTTAATTAAATTAAACTAATTTCTTCTCCCACTGGATTATTTGAGGGTATGATCAGATGCAAAGAGAAGGAAATAGCCAGATTTTACCATTTTAAACTGCCCTTCTAAAGATTTTGCAGTGTCAGACTCTCCCTGTCATTAACCAACCCCACACCACAAGGCTCTGAACTGCCAGCTCGAAAGGCTTTTTGAGATTTTTTTGGGACTATCTGTATTTTTCCATTTTACAAGCCTTTCTGGAATCAGTTTCTGTTTATCAGCCTTATTATAAGCAGCAGTCACATACTTAAAAATTTAGATTGCACTGTGGTGCAAGAGCAAGAAAAAAAACTCACCCCAAAATAAGTTGGCTTCTAAACCATTGCAGCAGAGCAGCTGGGTTTTGAACAAACATGATATTAAAAGTTTACTACCTTGCTGCTTTCTAGACCAACAAGGGAAGTACTGATCAGCTTATTTGTAGGGTCAGGGAATCAAGCCCTGTTGCCAGTGACTTTCTGAGCCATCATATGTAGTCTCCTGCTGCTCAGGCAGCCACATGGTATATTCTCATTTATAGGTGATCAATTCTCCCTATTAACAGTTTGACAGGTGTTTCAGACCTTCACTCCTTGCAAAGACTGGAACATGTATTTTTTTATATGCACTTACTAGCGTGTTAGAAATGTAAGAATAGTCTTTATTTATTAATGAACGAAGTTCCACAAACTGTAATGAATAAAGAATAAAAAGCAGCGTTTTAAAGGAAGTAGGATTAGCAAATGCCTCGAAGCAGAATTGGGATGACACACTAAGAAAAAGGTGAAATTGTACTATGTCTGAATGTAAGAGAGAAAGTGATTTGCAAATATAGTAAAAGTGGAATTTACAACGACTTTTAAGGACAGCATTTTTTACCTCTCTCTCTGAGTGGACAATGGACATCAGCTTTTATGGTAAATGTATGCAGATATCCAAAGGTTTAACCTGACAGTAAATCTTGTGAGTATGATAAGTCTGGTATAACTAAGTGAAAGTTTATTGATTTTCCCCAACACTACTTTTTTGATGAACCTGCACAAAATTGCCTTTATCTATCCATTCTATCCATTAATAAATGTCTCTTGATAAAGCTGAAGAACATTAGAAGCTTGTTGGTAATTGAAAATATCTATTTTTCAGTATTCACACACACACTGATGCTTTTGGAGCTTTTGGCCATCTAGTGGGATGTCTTATTTTACATCTTATTAGTGAAATGCTACTTTTTAACCTAATTTGACATTATGGGGTAATTTATGTTTGATATTTAAAGACATTTGTCCTTCTGCCCTGGATTTATTTTATGTGACCTCTCTTGGAAATGAAAAACAAAGTCTCTGAGTCTATAAAAGACCTATAAAATGTATTTTTCTTGTTTATGGTAAAGAAAGCACTTTGTTGTGATTTCCAACATTGCATTTAGACATCTGACATCTACAAACAATTATTAGTTTGTCTTGTCTTAGACATTTATGCAGCATTTACATTGGCCTTGCTGAAAGCAACACTAATCACTATGTGAGTCTCCTTTGTGAATTCCTGTAGGAGTGGGACTTACTTGTACAATAATTCGTTATGTCAACTGTCAGTCCTGTAAAAATCCTAATTTCTGAGTCATTTACAAAGCCCACTTTTAGTTCCTGTCGAAGATCACACCCAGGAGAACCAGCCCTGAAGGTGCACTTGGTGGAGAGGTGGGGAGACCAAAGGGTGTATATGAAGGTGAATGCACTGCTTTTAACAATAAGGATCAAATTCAACAGCTGATTTCTCAGAAGACACTAAACACTGGGCCTCTGAAATCCAGCAGCAGAAAGATAAATTCAAGCTTCTTTAAACGTGTCCTGAGCTGGGTGGAAATGTTGTTACACCTCCCCAACCCAGTGAAAATAACTTAGTGGTGTTCCTTCGAGCAGATTTCAGGGAGATGGTCAGAAATATCTGATGAGACTGTCTGGCACAGCAGAGCCTTAAGTCTTATGCAGTTTTTTATGAATGGCCTGAGTATTCAGGGCAGGCATTTCTGTTCTCTGCACGTCCCTCTCCCAGCCAGAGGCTGAGGTGCTGTTCCACCAGTGCTGGGGGGCTGCAAACTGAGCCAGTGGAACGTGTGCTCCTCTGATCCCAGAGCTGAGCTGGACTTCAAAGGCTGTGGAAGTGTCAAAAAAGAAGACCAATGGTGTCCCTCCTCCCTTGACTTGAAAATTAGGGAAGTAGATAAAGAGACTTTTCCTCATCCTTCATCGCTGTGTTTCCCCCCACATCCAGGAAAGGGCAGAGATTTTCCTTAGTTTGCCTTTCGTTGCTGCTGTATTTATAAAAACACTTTTTGTTGTCTTTGACAGCAGTTCCAGCTGGGCTTTGGCCCTTCTAATTTTCTCCCTCCACAAAGTCATGACATCCTCATAGTCTTCCTGCACTACCTGCTCCTTCTTCCAGAGGTCATAAACTCTCCTTTTCCCTGAGTTCCAGCCAACCCTCTCTGTTCAGCCAACCCCAGCAGCTCATCTTTTCAGCTCCATGGTTCCCATTCTGGAGCCAATTCCTGTCTAACCAACGCAGAGGTGGGATTTGTCTGCCCCTGTGCCGTAGGTGTTTCCTCAGGTACCTTCAACATGTGTCAGTTTAGCTGTCCAATGCCATTTATCATCTTTTAAATCTTACCCATGCTGTCAAAATCTGTCAAACCACACAGGAAACATTTGCCAGCGACTGAATAAATGTATATTGCTCGCTGCTCAATGTATTCCGTGGACTCTCAGAATAAAATTCCCACAGCTAAAATAAAAACCAGGCTCAAGACTTGAAGCTGAGCTTCTAGTAAAAGGGTTTGCTGTTAAAACTAAAAGATAGGCTGGGGACCTGAACCACAGAGCATCTTAAAGGAGCATGCTAAAAAGGGTGCAGATAATCCACCCTGGAATCTGAAAACTGAACTTCTCACATGCAGCTTAGTTTGGTTGCTGGTGTTTTCCCAAGGCAAGTAGGTTTCTGTGGTTTGGGGTTTTTTGCCCCTGGAATTCTCATTCGAGCTGACTGCATCTTCCCTTTCTCATTCCATTTTCCCCTTCCATGTTGCTAAGAGGTTTCCATGGCAATTCTAATATTGGATTAAGGAAGACATACTACTGAGGGTAACACATCATCTCCTAGCATGTGCAGACACGCTCAGAACTGTTACCAACGGGTGTCAGTGACAAAAGACAGCAGAGGAAAATGATGGAATATCAGCAGGCTGCAGGGAAAAAAGCAACAAGCTACTCCTCTGATCCTCTGCAAACAGACATTCACTGTTTTTCATGGAACTGCACCGATTTCTACTATTTGAGACCTCAGCCCCAACAGATTGCAGTTGTACTAATTCAGTGAAAAGCAATGGAATTGAGGTTGCCTGCATTGAAAACGCCACTGTCCACTGATGCCAGAAAACATTAATTCAGTGTCTCTTTAGCCTTGCACTGGAGACACTCCAAATGACATTCTTTCTCTTTATAATACTCAATATTCATATTTTCCTGCACGGCCTCTGACTGTGACTTGCAAGCAACTTCAAAGAGCTCAATAATTACAGCTCTGCCACAGAACTATTGTGCCTTGGGTGGGACTGATATTGTTCAAAAGGAATAAATGAATTATCATAAGGCTATCAACTAAATCCAGAAAGGGTAGTAAAGTGCAAGTAATTGCCCCTTTCTGTTTGGAGGTTAATTTACTATCCCAAGGTGTTTTCTTGATTCAGCCTCCAAAGATGTGGCTCACTGGGCACCTTCATGCAGGTTTCTGTGTGCAGAAACCACCCCTTTTACTTGTCTGGTGTCACACCTGAGGGCTGGGCTAGAGACAAATATCTGGAGGTTCCATCTTCCTGTCCAGTGGGATCTCTCTCGTGGGGAGGAGGGATGTTTCTCTTTCTGGTACAGTCAGAAACTGAAACAAGACCAGAGATCTAATTCTCTCCAGCCACTAAACCTCTGTCTGACAGTCACTGCAGGCCTGGTCCAGGTTCAGAAAAGGCTCTGTCAAGAAACTTAAAATTTTGAGGTTGGAAACTATCCATGATAATCCACAAACAGCAACAGTACTATGTACTTTATCTAAACCAGGCAGTTCTGACTGACTTAGGAAATATATGGATATTCTGGGGAGGGGGTGAAATGTTTAAATACTGCTTAAACAAACGACAAGTTAAAAAACTGAAAGTTTTCCAGATTCACTTTTATTCTGTGTTTGGAGTCTTAGCTAAAAAAAATAGTAATTAAAAAATACATTAATCCCCAGGATTGCCATGCATCCTGAAGAGTTAGTTTCCTTTGTGTCCATTCCTGCTGGGGAAGAGGGGGAGAATCAGTGGGTTTGCTTTTGCTGGTGATGCTTCAGGAGTTCACAGGGGTGGGTGGATGTTCCACCTCTGTTTATGCCAGAAAATGCTGTCACCTCCTGTTGCCTCACTGTTGGTGGACACAGCCAGGCTTTTAGCTCAGCTTTTCAGCCCATGGAACTAAGTATTTGTTTATGGGCAGTCTCAGAGCTGTCTCAGCGAGATTAAGGCTTGTCCAGCCGATGGGATCCCGGTTTCAGCCTCCTGCCAATTCTGGAAGGGCGGGCACGATGGATGTGCTTGGGTCCGGGTTTGTTTTCAGAGCTCTGATCTAAAACACGAAGTCCCGCGGTTGGGGAGACAGACGGTGCTCAAATGAATAGATCAGCTGCTTTTCCGGGAAATATTTGGAGCCATAGCTCTACCTGCTGGAACACAGGGAGATGACACTGCACCGAGGGGCTGGGACGGGAAAACTGGCTGGATGCACCTAAAAAGTTCTTTTCCCTCCAGGATTCCCAGTTTAGCTTCTGTTTGCAACTGGAGAAAGTTTCACGAGGTTTTTGGGGTTACAAGGCATGAGGCTGGAGAGATCTCTCTCCCTTCCTTGCAATCCCTGCTGGAAATGCTTGTGCTGGGCCACAAACCAGCCTTTCTCTACTGGGGAAAATAAGTGAGGGGAACACGAAGGTTTAGGACCTGCTCTGGTTTCATCTCCTTTGAAATTTCTGGTACTGGCTGGTTAAGATGAGCTTAGTCAGTGGTCTAATGAACAGTTTTCTAATGAACAGTTTTCTAATGAACAGTTTTCTAATGAACAGTAAACACAAAAAATTGGTAGGGTGGTTCATGGATAACATTTTCAGGAGCACGAGTTAAACACTTCTAAACACTTCATAAGGTGCCACTAAGTTTCTATGAAGGCAGCAACAGCTAAAAATCTAAGTGACCCCTTTTGGGTTTATACAGTACAGTGATTTACATAGTTCTTTAATACTTTGTTTACTTTCTTTGATTTTGTTTGCATGTTGGTTTTAGGAAAAGCTTTGTACTTCATACCAGCCAGGTTCAAATTAGCCTTATTACAGAAGGAGCTTTCTCCAGAACTTATGCTAATTTTTTTTTATTTCTGTGTGCTTCTAAGATTCTCAGTTCTGCTTTTTTGCAAACACTCATTCACAAGCCAAGCCATACTGTCAATGTGATCATCTCTATTATTCTCTTTCTGATGCACAAACCACCAGCACATCTTCCAAAGCTGACCAAAACAGTAAGTTATTTCACAAAGAACTGAAGAGAAAATAGATTTTAAAAACATCATCAACTCATTTGTGTGGCTTTGTTAAAAACGCATTTTAGTTCTAAGAACTTATTCTCTATTTCAAATTTTTATGTTTGCAATCAACGTTATTTATTGGAGTGCAAGGGATCTTTGCTAAGAAGCTTTTTTGCTTTCTGTGTTTTGTGAGAAAAAAAGAAATGGATTTGTTGTTAGTTCTTTTTCCTCCTAATATTTCTGACACCTCTCCAAGACTGAACGTGGCATGTAAACTCTCCAAACCTGCAGAATCCCAGGATGGGTCAGGCTGGAAGGGACCACAGTGGCTCATCTGGTCCCACCTCCCTGCTCAGGCAGGGCCAGCCCAGAGCACACGGCACAGGATTGTGTCCAGAGGGGTCTGGAATATCCCCAGGGAGGAGACTCCACACCCTCTCTGCTCTCTGTTCAGGGCTGGGTCACTGCCCAGCAAACAAGTTCTTCCTCATGCCCAGGTGGAGCTTCCTGGGCATCAGTTCCTGCCCGTTCCTGCTGTGCCATTGCTGGGCCCCCCGAGCAGAGCCTGGGCCATCCTCTGCCCCCTCCTGCAGCCCCTGACACAGCCTGGGGAGGGCCCCTCTCAGGCTCTGCTCTGGAGGCTGAACAGCCCCAGCTCCCTCAGCCTTTGCTGCTCCCAGAGATGCTCCAGTCCCTGAATCATCTTCACAACCTGCAGGATCTGCTCCAGGAGCTCCATATCCCTCTTATTCTGAGGAGTCCAAAACTTGACACAGCACTCCAGAGGTGCCTCCCAGGGCTGAGCAGAGGGGCAGGATCACCTGCTGGCAATGATCCTCCTAATGCCCCTGGGATCCCACTGGCCCTCTACAGCTGTATCTGGTTTGCCAAAGGCCCAGCCCACATATATATATAGCCCATAGAGAAGCAGCTGCTCCTCCTTGGGAGATGGAAACAACCCCAAGAACCCTCCAGGGCTGCTGCTCCTGCCTGTTTTGCTCCTGCAGCGCAAAACCAAAAGCAGTAACTAAGTCTGAGGTGAGACTGAAGTGGAGCTTGATCAGAGACTCAGAAGCCCCTCTCTAATATCCTCTCCTGCTGGCTTGTGCTTACCTTTAGCACAAAGGGGAATTTGCTGCCTGTCAAGAGGGACAGTCAATGGAAGGTGGAAGGACACAGTGAGTATTTTTTCCACATTGTCATTATTATAATATATGAAATAGCAACTTGGGTTACCGTAGGAGAAGCTCCTTCAATAATGCAAAGCAATCAGCATCTGACAATATCATTCTAAAATACCTTTTCAGGCCTGGACCAGATGCTATGTGCATGTAGGCAAGGGCAAAGCTCATTTTTTTTCTGTAGTGTTGTTCCCAAACTTGTCCTGTTCTGAGGACTGGGCTGTTGTGCTGAGAAGAGCCAATGCTTGAGGGCCAAGGAGTGCAGTCTCATGCTGAAGTAAATTCAAAGAGTGGAGCTTGCTATTCCTAAACTCCCTCATAGGGGAGTGATGCACAGGCATCTGGAGTGGGCTCTGCTCTGTCTTATGTGGTGTCTCTGCTGGAGAGAACCACCCCCTGCACCAGGAAAGGGGCTTTGAGCTTTTGCTTGAGGTCAGTCCTCTGATGCAGTGACCAAACGAGGCTCTTTTCCAAGGTTTTCATCTGTAGTGTCTATAACAAGACTCACACAGCTCTCCCAAGGCCTGCAAAATTGTCTCCTCTTGCTCCAACAATACACTTTTAGGAACAGCTCTCAGGTTTTTTTGCTTATGCTACATCTGCTTCTCCTTGGGTGCATCTCCAAATAGAACTGGACCAACACTGCACATGATTTATGACTGGCCTCTGCCAACTTCAACTCTAACATCCTCACAGGGGCATAAAAAGTGGCTTTAAATGTGTCCAGAAAAGGATCAGGTAAAATAACCCTTTTTATATTAAGGTTGCTCGCAAATTAGAAAAAAAAAAAAAAATTCCAGCCAGAACAAGCTATGAAATTTTCATAATTTTATGCAAAAATACTGAAACTCTTGGCTCTCAGTGTAAGTTTTTCACTGGAAGCCTCTCCTTGTCTGGAAATTAGGAATTTCAATATGAAAAATCATGGTAAAGCAACATGAAGCAAAGGAGCAAAAATGCTGCCTGCCCGTGGTTCTCCCTGCTTCAGCCTCAGGGGCAGCAACTTAAAAGAGCAAAGGAATTTTGTTGGAAATAACTTATTAGAGTGGAAACTAATTTTCTGATTGTCATGGAAGCTAATAACAGGAAAGGGCTGTTTTGTTGTACTTGTTTGTCTGAAACTCCAGATGCCTCTAGGCATCTTTAGTGCTCCAAAGAAAGCAATAATGATGATAATTAAAGGGTGAATGGATAATGTCATTTATGGCTGCAGATCTGCAGAGATCCCAGGACAAAGACACATAAATATACAAGTTGAAATGCATGAGATGTTAAGATCTCAGTATGCAAGCTCAGAAAGTAGGGAAACATGCTGATATACCCATCTGTGGTACTGATAGGACATACCACCATACATTTTAAAAACTGGGGAGTACCAAGAAACAAAGCCACAGATTTTGGTCATCAAAACCCCTTAATGTTGCAGGACTTAAATAACATCATAAGACAGAACCCTGGAAACCTTTGGAAAAAAAAAAAAAAACAAAACCAAAATCAGCTTTTTGTGGTCAGAAGCATTTCAACAAAAGTTAAGCACCTGATTGTGTTTGGGGCTGGGGGATGTGCTACTGCCTTTATTTTTTTTTTGAAGTGAAGATGGAAGTATAGGTGAAATCAGTGTTGTCTGGTGGGCATTTTGGCCAAAATGAAAGGTGAAGTAGGTCTGTTTTCATCATGACACTTCTCCATGTCAGCTGGTAAGAAAAAGACCCGACCAAATGCAGACAGGAGCAGTTTGGGAATCATCCTGAGATGTGCTCAGAAAGTTTCATCCTGACTTTAGACCAGTTCAGTTCACTGAAGTTTTCTGGAACTCCTTTTGCATCAGCTGAGCACGATGGCAATTAATGTGTAGGTGGAAACACCCTGTGACCCAGGCAGGGCTGGTGGAAGGATGGGAGCTGAGCCGTGTTCTGCATCTTTGTCTGCACAGAATAGCACCGTTCTCTGAGAAATAAAGGCTTCTGTTTCTCTCCAATCAATTTTGAGCAGGTTGTTTGGAAGCAGCTGTGAGACTGCCTGGGGTGACTGTTTCAACACTGCTCAAATTTAAGTGCCTCACATCAGAATTAAAAGTGACCCCGTGCTCTTGTGGAGTCGAGGACTGGAATAGGAAATCCAAGAGTTCCCCTCTCTGCCGGCAGGGAAAAATGCTTTCTCATTTAGGGGAAACAGAAGGAGGGAATCGGGTTTCCATAGTGATCCATGAGGAAAGGACGTGGTTACCTGGTAACAGGACTGCTGAAAAAGCCTTCCTTATATTTGTTTATTGATGAGAGATCTAAGCCAGCTCTTCACTCACACAGCAGTCGGGAGGTTGGACCTGGAGCAGCTGCTCTGCACCAGGATTTGAGCACTGGCAAGTAGAGGGAGGCACCAAAAACTTTCAGTGGGACCTCTACCGCCTAGAAATGACTGTTCCTGTTTCTAAATGAAGTCTCTGTTGTCAAAGGCTTAAGGAAAGTGGCTACTAATTTGGAATAGTTGCTGCAGTCTCTGCTCCCCCTTCTCTCATTCTGCTCCTCAGACACAAGCAACTCCTGCAACACCTGGTATTTCCCAGGATGTGTTCACAGAGTATTAGGAAGCCAAATCCCTTTAAGGAGATGCCTGGAGCAGGTTCAAGAGCTCCCCAGAAGCCCTGAGCAGGGATAGAACAGAGGCAGAGCACCAGGCAGCAGTGTGATAATTTGGCCAGCTTTGCCCAGAAAAGCAATCACAGATGAATTAGAAATCTACTGATTGAGGAAATACTGCTTGGGTAAGGAAGAGGAGGAAATATTTAGGATCATGTCATGTTCTTCTGAGAATGTTCTCATTCCCTGGGAACAAGGCCATGAAGATTGTGCTCAGCATTAACTTAATGCCATTTCATGTCAGTTCAGTTAAATCAGGAGAAAAGCTAAGCCTGTGATTATGAGTTGTTTTCACTTGTCTTCACTTGTTCTAATTCCAGCCTCAGACATAATTCAAAATCCTGTCTTTGATAGCTGACTCTGAAATCCTTCTGAAACAAAGAGGAGAAAAAGAGAAGTCCTACCTGGCTGTGTAATGAGGAAAACTAATCAGACTGAGCTCTGGAGCGCACTTAAGTTATTGCTCTAACATAGTCTTTTGTCCTGTAAATATTTAGTTCCTTCTTTGTTTATTTAAACAAAAACTCCACCACACAATGTCTTACCAATGTTCTTATGGCAATCACTTCCCTAGAGTGACTTTCTGTTCAAAATGGAAATATTTCCTTTTAGTTGCTTGAAGATATGCTCGAGTGCAAGCCTTCCCAGGTCTGTTTCTTTTGGTAGAGATAAAAAAGATTTTTAGGTTGAGCACCAGCAGTGTACTTATTCATACTTTCAGATATTTTTACATATTTATAGATGTGTAGTTGTACCTTAGGAAATTGGTCTCCTGAATAGTTCCCTCAGTCCCCCCATGTGCTTAAAAGCTTTGTTAAGCTGACATCACTTTAAACAAAGGCCCCTATTTCCCCTAAATGGTTTTGCTTCCCACATCACCCAAAGAGAGAACACTATGACTGTGAGAACTATGTGTTACTCCTTCAGAGCCGCTGCAATCCAGTGATAAGGATGCCATTTATTTTTAATTTTTAATTTATTCAGTCTGCTGTTGAGTCATAGCCAGAGTTTGATTTTTTTTTTTTTCTTTCAATGAGACAGATTGACAGGGATAAGAAAAGCACAGGTTCTGAGCAAAGTAAGTAACCCCAAAAACCTTGACCGTTTTTTACAGCCTCCCACAGTCAGTGTTCAATGTGCAACCCTCCAATGACCGTGTTTGCAAAGCAGCTGCCGGGTTCGGGGCAGGTTTAGGAACAGAGCTCATCACCGACATCCTCTGGAGTCAGCACACCACAAATTCCACGTCCTGAAGGCAGCTGGCGGGATGTGCTAATCGATTCCCTCAGCACAATGGCAGCCTCGGAGTTTAATCCCCAGCTGCTTCCAGAAATTCAGGCAGCAGGACAGCACTGAGGGAGTGCTCAGAGAGAGAGGATGTGGGGGACAAAAGGGCATTCCAGAGGGCAGAGCACAGGAAAACCACTTCCATTCTTTCAGCTGGTAGCAAATGAAAAAAAACCCCAAACAAACCCAAACCCCAACAAAGTTATATTTCTCTGACTGAATTACAAGAATACACAGAAGCTTCAGGTAAAATGTGCAAAGCTTCCTTTTAGGTGTTTCACAAAGAAATGGCCATGTTGCAAGAGGTTTTACTGTTGAGGTAGTCTGAAATCTGGCTGGGAAAGCTAATTCCTGGAAGAGTGAGGATTCTCTCTGCAATGTGTTCTCGACCTGCAGCCATCAGTTCTGCTGAGTTGGAACTCCTTCAACAACATTCCCACTATTTGTATTGACTGGAAGGGCTGTTGTGATACATCAAATCAGCAACTGCTGCAGCAGAGTGAATAATCAGAACAGCATAAACAGGAGCTTCCTTCTTATCTGGTCCATATTTATGGAAGAGTCAGTTTTCAAACCTCCTGACAGGCTTGTGTTTCTAAGCAGGGGTAGGGACTGCAGAGCCTGCACCTCCCACAAAAGGTACATGGCCTTTCTAACCATGCACTTGGTATGTTCAACCTAGTCCCGACAAAATTCCTTGCAATCTGAACCCCAAATCGATCTTTTAATCCCTCTTTGTCCTGGACAGCTTCAGCCTCGGGCTGCTTTGGTCGCCTCTTAGTAAGGCGAGTATCTGGCTGTGGAAAGGATGTGCTGCACAACAGAGCAGTGGGAGCAAAGCTACTGTCTACACCTGTAGTGAGATAACCTGGGTGGGATTGAAATTCACTGGAAACCACGTGGATTTCAGGTGTTTCTCTGCCACCGTCTGCTCCGAGCCTGAATTCCGTGCTTTTCCCAGGCAGAAGTACTCGTAAGGTGCTGCACAAACATTAACTAAGGAAAGCTTCCTTTTTGCAGTGCAATAAGCCAGGAGATGGTGCCTGAAAGGAGTCATAGGTGGTTCTAATAAATTGGCCTCAGGAGCACAATCTTCTGCTTTTGTTATTTAAATAAGTTTACAGGTCCCCCATGAGCAGAGTATCACAAGCAATGAAACAAAAGATCCTCCTGTGTGCCCTGCAAGCACTGTATAAAAGAAGAGGGGAAGGGGAAAAGGGCAACCTGAAAAAAAGTATCCCAATGTAATCAGACCAGATGAGTGGTTTTGACACGGTGTCAAGTAACTCCTCTTTTTATGAGAAGATATTCAGCTATAATTAGGCTTCCTGTCACAAAGACTCAGAACTAATAACTCTGCAAATGTTTGCAAGCTGGGCTGATAATGTTCTCAGGGTCTCTGAAGGAGGTGCTTTACTTTCTGCCTGTTATGTGTGAGGACAATCTTAGAGTTTGCAGATACTCTGGAAGGTCAGAGTTCTCTGATGACACTAATTACTCTGGGGATGATAACTACCTCCTCACAGCTGATTAACTTTCCTTCTTATGTGGTGTTATAAGAGTTTACTTTCTTCATGATCCATTTAGCTTTCTTTAAAAAAAAAAAATCCAGATGTTAAATACCGAGAGGGAATAGCCATGAGAAGCTTGTGTTTGTGTCAGGTTGATTTGAGGGACTTGCAGTTGTGATTGCACTCAAATTCTGCCCTCTGATGTCTCCAGGTCACGGGTGTGAGCCCCTGTTGTCTCACACCTTGACACCTGTGAATCTCAGTCACTTCTAGATGGCAAAACACTGTCTTTAAATGGTTTTTGACAGCATTTTTACAGGTGTGAAGCTCTACAGTAAAAATAGACATGCAGGAGCAAAGTTCACATTCTGTAAATCACTTTATTTGAGGGGTTTTGGGGGTTCAGTTTGGCTCCATCCCATCATGGTGACAGCTCGTTCTTAGTGCTCAAAATCTCAACAAAAATGAGGAACAGCAGTTGATTTCAGCCTTTCAGCACACTGACAGGTCAGAAAACAAACACAGGAGCAACATATTCCATACTCTGTTGCTTATTTGATGGTCATTTCCCACGTTCTTTTGACCACTCACATGAACACTGCTTCAAAGGGATATTAAAGTGAATAAGACAGAAGTGGATGAGACATGGAAAGAGAGAAGACTCAATTAAGTTAATTAATGGCTGAAAAATAAGAGTTAAAAAAAAGAAGTTTCACAGTAAGTTGCAAGTGATACCAAATTCAGAGAGCAGATTGGAGGGAAATCTGTCCTTGTTATTTAGATTTTGTCACCTGAGGGACACCTGAGTGCTGCTCTATCTTCAGCTCAGATTTTGCCAGTGATGCAGCTCATATCACAAAAGATGTGCTCATATGAGAAGTAAAAGGATAATTTCACATAGAAATGACATTATTTATAGAGAACACCCAGCACAGGAGACAAATGGAGCTGTGGACACTTCCCTTCTGACAGATTAGAGTCTTATGGTTGAACTTTAACCTAAGGGAGAGTGGACTATAATAGAATTTCTTGCACAACTTGGCTTAGGACAAAAAAAATTTGTCATGTGACCTACAAAGTAAGAATATTATAGCGAAGGCAGTTTTAAATGTAGAGCATTCCTGCCTATAAGCTGCTGTCTTAACATTGTTTTATTAACTGTGCTTCCTATCAACCTTGATTATATGGAAAACACACCAGAATTTATTATCCAAAGGGTATGAGGTCCAGGTGACACAATTTCTGAGGCACAAGGAATAGAGGAGAAAGAGTGCCCTGTAAAGTACTTTTATGTGTGTGTATATATATATATGAATTATTTAATAGCTGTCTAAGTAACGGGGAGTAAAGGGATTTGTGGTACAATACAGCAAAACCTTAGAACAAGAAATAGAAAGGATTCCAAGTATTCATAAGGCTATTTCACAAATTCACCTCAGAGATATGGCAATTGTTTCCAAATAATTTAGCACACTCTGAAAGCCTGGTAACCTGCTGTGCCGTGAGTTCATCCCCAGTGCTCAGTGTTGCACTGCTGTAACACCTCCTGAAAATCAAAATGAGGAGTCTGCACTTATTAAAATTAAACAGCCATCCCTGGAGGTAATTGAAGGGCTGGTATGTGCACTCTGCAATTCCTCCACGGAGCTAAGAATTGGGTTACTACCCTACTAGTGTTCTGAGGACGGTTTTGAACAACAAAATAGATCAATTGGAAGGTAAGGAAATGCTGGGTTAAGAAGAGAAGTTCACCATTATCATAATTTTATGATTTTCCTCTTCATTAAGTACAAATCTGAACACTGCCTAACAATTCACAGAGCTGTTAACTCAGATGATTTTAGCAGGAGCATGAATTAACTCACTGAAAAGGTGTATTTATTTCCACTTCAATGGAATTTAACTTAGAGTGAACTGAAATCTTGCTGCTGAAGCCTTCTCACAGCACTAGTGGGAGCAAGAAGGGAATGCAGCCTGGGTTGGTTTGTTTTTAAAGGGAAGTTCTTGAGATGTATTTAATACCTAAGATAGTCTTTTTAAGTCTGGCTGAAGGAAATGTTTCAATTCAGAAAAATAACTCAATCCTAAAAGCCTTTCAACACAGGCATTACCTAAGACACCACTGAGTTTTAGCTGTGCAAAAGCTCTGGTCACCTCACCAGAAGATGATTCTAGAAAGTATTTTTTTATTTTGATAGAAGAAACATTTTAGTCTTCATCTATAAATAACTTAGTGCAGTTTTCAATTCTCACACAACTAATGTTTTTACTGGAAGAGAAGAATCTGATTTTGAGAATGCACTACTGTAGTGGTTTGAACCTTGTTCTCCCCAGAGGCTAAGAGAAGTGGTAGACCCCAAGGGGTGGAAACCCCTGGAAGTTTTGAAATTCTGCCCAATGGACGCTCCTGCAGAAATGTAAACATACCACAACCAGACCGGAAAAGAAGAGTTGTAGTTTTGGTTGTTGTAGGAGAGGTGGCCATGTTGTAGAGCCACGAGGAAGGGGCTCTGAGCCCCTTGGGGCCTCTGGCCCCCTCCCAGCCCCTGGCTGGGGGCTGCAGGGACCTGGAACAGCATAAAGCTGGGCTAGGTGCCTGTAGTTATGCCGGGAGATGTTTTCTCCATGGGCACAGAGCAGCAGCCGACGCTGACCAGAGAAACAGTGGCAGAGAGCCAGAGATAAGACCTGAACTGAAGAAGCAGCAGCAACATGCACACATGCAGCACCACAGAGAAGACTCCTGGAAGGAGAGCCGAGGAAAGGAGAGCCAGCAGCTGAGAGCTACAGAGTTCTTGGGGGTAAGACTGATACCAGATCCCCAAAACTCCTTTGAGACCTCCTGGAAGGAGGAAGATGATGGACTCTTACTTGACAGAGCCTTGAAGTGCGACATGCACTGTAGAAAGGAGCTAGAGAGCTCCGAGAGGAATGCAGGGGGAGTTGACCTTGGCTTCCCCCCCCCTTGCACTGCTGCCACGGTGGCAGCCTGAGAGACAGGGCACAGAGGCCCTGCAAGGAGCTTGAATCTCCTGGAGATACCAGACCGTCACGGAGACCCCCCTGTGTCTTCGTGATATGACGTGGTGATACGACCTTGTCTGGGGTTACGAAGTCCACGGAAGACCCCTCGGTTGTGAGGCGATGGGGCCGGGGGAGCTTGAATACCTCCCTCATGGAGTGCTGGCAGAAAGCCAGCTATCAGCTGCTGCATGCATGAGAAGAAGAAACCTGCTGCCTCAGAGGATGCTGCTGTTCAAGGACTGGAAGGGATCTGTTCTTCTTTCCCTCCTGGACTTTTATTTGGAGGAGAGAAGAGATCTGATCCATTGTAAATACATATGTCATGGTAGAGATAGTTTGTGATCATGTGTATAATGTGATATGGTATTTATTTGTACAGTCATTGTAATATATTTCCCTTTCCCCACTTTGAGTCTGGTGTGTTTTGTCTGGAAAAACCCATCTCACATTAGGTTGAGATGTGGGAGGGGGATGGAGCTAGGGAATTGGATTTTGGGGCTATCTCAAACCATGACAACTACACAGTTGAACATAGAAGTTTTACCTTTGATCAGGACCACTGAATGGGCTTTTAAATTCTGTTTGCCATAGGCTGGAAGATTCAGCAACTGAATGAGATCAATGTTGTTTTGCTGTTGGCTTCCCACATTTATTCCAAATCATGAAACTAATTGTTTCCAGCTAAACTTCATCAGGCTGAAAGCAAAACTGCCCCTTCCATTTTCTTCCTTTCTGTCAAAATACCTGTGCATGGTAATTTATAACTGCTGAGCTTCTCATTCTTGGAGTTTATATGGCTGTAGTGGGTGTCACAATAAATGGTGAATGCACATAAATCTGTTTGTTATAAAGGGGCTTAGCAGAAGAAAATCAAGTGTTTTGTGGGGGAGCTTTTAACAGGCAGCTACTTGATTTGGGGCAATTCTAATAACTAAGGAAAATGCTGAAATGAAAAAATCTGACAGAACTGTGCAGCTACCAAGCCTTTCGCTGTCAAGCTTTAAAATTACCAAAGTCTTACTTTCCTCTTAATGCTGTCACAAACATGAATTACTGTAAACTTAAAGTTAACTTGTCACGTTCTGGGTCATCAGGCACTCTGACTCTGCAATGCTTTTAGCACTTTATTGAAATGCAGTGAATTTTGCCAAGCCTCATTGCCCTCAAGGGCATCAGAGAGTCACTGAGGTTGGAGAAGACCTTCGAGGTCATGGAGCCCAACCCATGACTGATGCCCACCTTGTCCCCAGCCCAGAGCACTGAGTGCCACGGCCAGGCCTTCCTGGGACACCTCCAGGGCTGGGCACTCCAAACCTCCCTGGGCAGCCCCTGCCAAGGCCTGACCACCCTTTCCAGGGAGAAATTCCTCCTGATGTCCAACCTGATCTCACCTGGCACAGCCTGAGGCCGTTCCCTCTCCTCCTGTCCCTTGTTCCCTGGCAGCAGAGCCCGACCCCACCCGGCTCCCCCCTCCTGTCAGGGGGTTGCAGAGCCAGAAGGTCCCCCCTGAGCCTCCTTTTCTCCAGGCTGAGCCCCCCCAGCTCCCTCAGCTGCTCCTGCTGCTCCAGACCCTTCCCAGCTCCCTTCCCCGGACACGCTCCGACCCCTTTATGTCTTTCTTGTCCTGAGGGGCCCAAAACTGCCCCCAGGATTTGAGGTGTGGCCTCAGCAGTGCCAGCACAGGGACGGGCACTGCCCTGGTCCTGCTGCCACACTATTGCTGATCCAAACCAGGTGCCCTTGGCCTTCTTGGGCACACCCAGCTCATGTCCAGCCGCTGTCACCAGCACCCCCAGGGCCTTTCCCAGCTTTCCAGCCCCTCTGCCCCAGCCTGGAGCTGCAGGGGGTTGTTGTCACTGGATCAGGCTTTAATTATCATCCTTTCAATTAATGAGGGAAAGCTTTTTCTGTCTTCTTGCAATAGTTGTTGTATAAACACAGCTCCCCATCTCATTAACTGCCTTAAGCTACAATATAAATACAAATATTTGATGGTGGAATGTTATTGTCTTATCTCTTCCTGAAAAAAAGTAGATTGCATGATACATCACTGTCCAGTGGAAGCACAAACTGTTATTGTGGAGGAAATTAATTGCTTAATTCCCCTCTCTAAGCTGCAATCTAATTAGCAGAGTAGCACTAAGCATTGGCTACCAGCTCTCCAGTATTTCTCCGAAATGTCTCTCACTCTATTTTGCTTTTTTAATTCACTCCCCAGAATGAACTCTCAATATCAGATGGTATTTAAGAATTTAAGCATAACTGCAGGTATTCTCTCCAGATTTCATATCAATCAAATTGTTCATGCAAGTGATCCTAATCCCAAGCTTATTTGTACTTCTGGAAAATGTTTCAGTGTATAAACACAGTACAGACACGAAATACAGAAGGTAAAATATGCTGTGGTCTCAAAGGAAAACGTGCAATTGCTTTGGATTACACCTAGTATTTCATCAAATATCAAAACTTCAACAAATTACATGATATGACTCATAAGTTCACCTTTCTTTGGAGAATCCTGTTAGTAGTCCCTAAATAACACAGTTAATTCTTTGGAATGTAACCACTGTGTGTTGATTTCTGTTCTTCAGTAATCCTCCAGCTCACTGCTGGTTTTCCAGCATTGCTGAGAGACTTTGAATGATAAAAAGGCTTTATAATCTCAGCAAATGTTGCCCAGCACATCCACCAGCAATATAAATCATCAGGTGTAAGCCCATGTGCACACTCTTTCTGCTGTGGGTAGGATTGGCAAAAGCTATGCTGAGAAAACATTAGGAAAAATCCTGTATCAGAAATTGGTTAAAATCTGTATTGGTATTGCAGAACTAAACCAGGTTCAGAGCAACTCCCATCCTCTCCATTTCAAATCAGTGTTAAATCCGAAGAGCTCGAATTCAATCAATTTCCATTTTAAAAGCTTTCAAATAATTTTGTCTCTGCAGGGTTCATTTCTTCCATGCCTTATATTTCAGAAATATTGATAACCCTGCTTTCTTCTTTCTCTATCCTGCACACTGTTTTATGTAGAACATAGAATTTTCTCAAGACCTGGAGTCAGGTTTCAGATTTTCTACTGCTGTGCTTCCCCTTGCCTTGTTTCTTGGCTGCACTCCTCAATGAGCTTCTAAAATTAAATACTTTTTCTATAATTAAAAATTAATCTTTTTGCTTTTCTCCAGAATAGTAAAATGACTATTTTTAGCACAAATTTCTCCTGTGACCCTGGCAGGAATTAGACAAATGGTGCTTTCAAATTCTATCTATAATTGGTTTAAGTTCTGATCTCCTCCAGGTGCTTTGCTTTCCTCAGTATCTCATGGCATTAGAGGGAAGCTGAATTGCTAAAATTAACTCCTTGTGAGCCTGCAGTCTGCTAAAGCAAATCAGAGGGCTTGGGCTTTAAAATAAGCCAATGTCGTTTATTACTTTTCAGAAAGAGTTTTCCTTGTATGAGCAGAGAAAAGATGGGGAGAACTTCAGAGAAATGCCTTATTATCACTTCACTAAAGCTATACTGGAACATGTGGACAATGTCCCAAGTAAAGTTTGCCCAGAAAAGCTCAAGTCTATTATTTCTTACAGTATGAGTGTTTGATCTTGTAGCTTCAGTGTTCTTTCAGAGCAGCTTTTCTTCTGTGTAGTAAAGACTGGACTGTTGTTAATGTTGACTTACTGCCCAAAGCTGTGTTTGGGCTTCCAGCAGCAGAGCAGGTTCTGCTAAATAACAGATTGCTGACAATCAGCTGCTGGGGTAATTTGCTCACAGAGGAAGGAAATGTCAACGAGCACTATGTTTGCACATAATTATGTTACTGTCTTTCAGAACATCCTCATGAGTGCTGTGTTAGGCGCAGTTAATCAAATAAATCCCCGTATCTAATTCCCCCTGTACTTCCCGACCTGGAAGTGTGTCAGTTCTGGAGCAAGAGGAGCAGGGGAGAGGCTGGGCTGTGCTTTGGCCTTTGTGCATGCACAGCACTATCAGCAGGTGCACTCAGAGCAGCATCACTGTCCCTGGGACATTTCCTCAGGAAAAAGCTGATGGAAAAGAGACAAGGCTTAGACAGAGACAGGTGAAAACAAATCACGTGCCTTTGTTCCTCAGCATGTGATGCCTCTGAATTTAGAGGTGGTAGAAAGGCTTGAGGACTTACTTGAATTCCTTCTGGTCTGGCTGTATGGTCCTTAAATATAAATAAGCAGGACACTTTGTTGGTTTTTAATGAGCACCCAAATTATTTCAATTATTAAATAGCATGGAGCCTGCAGGGAAAGTCCTGTGAGGAGAGGCTGAGGGCACTTGGTTTGTTCAGCTGGAGGAGACTGAAGGCAGAGCTCATGGGGGTCTGCAGCTCCTCCTAAGGGGCAGCTCCAGTCTCTGCTCTCTGTGACCAGTGACAGGACCCAGGGAATGGCTGGAGCTGTGTCAGGGCAGGGTCAGGTTGGATCTCAGGAAAAGGTTCTTCCCTCAGAGGGTGGCTGGCACTGCCCAGGCTCCCCAGGGCAGTGGGCACAGCCCCAAGGCTGCCAGAGCTCCAGGAGGGTTTGGACAACGCTCTCAGGGACAGGGTGGGATTGTTGGGGTGCCTGTGCAGGGCCAGGAGCTGGACTGGATGATCCTTGTGGATCCTTTCTAGCTCAGGATACTGTATGAGTGAAACCCCAGAGCTGAGGGAAAACACATTTCTAAAGGCAAGTCACACTCGTGAAATGACCCAGCCTGGAACAGCAAATCAGTTTATTGGGAAGAGTCACTTAACCCAGGTGGCTTCAGGGACTGTGTTTGCTGGGTGGCCCCACAGGGAGTGCCCAGCTCTCCAGGCCCCTGAGATGGATGTGGGGTGTGAGTGCTGAGTCAGCACCTGCCTCTCCTGGCTCTGCATCAGACATCCCAGTGCTGTGGCCCTGTTCCCGGGTGCCTTATGCACCCACAGTGCTGGGGGAGGAGGAAGGGGGTGCACATGTGTGTCAGGAGTTCAGAACACTGACCCTGCTTCCTGGGGGAGAGAGCCAGCCCTCCCAGGGAGGGAGGGATGGAAGGGAGATGGAGAGGGATGGATGGAGAGGAGGAAGGAGAGATGAAGGGGAGGGAAGGAGGGATAGAAGGAAGGAGAGATGAAGGGGAGGGAAGGAGGGATAGAAGGAAGGAGAGATGAAGGGGAGGGATGGATGGAGAGGAGGAAGGAGAGATGAAGGGGAGGGAAGGAGGGATAGAAGGAAGGAGAGATGAAGGGGAGGGAAGGAGGGATAGAAGGAAGGAGAGATGAAGGGGAAGGATGGATGGAGAGGAGGAAGGAAGGTTAGAGGGGAGGAATGGATTGAGGGAAGAAAGAGATGAAGGAGGGTCAGAGGGGAGGAGGCAGGAATGAAGTGGAGGGATGGAGGGAGGGACCCGCAGCCCCCCGGGGGTCGATGGCGGGTCTATGCCGCTCTCTGGTGGCCGCGCGCGGCACCGCCGGCCCGGCATCCCCAGACCCCTTATTTTGGGGTAAAAGGGACAGAAGGGACAGAGCGTGCCGCACCCAAGCCAGAGACATCCCAGAGCAGCGTTCTGTGCGAGCTCAGGGCAGAGGCGGGTGTGTGAGAGCGGCCACAGCGGGGTCAGCGCTGGGCTCGGGGCAGGGCCACATCCCAGGCGGTGGCACAGCAGGATCACCCGGGATGGGGGGGACCGGCAGGGATCTCTGGAGATCACCCAGTCCGACCCCCTGCTCAAGCAGGGTCACCTGCAGCAGGTTGCACGGGACTGTGACCAGGAGGGGTTTGAATCTCTCCAGAGTAGGAGACTGTCCTTCTTCCCTCCTTCCCTCCATCCCTGTGGGATCGGTCACAGGTTGGACTCGATGATCTCAGAGGTCCTTTACAAATATAGTGGATTCTCTGATTCAAACTGACAGAGAGGAGGTTCAGATGGGATATGAGGAAGGAATTCCTCCCTGTGAGGGTGGGGAGGCCCTGGCACAGGTTGCCCAGAGAAGCTGTGGCTGCCCCTGGATCCCTGGAAGTGTCCAAGGCCAGGTTGGACGGGGCTTGGAGCAACCTGGGATAGTGGAAGGTGTCCCTGCCCAAGCAGGAGGTGGAATGAGATGATCTTTAAGGTCCCTTCCAACCTAAACCATTCCATGATGACACTACACGACCCGTGTAAGATCAGAAAGTGAATATCAAAAGCCAGTCTTGCCCGGGGATGGCTGAGGCTGAAGGGAGATGTGACATTCTGCTGCAGACAGTGGGTCAGATTGATCAGAACACCCCTGGCATCAGCTCACAAGTACTCCAGAAAATCAGTTCCTGCGTTCCCGTCTTTATTCGGTTTCCCCCACAACCACTAGCTGCCGCTGTGAGTAAAGCTCTCCTCGAGCAGCCAGCAAACACGAGCTGCAAACTGGCAGCGATGAAGAGCATTTCATTTTTTTTTTCCCCCCTCCCAGTTATTTTTCCCTCTCCTCTGAAAGATGCACACTGCTCCTGAAATCTGGATTTTTCTAAATTGTCAATAAGGAATTGCTGTTTTCTACCTTCTTGTGTGGTTGAATAAGACACGCCTGGATTTTCTACTTGAGTATTTTTTCCTAAGGTTCCACCACTTATTATTGAACTTACAGAGTTAGCAGGCATTTTCCCAAAATTCTTAAACTACCTTCATCCATGAAAATTTTTTGGCTGTCATTCACCAGAGATCAATAATTTCTATCTCTCAACTACTGTGAAAGATGGAGAGAAATCTACCATCATTTTTAGGATCATCTCTTTTCCTTCCTGGTCAATAATTCTCCCTTTTTCACAAAAACTGAAATATAAGATGTATTTGCCTCACCTTTTCTAGGATAAATATTTTAAATTTTACTGTTGTTTGTAAATCAGACTTGGAGAAATTTAAAATTTCTACGTAAATTAGGTCAGATAGGCTTAATTATTCAGTGCTTGTGTGATTTGTCTTGTGTGTTGCCTCGTCCTGTTAGTTCTGCTGAGGGGTTAGTAGAAGAGTTATGCCTCTTGAAAGAAAAGTTATCTTTGTGGGGAAAAAGATTTCCCCATAAACTCCTTCATTTTGAGTTCTCCCTGCCAGCAAGAGTGCCCCCATCCCATAATGGCTGGTTTTCCCACTCTGGGAATGATTGCATGTTGTAAGCCAGGAAATTCACAGTGCAGAATATTTATTTTTTCACTCTCAGCTTAAATATTGTGAAACATTGCACCTCTGCTGCTGAATATTTACAGCCATCAGTTTGTAAACTGTCAAAACAATTTAAATTATTTAGAAAATGTCAAGTTCTTATACGGGAAAAAACACGCAAAAATCCTTATTTTCAATTCCTTATGGTATCCCAGTAATAAATGCATATTAGCCCATTTCCATCTCTTCTAGTTGTCTTCTTTCCATTAACTCTCAGGTTCCACAGCTCCAATAGAAACGACAGATTGGGCATGAAAGCTGTTCAGCTTTTGTGTTTTTTCCGTATCATTATAATTTTTGGTCCTAGAAATCTGAAAGAAACATCTGGTGTAAGTGTATTACTAACCTTGTGATATGACAGAACTGTGGTGCAGATGTTATTTTTACAAACAGGACTCAGGAATTAGGGATTAATCAAACCAAATGTGTTCAAATGTTCTCAAAGTCACCTCAGCGATGGTCCCAGACCTCTGGATTGCTTTATCTGCACCAAAATGCTGTTAAAACACTTGCAAATTACGTGTTTTTCACGTTGGTGAGACTTGGGGAAGCAGAAAAAGGGGAGGGATGGGTGAGTGACAAAAACCTAAGAAAAAAGGGAGGGATAGAGAGAAGGGAGAAGGAACAAAGCAAAAAGATAACCAGGGGATGGGGTAGAAAGTTTTCTTCTGAAATAAAAACCTGGCTGAGGAACTCTGCTGTCTTGATTTCACCTCCACCCCTCCTTCTCATCTTTGCCTGCCTTTTGTTTGTCCGTGGTCGTTGTTGCTGATATCCCAGGCAATTATTTGAGTTTTCTGAGGTATTTGTTCCTCATCCAACACATGGGTGTTCAAATCACAGAATGTTTTCTGCTGTGTGTATAAATATTGCTGAGTGTAAGCCCGGGCTCAGAGGAGATAGTGGTCCAGACAGTGAGCTGGTACTGAGCCCAGAGTCTGTCCTGCCAGGTAATATGAACAGGGGATGGGGAGGTGGAAACATTGGAGCTTGTGGAGACCATCGTGGTCCATCTTTGCAGCCCCTGGGAGAGCTGGTCAGCAGAGGCCTTTTGGTTCTGTGGGATGAAAAAGCAATGAACAAATCTTAAAAACCGATTCAGTACAAAGCTCTGCCAACTGAGGAAAAAGATGATTAAACTAGTCTTAAAACTTAAACTGTTCATTTTGGTCTCTGATACGGCAAAGGTTCCAGTTCAAATGAGGATGTTTTCAAACATCACAGCACCTGTCACGCCTCCGTTTTGCAAAAAAGCCCAAGTGGAAGAGAAACAGAAGTGTCAATGACTTTTGTAGAGTATTTGATCTCTGTGGGATCCTTTGACTTGATTCTCAGTCAAGGATCTCATTATTTAAGTAAAAAACACACTTGTTTAGCTTGTTATGTAGCTTTTTATTGTTTGCTCAATAATAACTTTTTTTTCTTGGAAGGTTTGACCTCGTTCTTCTCTGTCTTTGCATTCCACTGCTTGCTTTCTGCCATCTGCATTATTTTTATCCTAATCTAAATATTTAAGAGTAATTTAAGAGGACAAGAACAATGATAAGCATCTATTAGCTGCTTACTGCACTGCTAAGGCTTGTATGGAGTGTAGCAGATTCTTAAATATTTAATATAACTTACTCTTCCCTTTAACCATTCCGTTCTCTGTGAAGGATCTCATGAAATATGAATTATGCCTGTGTAATGTTTTGCATACCCTAGTGGCTGCCTCATTTCAGTCATATTCCATCTACAATTTCTATGCAAAAAAAAAAGGAGGAAAAAGGTTTAGTAGAAGTTATTCTGCTCCTAATTGAGGTTCCCAGGTTTCCAGAGCCACTCCAAATTCCCTGCTAAGCATTAAGATGAAGAACTGGAGTTATAAAGAGCGAACTCATCGTGACAATTCCTGTGGTGAACCAAAAGATGATCAATTTAAACCCATGAAAATTCAACCCCAGCTCTTAGTTCAGCCTTTACGACGGTGTTGAAAGGAGAATTTTGCAGAGGGTTGATTTTCCAAAGCAGTTCCTCACGCACCATCAGGTACAGAACCAGCAGCTGCTCACGGGTGCCCCAGTTCCCCCTGCCCACATCAATGTTAGCCTGAGGCTCAGAGGGGTGCAGGGAAAGAATTCCCTGTGGGAGTTACATCTGGGAGAAGCGCTGGAGGCACCTGGGCACCACTTTGCAGTGGCTGAGATCAGCAGCAGGAGCAGGTGCTGCTGTCACTTGGTGACACGTGGCCTTTGGTGACACTCGGGCTGAGCTGTGGCAGCTGGGGACCAGCTGAGGCTCTGCCCTGCTGGGAGACTGCAGCAGATGGAGGACATACGTGGCACTGCTGTCTGTGGGATGAACCCCATTCCAGGCATCTCAAATTCCTCATCCCCCTCCTGCCCAGCCTTCCACCCACGCAGGGACCGTGCCCGACTCCCGACACCCCTAAATGGCAGCCAAGGCAAACGTGGCTGTGAAAGGACTGAATTCCTTCCAGTTGCTTCCCCGTCGTCAGGTGCTCACGTGGGAGAACTTTTTGGGAGCCATGGATATCAAAGTATAAATTGCAGCCCAGAAAGCCAAACGTGCCCTGGGCTGATCCCCCAGCGTGGGCAGCAGGGCAGGGGGGGATTCTGCCCCTCTGCCCCTCAGGTGAGACCCCCCTGCAGAGCTGCTCCAGCCCTGGGGAACAGCACAGGAGGGACATGGAGCTGCTGGAGAGAGTCCAGAGCAGGCACCAAGATGGTCAGAGGGCTGGAGCAGCTCTGCTGGGAGAGTTGGGATTGTTCAGCCTGGAGAAGAGAAGCTTCAGGGTGACCTGATTGTGGCTTTTCAGTGCCTGAAGGAGCCAACAAGGAAGATGGAGAGAGTATTTCCAAGGGCCTGGAGTGACAGGACAAGGGGGAATGGCTTCAAACTGACAGAGAGGAGGTTTAAATTGGATATTGGGAAAAAATTCTTTCCTGTGAGGGTGGGGAGGCCCTGGCACAGGTTGCCCAGAGAAGCTGTGGCTGCCCCATCCCTGGAAGTGTCCAAGGCCAGGTTGGACGGGGCTCTGAGCAACCTGGGCTAGTGGAAGGTGTCCCTGCCCAGGGCAGGGGGTGGAATGAGATGGGCTTTAAGGTCCCTTCCAACCCAAACCATTCTGGGATTCTATAAATTTGGGATAAATTCTGCCCAATTACAGAAAGGAGCTGTTTTGATATATAAGGTTCCTAATGAGAGATTCTCCACATGTAGCATATCCCTGCCTAGGCAATACATTCCATCTTACAGGTATGATATTTTTGTAGGGTCTCAGGTAATGTGGCAACACGAACTTTCCTTTAAAAACAAGATGTTTTAATTTGCGTGATCACAGAGAAGCTCTTGCTAATCTGACTCTGAAAAGCTCAGAATTATGACCTTAAGTAGGAACCAGTTTGACTCCATTGTTTTCAAGAGGCCTCCTGTACTTTCATCCCTTTGACTTGGCAACGTGTAGTAATTCCTACTAATTATTTTTTTTTCCTGTTTGATGTGAACAGGTCAAAATGAGGTGCTATTAGTTCATTTATTGATGAACTGAAACCTAGTGCAGGCATTATTCTTTTTGGGGAATACCTTGGAACAGCTTGGAAGAAATACTCTTTTCTCGGGTCTGTGCCAGAGAAAGATTGATATATGGAAGAAGTGGCAGCACTTCTATCAAAATATTAGTGTATTTGCCCCCTCTCTAAAAGAACCCACACAATCCCACCCCTCTTCCACACAGGTCTGTTTTCTGTTTATAGCAGAATGGTTGAATAGCAGAGAAAAAAAGAAAAAAAAGCCTCAAAAAAACCCCTTTATTTTCTGTAGCAGAAGAACTGTTTGTGAATTTATGTTCTCACACTCTTCTCCCTTTCTCTTTCCAAAAGTACTTGAAACAAGACATAAATCAGTAAATATTTCCTCACCATTTTCACGCCACCCAATTTTTAAGCCTTCCCAATATCCTTTCGTATTATAAACACACAAACTTCATAGTGCCTTGGTGAAGACAAACAGCTTTTTTAACCCTTTAAATTTCTTAGCCATGTGTATTTAACCTACAAGCAGGTGTGGGATTGGACCAGACTTCAGAAGGTTCCTTCTTCAAAAATCTCTCCCACGAACTTTCATAAATATTATTTTTTATAATCCAAATAATCTAATATGCATTTCATTGTACATCTGGGACATCCTATATCTTTAGTTATCATAACTCACGAGACATGAAAGCCCAATTCCAGCAAGGAATAGAAAGAAAAGAGAATAATAACAACAAGAAGACAAAGACTTCAGCAGGTATTTAAATTATTTTACAGAACCTGCCATTTTTACTGAATTTTAGCAAATCTAAATGTTTTTTCTCTAGTGGCTCATATTTCAACTGGGTAAGGTGGTACTTCTGCCTGTATTGCCTTTTGGTTTTTTTCTTGGTTGTTTCTGAATTTTTTTGTATGAGAAAAATACAGAAAAATGCAACAAGAAATGCAGTGCTAAACACTGGGTGCCATTTGGAGGGTGCAGTATTTAACACCTGATATTAAAGCAAGTCAAAAAGCCAGAATAAAATTGAGGAAATCTCAATTTTCTGATCAAAACAGTTCCTATTTTTAGTGAAGCAAGTACCTACTCAGTTTTTATTTTTACCAGTTCTATCCAATGTTATTGTCTCCATGTATTTCTTTCCCTGTTTTCTATTTTTTTAAGATTACTTTCCATATTCTACTTACTATTGATGAAAATACTTGGTGTTTTCTCATCCTAACTTTGCACTAAGCTAATTTAAACAGGAATATATACCCAAGAGAAAAGCCAACCGAGTTTTTATCAGGGCATAAAACGATTTCCAGGAGTTGGGCAGACTGTACCTAGGAGGTTCTGAAACCAGCAAGAACAAAATATTCAGAAGACTTTAATTGGAAAAGTCATGTTTGCGTCTCTGTTTGCCCCTGTGGGATTTATTTTTCCCCCCCAGGAGTTTTTGCCATCATTTCAAATTAAGACCCGTGTACCACACGTGCAGTGATGTGACGGGGGGAGATGGTTGTTCCTCTGAGGTGCTTGGGGATCCCTTCCAGCTGCTCCGTGCCAGGGACGTGTCATTTAGTGTTGTCCTTAGTTTCACTGCACCCCAAACACATCTGCCTTGCAAATTGGCTTGGGGTGGAATCTTCATCCTGCTGAAGTGGATGGAAATTTTACTGCTGGCTGCAGTTGCAGCTGAGATCTCGGAAGGACAGCACCGATCACGTCCTGCAAGTTTCCTCATTGCAATGAAAGAAATTACAGTACATAGGAAGGCTCTCAGCGTTTTCTTGGATCACCTGCCACTTCCCTGTGCCTTTGGCACCCTTCTAACTTCCTCTTTCTTCCTCCATCCTGCTCCTTCTCAGGGATATTTTGAAGCATGCTGTCAGCAAACTGCCACGTTTGCAACGGCAACTGCGCATCAATGATTTCTAGGACAGATTTCATTCTAACTCAGGATAAAAATAAGGTATGACTAAAGAGAGTGAGCATGTGAAATGTAATCTGTGTCTTACAGCATCTTCCTGGAGCTGTGATTCCTCCAACCTGTAAACAGGCAGCCTCTTGTACATTGGAGTGTCAGGAAGAGGGCAAGAAATGCAGTCCTGGTTTTGTGTGGGCCATAAAGTTCACAGCAGTAAAGAGTGGGATGGTGAGAGAGTATTTCCAAGGGCCTGGAGTGACAGGACAAGAGGGAATGGCTTCACACTGACAGAGAGTAGGTTTAGGTTGGATATTGGGAAGCAATTCTCCCCTGGGAGGGTGGGGGGGCCCTGGCACAGGTTGGCCAGAGAAGCTGTGGCTGCCCCATCCCTGGAAGTGTCCAAGGCCAGGTTGGACGGGGCTCTGAGCAACCTGGGCTAGTGGAAGGTGTCCCTGCCCATGGCAGGGGGTGGAACAAGATGGGCTTTAAGGTCCCTCCCAGTCCAGGCCATTCTATGATTGTATGATTTTCCTATTGTGTTTGTAGTTTGTTTTTTTTTTTTAGTACCACTGTAACTCAGAATTACAGCATGTGACTGTAATGTGGAATCTCCTTCACCAGCAGATTCCACAGGATTTTATGCTTGAAGCCAATGTGATTCCTTGGGTTAGAAATGGACAACTTTCCTGGCTCCAACACATCAGTAGCAGGGCTGGGAAGATGATGGATGTGTCCAGTGTCCTGGTCCAGAGCTCTAGGCAGTCAGAGTGAACGAGTCAGAACGAATTTGGCTTTGTCTCTGGGCACTGTTTCCTTGTGTGATGGAAGGCTGACATGGGAACTGCATCTCTGCATGTTTGATCTATAGTGACAGCTGCCTGTGCCATGGTCATTCACAGCTCTGTAGTTCCTCACTGTGAGCCTTGTGTCTTCATCCTTCACTGTCTTCATTGCTTTCCAGGGGTTGGGTTCAACTGAGCATTTGTGCCTTGGATTGCAATATGTGATCAGATTAAACTGGTTATATTTTTTAGGGATTGTACTATTTCTGGTTCTGCCTGTGCACATAACTGAAAAGTAAGATTTTTGGAGAGATTTGAGAGTCCATGAACATACTGTGTGCAGCACAGGGCTCTCTGCTACCCTTCCCTCGTAAGCCAGGCACCAGTTTATTTTAAAATGCCAGTTTGGCAATGCTCCTACAGGCAGCAAGGTATAATTGTTCCTTTTCACCAAACAAGCTGCAATATTGGTCTTCTTCCTAGAAGAGACCAGCTTACAGCATCCTAAAATAAGGTCATTAAAACTGCCAGCTTAGTTTTGCTGTAGCCTTGGGACTGACAATGCCTTAGGGCTGAGAGGACATGACTTAGCTCCTGCTTCCTAGAAATCACTACCAAAAAGTTGCCTGTCTGTTTGTCCTGCAGAACTGTCCTGCTTGCTGATAACATCAGCTGAGCACTGCAGTGGTCACTGATGCTCCAAGTCCTGGTTCCCAGACATCTGAAAGCAAAAGCAAGGAAAACACCTGGACAGTTTTCAGTGGAAAAGACCATTTCTGCTTTCCCTGAAGGTCTGCAGTTGGCCTGCATTTCCCCAGGAAATTAACTCCAGGACCTCAAATCATGATTTGCTTATCAAGATAAATTCTTTCACTCTGGAAATGCTGGAGTGTGTCAAGACTTATCAGTGGTCTGACTCTCACAGCTCTTTCATATCAATTTTGTCATGTTTGCTCCGTTTGTTTCAAACAGTTCAAGTATTCATGAAGGACAAATGGGCATCTTGCCCTGGGAATATCATCCTGGGTGTGAACTTGGGAAAATCTGCACTATAAATGATTCATTCTGACTCCTGCTACGAAAATGGCACTAAACTGGCTTATTTAGGGGTATCAGATAAAACTTTTCTGTTGCCTCTGCATTTCTGTGCTGGGTGTAGGTGCTGGGAAGGAAGGCACAATGCTCTTCAGTGGAGCTCAAGAGCATGAGTCAAAAGCCTTTAGTGAGAGATGGCTTTTGTAAAATCCCCGGGGTAATTCTCAATAGTTTTTCCGTTCTTCAAATCATATCTTTGGATAGAACAGTCAGACCTTGGGTGTAAAGCTTTTTTTACAGATACCCCTTTGTGTTCTGACACTGATTTGGTGTCATTAGGTACAGAGAGCTGTCCTGCAGTTCTTAAATTTGGGGGGGGGCTAAAATAGAACCTGTAAAAGTGAGCCAGAATGGGTTTGCTATTTTATTTCAATTTTACCTCTTTTTTTTTCACAGAATCAGTTAGGCTGGAAAAGACCTCTGGGATCAGAGTCCAACCTGTGACTGATCACTACCTTTTCCACTAGGCCAGAGCACAGAGTGCCACGTTCTTTCTTCAGTATTTGATGAATTCCCAAGGCCCCTTTGTGGTAGAGGTG
Organism: Pipra filicauda; assembly: GCF_003945595.2. NCBI lineage: Eukaryota > Metazoa > Chordata > Aves > Passeriformes > Pipridae > Pipra > Pipra filicauda. The sequence continues at coordinate 453,816 of NW_024104611.1, read as the reverse complement.
GTACTATGATTGAGACCCTTCTGCAGCTTCTGCTCCTCTTTTTCCAAATGTTTGTATACAAGAATGTGATAAATGATGATGCTGATCCCTCTGAGACCCATTAACATCTTCCTGGCAACTCTGATAGTCTTCTGCTGGCAGCTTGATCTCTAAACAACACTCTCACCCGTCTGTCTACTGAGCAGTGTCCAAACACGAGGATATCAGGATAATTTTTTCTACAGTAACTCTTTGGTGTGAAATCCTGTCAGTGTGCTAGGTTAGGCTAAGTTACAGAATATTCTTGACTTTTGGGAAGGAGATCTTTTTAGGGCACAGAGTTGCTTGATCTTTGCAAAGGTGAAGCTGCTGGGCTCCTCAATATCCAATATTCTGTTAACGTGGGATAGCACTTTAGGAAAGATTTCTGATTATTCCATTGCCTTTATTACTCCCATTACTTACTTCTTTGCACGTAATCATTGTTTTCAGCAGCAGCTGTTTAACCATCTGAATAATTTTATCCCAGCAGAAACCTATTTGGGAATGATCTTCTTTTTGCATAATCTTTCAGCAAGGCTGTGATAGTGCACTGTCTGTTGTGGGCACGTGTTTTGGGTTCCCTTGTGCACCCATCCTATGCCCCATTCGTGCCAGTTTTGCTGTTTTCACTTATTTCAGCTGTCACCACCAACTCCCGTGTTGGAAGCACTGAGTGAAATCCAGACTCTTTTCCAGGCAGCCCGTTCACAATTTAAACTGCTGTGGGAATACTGGGGACGTGCAGTCTCATCATTTTAGCTTGGTTCTTACTTGCTTTCTTCTTTTGCATTGCCCTGGGGAAGTCTGTAGCTTGTTGTGACTACATTTGGACTTCCAGCATCCTGCTTGCTTGCCTTGTTTCAGCTGCTGTGTGTCCCCTGTGCATCATCACAACTGGCTGAAGGAGCAAACATCTTTGCCTTCTCTGCCATGTACAAGTATTTTTGGAACATTTCTTTCATATCCTTCATGTAGTTAGAGTTTTTCTCTTTCAGCAGTACTCTGTGATGCCATTTCTGAATCCCAGGCACGCACTGAAGAGTTCTTCTGGCTTTTTTCTAATTTGCTGCCAGTGCTTTACAGTGCAGGCCAGTTGCAGAATCTATTTTTAATGTTTAACACATCCAAGAGTTCATTCTGTCACTTGCTCTGCTGCCATGATTCCACCTTGGAAAATACTATTGGTGTAAGGTATAATTTGCTAAAATACAAGTTCAAATATAAGTGATAAAATATTCCTTAAACTTGAGAAACTTTTAATGTGACATTGATCCTTTGAAGGCAGTTTTAGGGAACTGAAAGCAGGAAGCTACAATTACAGAGGATTTTGCAATATTCACTACCACGTGTTGCCTGCTAATAGCAAGAGTAATAAATGGCATTTGTTTATAAAATGTGGGTGCCTCTCCAGATCTCATGAGCTGAGGGGCCCTGTGATTTGCTCCAAATTTTACTGTGGTTGTTACAATTTTGACTTTCAGTTCCACTGCAATGAATACCTTTACGCAAGAAGAGGAACTGAAGGTTTTCTCCTCAGCATGTAGTGGGGGGAAAACTTAACACAAGTCAAAAATGTGCTATATTTCAGCACTGTGGCATCAAGAACACTGTTCCTTGTGCAAGCTCCTGTTTGCTGGGTTCCACTGCTCCAGCCCCACTTATCTCCAGGAACTGAGTTTGCATTTTCTGTTTCCATGCAGCATAGGAAGGAAGGGGTATTTTTGGAGTTGTTTAGCATCCTGAATAGATCATTAAAATAATCAGGAGTTCTGGATTTCAGGTTTTCTAAGTGTGTGTTTAATACTTAGAAAGCATTAGTGGCCAGTTTGTCACTAATTTTAGAAAGGAACCATTTTGAGCTCTTATTTATGAATATATGATGTCATAAGGATAAAATGTAATGCCAGCCCTCCTTTAACAGCAGACATAAGCAGGTTTGCAGGTGTGAGGGTTTTACACTGTTTCAGTGCATTCTCTTAATTCTGTGACCCTGGATCCAAGCAGCAAAAGTTAATGAATCCACAGCAGGCCTGGAGGGAAATGCAGCTCTACCTCTCTTCTTTCAGACCTACTATAGCAGAGGAATTAAAGAGCTCATCAAATGCTCAGTGCTGTCAGTGGGGGAAAAAAAAAAACAAACACCCCTTGAGAAGACTTGGAATTCCTTTCTTTTCTGAGCAGGGAGTTTTCTTCTTAGCTTAAAAAATGTATTCCTTTTTTACAACCTGCAGTCCTGCACAAAGCAAGGAGTACAAGAAAATATTATTCTAGTCAGACTCAACAAAACAGAGATTTTGGAGAGCTCAGGAGCCTGAGGGCTACAAAGAACATTTGCAGGGCAGCATTTTTTTTTGACTTCTAATTTGATTAATGGACATTTTGGCTGCAAGTACTTGAAATGTGGAAAGCAGCACGACATGAGATGAGATGAGATGAGCAGCTTGTAACGAGATTCATCTGCCTGGCTCAAGGAAACATAACTTCCCAAAGAGCAATCAGATTGCTCTGTGATTGCCCTGTAATTCTGGGGGGTGTCCTGATGTATCTAGAGGAGAGGGGAAGGAGGAAGTCATGCTGGCTACTCCAGAGAAACTGTTGTGAAAGGTTTTATTCCAGCAGTACTGATCTATCCCTAGTTCTTCCTTCTGATCCCAGCGTCCTCAGCAATTAGGATGCACCATTTTTCTCTACACAACAGTGGCCATTTCAGATTGGCTTGAAGCCTCAAAGGCTGCTTGGCTTAGCAGCAGCACTTTTTGAAAGCCTGGGCAAGTCAGAATTCGAAATTTGAAAGCCAAAACTAAAGATTTGTTGTGATTCACAGTACAACCCTAACTAAGTGCTTGCTTTTCAGTGGGCCCAGTACAGAAATAACAGATGAAAACCACACCATTTATTTCAGAGCCTCTACAGGAGCAAATCTTAGGAACTCTTTTCTCTTGTGTTTGTTAAACCAATTTAGAAATACAAAAGAATAATTCAACCTCCTAAGCCAACCTTTTGCTATGGAAGGATCTACCAAGACAGCAGGTTTTCCAGTGGTTAGTCCAGTCCATTTTGAGATTTCAGCATTTCCTTTGGCAGAGAATGATGCTCTCCTGTATACGTTGATGGTGGCAAGTTTTGCCTGATACAACCCCTTAATTTCTTCAGTGTGTTTGGTGCTCTTTCACTGAGCCCAGCAAAACTGTGGGTTTCTCACTTGGTTTTCTTTGACTAGGAAATAGGAGGTATCTCCAAACTAGCTGTTTTCTGATTTCAGCAGTACTGTTTTTAGATGCTCTGATTTAACTGGCTCTGCTGCACTGTAATTATCCAACTGCATTGTTGATTCACTTAAAAGAGCTATGATTAGGTAAATGTCTCTGAAAAGACATTATTACCAACTGGAGTAGGAGTAGTGAAGTCAATATTTTGTATGAAATAAATGTCACTTTTATTGGCCAGAAAAATACTTTTAGATTTAGGGGAAGCAAATACTGAAAGGATCTGGTTTGTTCAGGTACCTGAGTTATACAAGAAAACAAAACTGGTTTGGGATTTCTTAGCTTATAGTTAGTTGTTGTGTTCTGAGAGCAAGTTTGTTTGGGTACCAGCAAGCCAGAGCTGTGTCCTGGAAGCTGTTATGCACAACATGCACCTGACTTCAGTGCTGTGCAAGGACAGACCTTCCCCTGAGGAGGAGGGAAGAGCATTAGAATTAAAGGAAAACAGACAGAAAATGTAGGGAACAAATAAGTCTGCAAATACAGGTTGGGTCTGTTTGAATTCAGGATGGCTGAGCAGTGGTGTGAAATTGTTTGTCCAGATCACAAGGCACACGTGGGGGTGCAGAGAAAAGAGTGGCACTGCAAGCACCGGGAGCACTTCTTGCATTTGAAGAAGAGTTGTTCAGATGTCTGCAAGCACAAGAATGGGTTTTACTGTAGACTGCTCTGTTACTAAAAGTGAATGTTCTTTACCATCAAAAAGAATATTTTTGTGTTAGTAGCAACAAAACCTCAATCTTTTCCTGTCTTTTTTTTTTCCAACTCTTTAATATGTTTCCAGTCTGAATAACACAAATATACATTTACTTCCAATGTCCAGTAAGTAAAGATACCCTGAAATGAATGACAGTGAGGCAATTTAACTGAGTTGAAGTGCCTTCCTAGTGTGTCACCTGGTCTGAACTCACACCATGTTAAAACAAAGCTGCAGGAATGAAAGGGCTACATAGGAGAAATATGTTGTTTAGGACAGAACCATGAAGACAGGGCCAAAGGATGATGAGGATAAAGACCTGAGCATCCCCACTGAATGCACCAGGATCACACCTGAAGGCTGAAGAAGAGCAGACCCAGATCTTGAATGAGGGACCTTCCCTGGAGATCTTTGGGCCCCAGGGCAGTAGTTAAGAAGTTGCAGCCAAACTTGGCAAAAGCCACACCACAGCAATCAAATCTGTGCAGTCAGCACCGAGTGAGCTGCTCTGGGAAAAGGGGGAGGGGGTTGCACACCTTCAGCTGGGAAAAACATGTCCAATGCAGAGCTGTCTAATGACATGCATCAGTTTTTGTCACAGCCAAGAGCCTTTGGCTGCTTTGCATCTGAGCTGCTTTTCAATGCCAGGAGGAATTCATGTGGTGCCTCTCGTGGCTTGTGCCTGCACAAACAATACACCCAACATTTCAATGACTGTTAAACTGCTGTCTGAAATTTGGGTTAAGAATAGCAATTGTAATTAAACAAAACTTTGAATTAGAACTCAAATGAGGCAAAAAAAAAAAGAAAGGGCAATCCTTTTGGTAAGGAGTTGAATACTTTTGTTTCCTAGTTCTGCTGCTCCCTTTAGCTTCAATTAGCTTTCATTCCAAAGCATTTTACACAATTCTATGTGAATGACAACCATCTGTATTAAAAGGTCTCAGGCTCCTCCTTCCACTCCCATAAAATTTCAGATGTTCAGTTCACTTCCAGCAGCAGTGCCAGCGTCAGGCAAGCTCACTGTGCAGTTCCTCAGCAGATCAGCTTGGAATTGCCTACACTTGAAATGGCTTCTTGTTTGTTTGCAAAGCTCAGGAGAGCCCAGTTTTCCTTTATCCCTGGAAGACTCCCTGCTCAGCAACCTGTAATAATTTGGGAACCAATTCATGCTCTCTTTTAGACCATTTAACATCTTTCGTCCTGAAAGGTCCTGGAGCAGGAATGTCACAACTGCCCATGGAGCTCAGGCACATGGATAATCCTGTGTCAACTGGGACAAGTCAGTGGGGCTACAAATACAGTCAAAAGTGCATCTGTGCAGAGCCCTCTGTACAGTCCCTCCCCCCCTCCTGAAAAGCAGCAGGACTATGACACGTGTGCAGCAGAAATGTTGTTAATAACTTTAATTAATGTTGTCAGATACATCTTTAATGGAGTTTGGGTACAGGGGGAGATCCAGTGCAAAGTGATCGAGCACACAGTGGTTTGGTTCACATCTGCCTCCTTCATAAGTGTCCTGAGGATCCTTTAGGGAGCACAAACCACAAGAACTTTGTCTCTCTTCAGAAGGTTTGGATCTCCTGAACCACAAGGCAGCTCCTCATCAGGCAGGAATATGACAACACGTTCTGCAGACAGCATATTTCAGTTTATTTGCTCCGGAGGGCCTTGATACAAACACATCCCAGTTTAACAGCACAGGGAAAACACTTTTCCACCCTGTCTGCTGCAGGACCTCCTCAAATACTGTTTGGTTTTCTTCCGCTTCTATACAGCCTTCCATGATTATTTTTATGTTGGACATGCAACAATTTGTAGTGGATTTCCTTCCTTGCCAAACACAGCAGCATTTTTGGAGTGTGTAACGCAGATTTCCAAGGCATCAGGGGGGGAACTCCCATGGGGTACAGGCTCCTGGTATCCAGGCAGGGAGGAGAAAAGACACAGAGACACCAGATTCCTGATGGCCTCTTCTCTCCGTTGGCAGCTGGAAAACAAGCTGCACTTTAGTCTTCATGTCCAGCAGCTCCACTACTGCCAAGATCCCTGGAGAGGCAGGGAGGAATCAGGCCACAAACGTCCTAACACTTCCACCATCAAACCCAGGGGGGAACACTGTGGTTTATAAAAATAAATCCAGCTTTATGAGCTCATCTTAATATATCAGAACAAGAGACACAGCCATGGTTTTGTTTGTTTGGACTTATTTTAAATCCCATTTCCTGTTTTACTAGCTCATAAAAAAATCAAGGTCGTGTAGTCTGTGGTAGAATCTGACACAACCCCATTAATTGCAAGGAGGCAGCTCTATTTATGCTGCTTGAGGCTCTGGGCCTTTTAAACAAGCTTCATGTGTCAAAGATTCTTGGAGAATACCTTGATGCAAGGAGGAGAAATAGAGATTTGGGATTCATGGTGCAACTCTGCATGATAATATAACTCACATTGCTTTCATGTCCCCTAATACCAGTTTATTAAAAAAATACAGCTGCCTACATTTTATCCCTTCTCTACTTGTCACAAGGCAATATTTCATGTGTATTGATTATATTCAAAAAGTATCCCAGTGATTATTTCTCCTCCTTTACTATTCCTGTATTTCACACCCCGTAAGGCTTGATCTGAGATGTGTTTATTAAAAGTGACAGCTGGGAGCATAAGAACCTGAGCACAATGAAGACCTTATCTACCTTGCTGGTTTGTGCTCTGGGAAGTTCTGCTTCAGGCCAGGCTGCTCCTTGAAGGATTTTATCATTTGAAAAGTCATTATTACACAAATGTGTCCCTGGAAACACTGATAACAAAATCGGTAGGGGGGGGAAAAAAATCAAGATTTAAAAAACGGGCTGATTTTTAAGTCCTTTTCAGCCTACAGGTTTTGAAAGGAAGTAATTTTGTGTGTCTGTCACAGTTTGCAAACATTTTCATGCAAAATGCTCTTTTGTCTTCTAATATTCCCTCTTTGATACCCTTTTTGTCTCTCCCTGTATCCTTTCCCAGTCTTTGTACCTGCTAAACAAAGGAAAGAAATAAGGGGAGAAAAACAGGAAAAGGTGTAGAAAACAGGGTTTTCTGCACATTTTCTTCTCTCCTGACAGGAAAAGGCAGAAAATTGAGATGAAGAAGAGATAAAACGCTTTTCTCTTAAAAAGGTCTTTAGCCAATAATTTGCACATTAATAGTAATTAATTAATGGCATCAGTTCCTCCCACCATCACCACTGCCTCGTGGGCATACTTTCATTCTCTCCTCTCTAGAGGCAAGGTGGGGGGAGAGCATGAGAATGTGGGGAGCAAAAAGCCTCCCTGGTGGATCTCAGCACTAGAGTTAAGCTCTTTTCCAACTCTTCCACGATGGCTGGGAAGGCAGATTAGGGGTTGGTGGCACATTCCCCTGAGGGATGTGTAAATCCTCACCTGCAGTCCTGTTTTCCCACTGGTGACAGCACCAGCACTTCTGTGGTCAGAGGGATTTCTGGCCAAATTAGTTAGGTACAAAAAGCTTTGTTAGGTACAAAGAGAGTGACAGCAGAGGGGAACTCCCATGCCCAGGGCCAGCCTGGAGTTGGAGCTGGTGAAGGCACCATGGAGGCATTCCCACAGGGATGCACCAAGGACAGGGGCTGTCCTGCTGCTTTAGGAAGGCAGCTGTGACAGGGGACACAGGGGTTCACGCTCCAAATGCAAATGCTTCATTATGTTGTGAGTGGTGCTGTTCTCTCTGGTAACAGAGGCAGGTCTAAATCTGAAACAGAGCCCCAGCCCTCAGGGAAAGGGAATGGATACTCCTCACCCAGGGAATTCTGCTGGAACTGGAGGATGTGTCCACCACGAGCACAGTCCAGCTGCTCCTGTACTCCAAGTGCAGCAGCAACCAGATTGCAGCATTTCAGGGGAAAAAGAAAGGTATCCAAGAGCCAGTTGGTTTGGAATTACGTGTCAGCACATAGGGAATGTTTTTAATTTCACCCTCTCTCTGTTACAGACATTACTCCATTGCTAAGCAGTACCAATCACTTCTAAAACATGAGCACAGCTGTGTGTATATCTGTGGATGGTAGGATGGACAGAAACAGGAATATTCCTCAGCTGAAGCCTAAAAGAGAATTTATGTCCTCTCCATGTGCCCAAAATCGAGCACAGCTCCAGCTGGAGGAAGACAGGAAGGTCTGAGAAGCCTTTATAGTTTTACATTCCTGGAGAGGATTTCTGGAAGGGCCCTGGGGGTCAGTGATAGACCTCAATGACCCTGAGCAGCCTCACCTGGGGCCTCCACCCACACCCATGGGTGCAATTTAAGCTCAGCCCCAAGGCCTTTGTTCCCCTTTGAGCCATGCTGGAGAAGTGCTGACCCACAGCTACTGCTACAACCACCCTTGATCTGGGTCTCAGGGCATGGACTGACTTCCTGGCTTGACCTGGGACCTACAGGTAAGGTTGGGAAAAGGACACAACCTGATGACAGCAGCCCAGAGGAGAGAGCTCGGGGATGTTTACAGCTGCACTTGAGGAATTAGGTGTTGTATATTAACCTGTTTGGTCTCCCTGGGGGCACAGGAGCTAGGACTGGCTCTTGAGTAAAACATGCAGTTGTTAGAACTGGAATGTTCAGTTTAAGCTTCCCCAGACCTCTGGGTGAGACCTGAACCACTGTTGCATTAGTGATGCTTTAAAACTCTGTTGCCTCTAACAAAGCACTGGAAAAAAACCCTTGTGTTAAGTGTGCCCAGAGTACACAAAGCTTCTTCTACAACTGACTTTCCTTCAGGGGAAGTCTTTCAACAGCAACTGTGGCAAGTTTTTGAGCCATTTACCTAGAAAAGAATGGTCAAGGTGTTAAGGGTGGTTAAGTGCCAGGCACCTTATGGACAATGAAGCAAATGCAAACTGGGTATGCAGCTCCTAATTTTCCCCTATAAACCCTCCAGCTGATAATCCTGTGGTCTAACCAGCCTGTATTCCTTTCTGCAACCAAAGTCTGCTTTTACAGAGAAAGACTCTGGAGAGCCAGTCCATGTGATACTCCTGATCTTTATGTGTAGTTGTTATGTCATGATGAGGCTTGACTGTGAGATCCAACAGCTCCTGTAAATGTTAACTCATGGCCAGATGATAGGAAATGTAGGATGCTCTCAAGTCTCATCTTAGAAAAAAAAAAAAAATGGGCTGAATGCCTGAGTGATGAATTTGTCAGGTGTTTTCACTGTGATAGCTCCCTTCCCACACCTACTTCCACTCCAGCCAGCTCTGCTGAGTATTGCTGACTAACTCTTGCATGGGTGACTCAGAAGAGCTCACTCTGGTTCAGTATTTCCCTGTGTAATTATAAGGTACCAACGTTGCTAATAATGCTGGTGCAACGCAGAAACGTTCCCCCCATTCTCCATCTGTTCTGCCAGAACAAATGTTATTGCTACAAACGACACTTGGGTACCAAGCCCTACAAACCTGGCTGCTTTCTCGTGCCACTGCTGTTCGCTTTTACCTTCCAAACAGCTGTTTACCCTGCAGAAGATGAAGGGAACCCACCTGTGCTTTGCGAGGCACGGTGTGTGGGGGAGGTCAGCTGCAGGCGCTCTGTGAAACCACGGCAGCGAAGGGGAGCAGTGAAAACAGCAGCCTCTGAGCTGTCCCACTGATGGCAGACAGCACATTTGATGTGTAGCCAAACGCTTGTTCCAGACATTTTTTTCTGGGAGGAAGTGCCAACGACTGTTGGAGACACTGTCAGAAAGGCAGGCTGCTCCATCCAACCGGGAATGCTGGGAGCGTTGCACCGCTCGCTGCAAACGTCTGAGCAAAGGGAGTGTTGGAGGAGTGTAAAGCTGTGCTGAAATGAGCAAAAGGGTGAGGCAGAACCACACTTGTGCTGGGCTGCAGGACTCTAAATCTGGTGCCAGTGGAGTCCAGGTTTTCTTCTCCCCTCGTCTGAGTCCTGCTTTCACTCAGGAGGGCTCCTACTGCCAACACTTTTACCTCCTGAGCCTCTCTGTTCCTCCCTTTCCCCCCGGAGTGGAGCCAAGCAGGCTGCTCATCCCTTACAGCCCATCCATGAGCCACGTGTTGCACCTCACTTGGCTTTTGTTTCAGGGAGCCAAACGTTTTGGCTTTTTGTTTTACTGCCCCCGTGGCCAAACTTTCCCCTCCAACAAGGTTGCTCTCTGCCTTTGAAGAGGTGGGCTAAATGATTTTCTAGTCCCACAGTACAGTGCAACACTCACAGCCTCAACAGAGAGCTCCAAAACCTTCATCCACAGCCTGTCCACCTTCAGAGAGCACCCAGAAACTGCACAATGTTCCAGGGGAAAAATGAGAATTTGGGGTCTCCCAGGCACCTGTCACTGGTCCAAATGCAGTGCAGCAGGTCTGCCCTCAGAGTGTGTGTTTTGTAGATAGTTCCCAGGGTTTTCCTGGTGAGCAGTGCTGGTATTCACTCCTTTTGTGGGTGCAGCTACAGGAGGGATGTCAGTGATAATCTGATGCAGTTGATGCAATCACAGCCATACTGGCTTTGCTATTCATACCTTGCTATGTCTTGGGAATACTCATTCTGTGGGATGCAGGCAGACCACCCATTCAAAAATCATCTGAGTTTCAGCCAAGGCAGTAAAATTGAATTATTCATGACTGCTTGTCACCAGCTTTGCTTTTTGCTCACTTTCTTTTTTTTTTTTTTTTCCTTTTCTTGGAAGAAAAGTGGATAAAGTCTCTTTTCTTTCTTCAGCACTCTAGCTTTGGGCTGCTGGGAATCTTCCAGAGCAAATCAACAATAATCAATGCAAAGTGAATTAATGCAAGTCCCAGATTAGACAATCATGTGGAATTTATCAGGTACATATGGGTGTCTATTGTTAAGGTGCCTTTGTGATTTTCACTGAGTTTCCAGACTGTCCTGATACAGCAATAATGGACAGAAAAAACAGTCTGACAAGAAAAAGGCATTTCTAGAAAGTTGAGGGAATTTTAATAAAAGAAAAATATTTCACTGCACATGTTGCATGCAGCTCACTCATAAAACAGGTGTAGCAATTCACTTTTAATGCAACTCTTCTGAAATGCACTGGGCCTATAATTCTGTATTTCAATTTATAGATGAATGGTACAGAACTATATCATCAATAACATGGATTTGTTATAACCATTATTTCTGTGACCCAAAACAGGGTATTTAACATTTTTTATTACAAGTTATGGTCTTTATTAGTGTCTTTTCTGGGTGTGTTGTAGCTCAGAGTGGCAGTCTGCTGAATACAGGTTTTGATCACAGATTGCAGTTCAAAAACCTTCAGAATATTGGTGTATTGGTCAGTATATGCATAAAGGTATCCCTCTCACCCTGCCAAAGCAAGGCCTATCAGGGCTGCTATTCCTCAGCAGTTAAATATTACTGTGAATAAAATGGGCAATTAATTTAATATTTTTTCACCTTTTCAACTTCAGCAGTGTGTTATGGCTCCTCCCTTTTGAAACAAGTTGGCATTTCACGTGGGGGACATGCCTGTCTATGAGTTGTCCCTGACAATTCACCTGCAATTATTTCATCTTTTACCTCTTGGTGATTGCAGTTGTTATTCCAGCCTAGTGTGCTCTTTGCTTTAATTTCATGCTCATAATTTAGGTGCTGTTGAAAGCTAATAGCACCATCACTGCTCTGTTGTAAATAGGACAAGACATATGAGATGTTTTTAGGAGTTTATAATTGAAAATAGATTGACAGCCACAGCCAATGCACTGCATTCCCAAGTAATCCTTCCTGGCTTTGTTGGGGTTTTTTTCTGATGGCTTCCAAATGTTTCACGAGCTGATTTCAGGGTAGAGCACTGGCTCTGTGGTTCACATTGCCAGCCCTCTGTTCACTGGGTGCTGATGTCAAGGTTTGTACCTGGGATTTGCATTCCTGCTTTCACAGGGATGAAAGAGATGTGGAGCCCAGGCCACAGAATTTCCATTCCCTCCTTGGTTATCCAAGGGTGTGACTTCACAAGGCACCCTCTCTGATTTATGATGTGCTGGTGAGAAGGGCAGCCTTGTCCTCAGCAGCAGCCTCACTGGCAGGAGATCACCTCCCTCATCTCAAAGCCAACAGGTTTCTTTTCTTGTTTCTGCAAACTGATCTGATTCAGCCCATGGCTGCAAAAATCTGTGCTGGATGCAATGAAAATAGTGGGAGGACACAGCCAAGAGAGGAGAGACAAGGTGAGGAATCAAATTAAACTACACCACTAAGTGCCACTAATAAAATTAACATTATTGGCAGGTTTAAAAGCAGTTGTTCTGATGAGTTGCTCCTAAATCCTCGAATAGGAAACTAGGAATTGGAAAAAAAATTAACAAGAGGCTAATGTAATTAACTATTTAATTCCTTGTAATTGTGTTCTGAAAACCATTATCTTAGGTCCAAGCTACAAGTAGACAAAAAAAGGAAAGGTGGTGTAAAGTGTATGTCACTTCTTTTTGGAGAGCTCATTGTATGAAATATGTATTTTGTTCAGGATTTCATTCCAAAGAGGGAACAGAACTTTCTCCACGTTGTAAAAAAAGCAGTCTTTTCTTTTGGAACTCTTGAGAGTTTTGTCTCAGTAAGTATTTCTGTTGCAATCTGGATTTCATTTATCTCAAACTTGCATCTCTGCAGACAAGTCACCATTCCCTCAGGTCAGCTCTGTATCCCAAGGGATGACCAGTGCAGCTCTGCAAGCAGGTCAATGGCAGTGTTCCCATTCATGATCACATTTCTTTGCTTTTGGTTTGGTTTTTTTGCCTAATCTAACGACAAACAGCTCAGATGAAGAAAGCATTGACTGAGGAGGGTTTGGAGGAGCCCTGCATGAAGTGATGTAGGTCTCCTAAAAATACCTCCTGCTTCTTTCATCTGCAAATCTTCCTAAAAGAGGCAGGGTAGGAAGGGGGCTGCCTCAGAATGCCTGGGAGTGGAGGGAAAAGCAAAACCTGGCACATGTAAAGAACTAGGAAGTGTGGCAAAGATTTGGGAATGTCACTTGCCATATGTGCCTGCCAAGTAAAGAAATGCAGCAAAGTGTTTCTGCCTTGTTAGCCATGGGGTTTTTTTAGGCCAAGTATCTTCATTGTCTTTCTTCTGGTGCATTTGTGTTTTCAGCCATGTGGAGTTTTTATTATTCTTGTTTTAGAAAATCAGTTATGAAGCCCATTGCCCTCACTGTTTACTTGTCTCCTTCCTTAGCAGACACAAATGCAGGTAACTATGGAGCAAACAATGGGCATTTCACTGGAATATCATTAGAATTTCCACCCTGGCTGCAGATGGCTTCAGGTCTCGTGGCCAAGCAAAATAGCCTAAGTTTTTGCAGCAACAAAATGGATCAAAAGGCCTCTCTTTTCAAGCTCACAGCTATTAGATAATCTAAGCAGCTTCTCCCATGTAATTTTTTTCAGTCTGTGACAAGCACAACATCCTCAGACTGGCAGAGGGTAAAAAAACTAACAAACCTATCCTGTACATCCAACCCAATTCTTTCTGAGGCCAAAAAGATGTAAAGATTAGTGTTAGGGATCCCAGCCAGGAATCTGTCTTCATCTTGTGCCCAGAATTGCCTGAAGAGCTGAAGGTGTTGCTTCTTGGGAAGGTTGGGCTCTTCTTTGCCCTAAGAATATTTCTGAATGGGGCTGTGCCTCCCTGTTCTGTTCAACTGGGCAAGGCTGCCTGCCCAGCCTTCCTTCCCATTCTGTGTTTTCTCTTTCTTTTTTTTTCCTTTCTTTTTTTCCTCCCTCCCCCTCCCAGTTATTGTTCTATTTCTGCATTGTGTGTGAGGTGCCCACGTAGCTTTTTTCTGTTCTGAGCCTAATTAAACCTTGTAGAGCTTTGTCTGCAACAACCTGTTTGGTTTAACTCAAATGTTCACTAGATGTGCAAAAGTTTCTCTGGAAAAAGTACCAAATTGGACACACCATAGGGAGGGCCTTGCACGTTCAGCTGTTAAAATACCCTTAGAAAGAAAACGTCTCAAGTGTTTGCACTCCTTTTTCCCTTTAAATTAATGACCTCAATTAATGATCAGAAGTGTGTGTTAATAGGCAATAAATTGAATGAAATAAAAATTCCCTGGGTCAAGGCTTTTGCCTGTGATCTTGCTGCAGGACCAGGAATACTCAGGTGAAAAGGAAGAATGAAAGGTCAAAAGAAAAGCTTTCAGTAGGAGCCTTGGGTCCAAACTAAAGAATACAGGAGAGCAAGGAAGTGAGGCAAGGGTGGTTATGGGGATTATTACTTTGTCTAGACCATGTATTTCTTGGCTAGGGCCAGGAAAAGCAGGAGTCCTGCGAGATTCATGTGGCATTTCTGGGTATGTGCCCGTGTGACTGCACCCACGGGTTTACACCTGTAATCCATCCCAAAAGTAACTGTAAGCCAAACAAAAGCCAAACAGCACCCAGCTCACTCCTGTGCCTGAGGCTGGAGTGTGTTTAGATCACTGCAGAGCTGGGAGCTGGCAGGTGATGCCAGTGCAGCAGATCACCATTTTAGTGGTGGGATACCTCAGAAAGAGAAGTCTGTTGTCCAGCTCTGAGCTTTTTCTACTTCCAGTCACTGCATCCTGTAGAACTATTTGCTACTAGGACTGGATCCTTGTTGGTCCCTTCCAGCTCGGAATATTCTGGGATTAGTTTAATTATCCACCTGGTCTCACAAGTCTGTTCTGTATGGAGCTTGGCAAGGCTGGTTATCAGGTCCCCTCCAGGGTGATGGAATGAGGGCAGGCTTCCCAGTCCTCAAGTCACACAGTTTATCCTCGTACCTTATTTTGGCTTCTTTGAAACGTGGTCTGGTATGAACTGCTGCCTTGTAATTGGGAAGAAGGGAAGTTGAGAGACAATGATCTTTGAACCTTTTCATTTTTGCCATTGAATTTGTCTTTTCCTGGGGGCTGAGTATTTGGAAAACACCAGACTTAGAAATATCCATGGTTCTTAGACTTACTTGCGTCCTACAACGCAGGTATGTTTTTCTAAGGACATTTTTAGAAGTGGGTAGGCTTTTCCTCCAAGAACTTGGAGCTGTCTGTGTCTATTTAGTGCCTTAAAATGGTCCTTCGCAGCACTTCAGCGGAATATTTTTGGGAAAGGCTAATCAAATCAGCTGCTTTTGGCACTAAACCTCAGTGCTTTGAATTATCCCTTCCCCCAGCAGGAAATGCAGCCTCTGTTATTCAGTAGCTGCACAGGCAGCACAAGCATTACTCCAAATAGGAAAGCAGCTTAAGCTGAAGGCCTGGAGAAGCTGGTGTGAGTTTTCCCTTCTGGATACCTGTGCATGGCATGGGGCAGTGCTGAGCCAAGGCATTCCTATTTCCATGCAGGGGCCCACTGCAGTCAGTGATTCTGTGTTTATAAACTCTTTGAGGCATCAAGTCCACCTCCTTGGCTGTTAAAATATAGAGAGACCTCAGTGCAGCCTAGGCTGAAGCAAGACTGATTTTTAGACGTGTTCACAACGATGCAGCTGGGCTTCATCCTTCTGGATTCTTCTACACGTGCATGTTTTCCTGTCTGTCAGTGTGACCTACAACAGAAACCCACTGAAGCAACTGCAGAGCACGAGAATATTGGAAATATGTCAAATAATACATTTCTGCCCTAAAGCTTTGACGCATCACATGGTGTGTATTTGAAAAATGAGGTGTTGGGGTTTTAAGGCTTGTTTAAGTTAAACTGCTGGGAGAAAGAAGAAAGGAAATGAGAATGAAGAATTAAAACTGGCTTTTTTTGGAGCTCTCCTGAGCTGGAATGAGTATCAGCAGTAGGATACCTGGAGTACAGAATTACCATGATCTTATTCAAGTAGAGGAGCTTCACCCAAAACCTCTTGAAAATGTCACAGAAGTCGCATTTCCTATTCTGGTGTGTTGTCATGAATGTGTCCTAGATGCAGAAATTGTATTTGATCTCTGTTTTCTGTGCGGAGTCACTGTGGTGGGAGTAGGATCAGTCAGATATTTTGCTCTGTGCTCTGTCTGTCTGTCTGCACCTCCCTCTCTCACACTCTCTTTAATCTCTCTGAGCAATTTTCTCTCCTCCTGCAGGGGCGACTGAAATGATCCTTTGAAGCAACGCAGCTTTGACGTTTGGAAAAAAAATAAATTCAAAACCAAAAGAATGCTCTAATTAAGCAAAACATCAGTTAAAGCTCAAGCAAAAAATCTAAGATTCTCATCAGTTCTTTCATGTAGGCTTGAAAACTGCTCAGTGTTAGCAGAGGGGCTCGTTAGAGGGTGCTTGCACACAGTCCAGACGATGGAGCAGAGACACCCATGAGTGATGTGCAAGATTGGATGGAGGGCAATTAAATATCCACCACCCTTCATATAACACGTGTTGTGATCTACTGCCCAAGTAGTTCAGGAAAAGAGAACTTTTGTCTACACTGGGGCCATAAAACATTGTGTCAGAAGTGGCCTTATATGGTTTTAGAGTGAAAATGGGCTAAAAGTGGTGTATGTTCTTCACTGCTGGTTGCACTGAGAACTGAGCCCTCTGGGTCCACGTGCTTGCACATGTGTGTGCTTAGACATACCAGTGTGATTTAACAAATATATGGCAAGTTTAAGAAAAAGATCTTCTCAAGGCTGTGGTCTTTTGTTCTTCCACAGCGTTGCCCCCCTTTGTAGGAGTGTGGCAGGTGGAAGGAGTTCTGAAAGCACAAACTTCACCTGCTTTTTCCTGTCTTATGGCCACCTGGTATAAAAAGCTGAATTTGGCTGTTTTGAGTGGTTCTGCACACAGGATTCCCACAGCTCGTGGTTCCCGTTGTGGGCAAGGCAGTGATAACTTTTATCGTGCAAATGACGCACAGTTTAACGAGGAGATGTTTTGAGTTTAACTTCGGGGAGGGTGTCAGGGCCAGCAGGTTCAGCCCTGCAGTGCCTGAGCCAGCCAGTTCACAGAATCCACTTCATACCAGTAGTGAGATACAGTTAAAAAATGAATAACTGTGGCGTGCCCACACACCGCCCTTCGAGAAGCTGCTTAAGTGGAATGATATAAATCATTCGCATTGTTTTACTCACTTTCCTCTTCTTTTCTGCTGAGTGAGGAATAATTTTCTGCAGTGAGGTTGTGCACTGCTGAGTTGGGTTTTTTCCCAGATGCTTTCTTAATTCATTTAGTGTTGTTGGGTGAAAATGCTGGAGGAGCAAGGTGGGTGGAACTCACAAGAGCCCCCGATTTCAGCCCCCCTCTGAGTTCTGGGTGTGCCCAATTCCTGCCATGGGTGGTCTTCATTCAGTCATAGGGGGTTTTTTTGCTCTGGGGCTGCACACAGCTAAATGCATCCTTAAAAATATGACCACACTGGGAAAGCTGCACAGCCCCAGGAGGAACAATGGATTAAATGGACCCAGAGGCAGAAGGTGACAGCACTTTGGCAGGATTAGGAGTTTTACTGCCTGCATTAAAAACGTGCTAGTGCAGGAGGAATAAATTGTGTGGGGGTGGTCCCATGGTGTGAAGAGTTTTGCCTGCAAGAATCTACAGCCTTTACCTTGCAGGGGCCATTTGGGGCTGGGGAACAGCTTCTACCCACTTTGCAGTTGTCCTGGTGGTGCTCCAGAGATCTCCACAGTGCAGCTGAGATGTAGATGCCTGGGTGGGAATTATTTCCTCAGGCACAGGTTAAATAAAAGTAGTTTTGGGGGAAAAAATGTGCTCTGAAGTACTAATATCTTGAATTGCTAGCAGAACAAGGAAGAGCCTGTTCTTTACTCCTTCAGTCACCAGGCTGCTGCTGACAATGGTTTTGGCATGCACAGCACACACACAATGACTGCCCATACATTTATGCAGCCTCCTGTGTGATCCTGCAGCCTTCTCTGATGTCCAGTGTGACAGAAAATAAGATCTAATAGAGTAATTCTTGTGTTCCTTTACTTCCAAATGCATGTATTTTAGTTTTCTATCACTCTCCCAGAACATTTGCTGGCAGCAGATATGGTGATACCCTTTTAAAGCTGACTCCTCTGAAAGCTTTCATCAGACCTGACAAGGAGTCTGTTCCCTACAGATATTTGTTGGGGCTTCTTGGCTAGAGCATCTTCCCAATCTTTTGACAAATTCAATGTCTCAACACTGTGAATCTCACACCCACCACCCCCAAAATACTGTCAGAGCAAGTGGCTTTCTTTAGAAATGTCCTCTTTCCAAGTTTGGGATGCTGAAAGTTCCCCTTCAGATTGACAAAGTCTAGCTTGTGGGAGGATCTGGTGATGTCCTCTCTTCTTCTCTTCATCTGCAGCACAGCAGTCGTTCCTGCCCTGCACCCCTCCTGCCTGCCTGTGTGTGTTAATGAGGCTGGAAAGGCAGTTTCTGGGGGCTGGTCCTGGGAGCAGGACCTTGTGCTGGGGCACCTGCAAAGGCTGGGAAGTGAAGTTGTGTCACCTGGTGATCAGAGAGTGACAGATATTAATTGCCATCTGCTGACTAACAGCGACAGCTCTCTGTGACATGGCATCTGCTTGGCTTGTTCTGGCTCTGCAGCTTCTCCCCCTGTGAGGAGAGAGTAGCTGGGTGAAGAGCTCTCTGGAAGGAGAGGGGATGCTCCTTCCCTTAGGGAGCAACTGAATGTGCCCAAGGGAAAGAGAGGTTTGGCTTCTGGGGCGGATCAGAGGAAGCAGCTTGAGCACAGTGAGGACACCAAAGGGCTCTGCTGATGGGAGAGAAAATGTCTTAGAGCTGAGTGTGCATTGTTGCAACCCACCAGAAAAACCTCCCAAATAAAGGTTGAGAGTCTGCCTTCCTTGGATACAATGTGCAGGGGGAGATTTGTTCATAAACCTTTGAAATAAGTCCTCTGTCCAAGTGACTCCTGGTCACTTTGGCGTCTTCTGAGCTAAAAAGGCAACAAATCAGGTTTTTGGTGTAATAAAAACTGGCTTTTCCCAAATTTGAATGCCTTTTAGGTTGTCTTTGAGGAGCTCCCTGTGAAAGAAAAAGTCAATAGATCTGTATAAGGCCTGGGCTAGTGTGGGATCCCATCACATGGTCTTGTGGTTTTCATAAAATGAATTAGCAATCTGAGCCCACTGAATCAGTTGTAGTAGTAAATGACACCTTGTTCTCACGTTACCAGACTCCACAGAAAATCCTGGGATTGAATCATTAGATCCCCACGAAGATAAGGTGCTTTTCCATCCCTCTTTCTTGGGGAGAAGGAGGGGGAGTGTTTTCTACCCAGTGTTCACAAACATGCTGGTGTCCATTAAATCCCCCCTGTCCATGTGAGAAAGAAGCACAGTAGAAGGAAAGTAGGTACTTCCCACAGGAAAAAAAAAAAAGGCATTAAGGGTACACAGCTGAACTTGAAAAATGTTATACAATATCACTTTGAAACCCTTCAGTGGGTTTGCAGCTGGTCTAACCAGTCTTCTACATCATGGAATCTTCCCCTACATATTATTCATTAAACAAAGGTATTTATTAGAGCAGCACATGGCACAGATAACATCTCCAGCATGGGGGGTGGGGGAGCTCTAAATATTCCTTGGAGCACACCTTGATTTGGTGTGAAGGGCAGGTTGTGCTCCTTCAGTGGCAGGGACAACGTATTCCTGAGGAGAACACGCAGATTTTCCACTGCTGGAGGAGTTGGGAGCCAGCAAATGCCCTACAACTGCTTCCACCCACCCCATCCATCCTTGGCTGTTGCTCCCAGTGTGCTTTTCCACCTCATTTTTCGGTGTGTTCCAGTTTGGGGTTTTGTTCAGCAGCAAAAGGAGGTTGAAAAACTTGGTTTGGATGAAAGCAGGAAGGGTTATTATACCTGTAGGCTTGTGTGCTTTGGGTGCCTGATGATGGACATCCTGGAGCACAGGACTCTTCCAAAGGAACTGAGTGGCACAGGCAGCATTCCTGAGGCACATGGGCCTTTCCTCCAGTTGTTTGCAGAGGTTGGGCATTTTTCTGTGCTGATAAATGTTTTTCTCTTTTAAATGTCCTTGAACTGACTCTCTTCAAGGTATAAGCTAGAAAAACTCCTTAACAACTGTACACTGCTCCCTGACTGAGGTTATTTCTCTCACACAGAGCTGTTCTTTGCCAGTGTCCTGGTGTTTTGATCAGGGAGCCGAGTTGCTCATGGCAGCAAAGTTGTCCCTTAGGCAGGAATGCCACGTAACTATCTATATATGTACTTATCCACATGGATGCACCACTCAACCGCTTGAAAGTAGAAACCTTGCAGACTTTGGATCTTGCCTGAATGTTGAGCTACCTGCTGACATTGCTTTGTACAAATCCCAGACTCTTCAGCCATTCCCTGAGAGAGGTGATGCTCGGGAACAGCTGGAATTTTCTCAGTCTGCCTTTACTGCTCCTCTCCCTCACAGTGAACTGCTCAAAGGTGTCTGTACTGATGCCTCACTGCTTTTCGTGGGCAGTAGAGGGCCAGCAGCTTAAACTCAGAGAGCTTCTAACTCTCAAATATATAAGATTTGAGTTGATCTGTATCTGCTGTTGGAGAAAGGTGAGCTGCAGGTGCTGCTGCAAACAAGTGTTAGCCAAAGAATAAGTGAAGTGGAGTGGTCTAAACAGTCCTGGGCAGCTAGTCATCAGGCAAGTAAAGTATCTGGATACATGAAGAGAGAGCAAACACTGTTTTATTTTTTTATTGGGAAACAGCAGTGGCTGTGCAAAGACAAATAGGATACGCTGTTGGAATCTTACACAAATTTCAAATCTCTTTAAGGTAATTTTTTTTGAAGAGCTGTTGCAACAGTGGGTATAAGGGAGCAAATATGTGAATTTATAACTATCGCTTTTAGTCCAGCATCAGAGTCATAATGTTATTTATTAAAGTCATTTCCATGTATGGATATTGAGGAAGATATTATTCCCTACAGCATTACTAATGTGCTGCTATTAACACTTAAAATCTATTATATAGGGCTGCTGTGAGTTTGATCTTCAGGGTATTAAAAACTGTACTTTAAAAAGAAAGAGACTCTCTCAAGGAAGAGAGTGTGTAATAAACTCAGCAGTGTAATAAACAAACTGTTTATAGAAACAAATCAGAAAATATAAACTGAAAAATATCAAAATGAAAATATTTTTGTAAAAACCTGAAATCCCTGCAAATTATATGTGTGGGCTCTTTAGCCAGAGACATCTCATCTTGACAAAGACCATTAGCACTTCAACTTTTAATCATATGAGGTGCAAGGATCCCTTTTGCAATTGGGGAAATGCAGCCAGCCCTGGCATAGAGTGTGGCAACCACTAAGTGGTAAGGCAAACAGCAGTCCCAATTGATTCATCACCCAAAATCTAGGAAAGGATGGCCAGAGAAGTCCTATAACCTAATTCCCTGATCTGCGTGAAAAGTTTCAGCCTGGGTTTCTGATATTTGAAAATTACCCAGCCCTGGTTACTTTACAAGAGAAGATGAACACAGGAGGAAGGATCATCTCCTGCTGTTTAACTTCTATTTAACTCATCAGAACACTTGGAGATATCCTGAGGCTGGAAAGTTCTGGGACCTCTGAGAAGCAACATGAGATGGTACTTCCCTGATTTGCTACGTGCCCTTCATCAGCTCATACCTGCTTTTACAACTCTCCTGTTGTTAAGTGCCCTTAGGTGTATTTTGGTGTTTTACCCATTTTGCCAAATAGTTATCAGCATCTCAACTGGATGCTTTGAGAGAGCCAATTAATTAACATTAGTGAAGCATTTGGTATTCTTGGATAACAGACATTACAGAAAAACAAATTATTGCCCCTTCTGTTGCAAATCAAGATTTCCACTCTGTTCCTAAACACTTGTATTATCTAAGGCTGATAGCTAAAACCAACAGCTCATAAAAAAAAGAAGTAAGATACAGTTGCCTGAGGGCATCTTTAATTAGAGAAGATCTTTCCTTTTCAGATGAAAAGACATCTACAGTGAACAATTTCACTAGCCAAGAAACAATAAAGAAAAGGCTTCCCATGATAAGTTAAATAGGAGGTAATTACTTTGTGGATAGAGGAGGGAAGAAGCCTGAGAGGAGCATCCCACTTGTAAGCCACTCAGGTTATGAAGGAAGCCAAAGACCTACAGCTCCACTAAGAACCAGAAGTTAGAGGTCTTTATCTCAGCTGTGCTACAGTTGAGGAAGTTATTTAATCATTTGGCTTCCCAGGTGGGTTTCCTTTTCCACTGTCTGCAACTGTGCCTTTGTAGCACAAACGCTGTTTAAAATGGTGTGATTGTGGTTCCTCTTCACTTCCCCTGAGCTTCCCATCCTCAGCTCCTCTGCCAAGAACCCCTGGTGCCGCCTGGGGAGATGGAGCAGCTGGGATGTGTAAAACAAGTGTGCACACAAGCCCAGTAACTGTGTGCAGCAAAGTAAATCCGGCCTCCTGGTAATTTTAACCAGCTGGTGAAAACTGAGCTGTCTCTGCTCTTGTCCCTTCATTGTTTAGAAAAAGGACTGGTTGTGAGTTACTGTTCTTGCAGATGGAGGGAAATTTGTGCCTCCAGTAATGTCTGTGGAATGAGGCTGCCTGGAGTGGCCGTGCTGTGGCTCAGCAGAGGACACTGGCAGGGAGTGCTGGGAGTTTTCCACAGCCTTTACCCGCTATCAGGACATCAACCTTTTTCCATGAACTCATCCTTTCTGCCGCTCTGTGGTTTCCTGTGCTTGTTCTGGGGCGAATTTCCTTCCATCCACAACTTTGTCGTGCAGCTTTTACTTCAGGAGGCCGGAGGTTTGCCTTGATTTGGTAGCTGTGAACTGCTGAGGACACAAAAAAAAAGCACTAATATCTATCACCCTACGTTTCCCAAAGCCCTACGTATTCTTTCTGCTGCCACAGCTGAGACATCTGAAAAATGTGCCAGTTCAGCTTATCGGGCACCAGGAAATATTTGCTGAAAACTAATTTTACCAGTCTCCTCTTGCTTTAGCAGCCTGAGAGTCTCCAACAGGGTCTCCAACAACACGTGGAGGACCAGGTTTCTTGCAGAGCTGCCTTGGAGCTTGGCAGCCTGGCTGAGCACAACTTCTAGAGGTGTTCTCACTGCTTTTACTGCGCCTTTTACTCAGCCTTTACTGTGCCACTCAGGATCAGATCTGAGCAGAAGATGTGAGTCTTTTTCTGATGCAACTGGATTCCTCTGGCTGTTAGCAAATTATTCTGACTGATGTGACTCCATCTGGCACCAGGATTAATTTGAATCCTGTGGAGTTTTTTGCTGTTGTGAAAACTTAGCTTAACTAAATATTTCTCACAGCAAGGTACTGTAGAGGGGTGATATTTCACTTACCCAGCATAATGTGCAAATTAATCCTGGAAAATGAGGCTCTGATCCTGCAAGAGGTTCCTAAGAGAAGTTTTGTTTTCCATGCTAGTTCTGATGGAAGCCAGCTGGGCTGTGGAGAGGTGCAGAGAGGTTGCTCATTCAGCTGTGGCTATGATCCTGGTAGTCAGCATTAGAATTAATTGGAAGTACCAATTTCTCTCATTTTTATGCTTTTTTTGTAGTTTTTAAAGCAAAGTTTTTGGAAAACTTCCAGAGAGAATGTAACCTGCACATCTCTGCTTTGTTGAATAAACAAATGAATGTATTTGAGGCTTGTGATGACAAATTCAGATACCAGTTCCTACTAAAAAAAGCCTCTCTCAATAGTGATTCTGTAACACTTGTGGATCAAAGACTCAACTCAGGTTCCTTTGCGTGTTACATAATTGTGTTTTAATCATTTGGTTTAGATTTTTAAAACAGACACAACTTAAAAGAAAACAGACAGTGATGAAAATGTCTCTTCCAAGGGCTTTAGTTTGTCCTCTGGACCTACTGTTGGAAAAAAAATGCCAGATCTGGGGAAGAAACTGCTCCCTGATTCTAAGATTAACTCTTCTTTGCATTCAGGGACAAGGGCAGTCAGGGACATTCCTTTCATTCCTCCACAAAGACTAGAAGGGCAAACTTGTGTTCCCCAGATTTCTGGGTCAGTTAAGCTGATGAAAAATCATGGCTTTTTTAATGCTGGATTATATCTTTACAGGCTACGTGACTCTTGGCCTACTTAGTCACGAACTTGGTGGTTTCACCATTTAATCACAAAAGGCACCATGAATTCAGCAGGTATGACAATGACCCGGTGACAACTCACACACTGCTGCTGTTCTCTTTGCAGTCAGAAAATAAGACACCAGGGCACTTTGTTGCACTTCAACAGCAATTATTTCACCTGACGGCTGCCAAGGAGGACTCCTTTGTAGAATCCTTACTTCTCTTCATCTCCTCTTCATTCCTTCACCAAAGCCACCAGTCAAAGTCATTATAGTTTGAACATAAACTAGATCAAATCATTATAGTATGTCACTGATGTCCAGCTTCCTCTGGAAGGGGAAGGCTGTGAAGCAGCCCCTTCTGAGATCAGGAGACTCCATGTGTTGAAACCTATGGTACTGTGACATGAAATTGTGTCATTAACACCAAACATTTGAGCTTTCTTGGCACTGTCACTCCCTCAGGCAGGTAGGAGACCAAAGCAATGTGCCTGCCAGATACCCCAACCTGGCTATGATTTGATGTGGCTGGAACTCGAGGTGGAACTGATTTGTGTAAAACTTCCTTTGCTTTGAATCCCTGCGGGGTGTACTTAAAATCCCGTAAATCAGAGCAAATCTACGAACTACAGCTCTGGCAAAACCACAAGTTTTTGCTGTGGATCTCCCCACACACAGGTCCATGTGCTGACAGAAGAAGGGGCCTTCCAGCTCCTCCAGCACTGGAGCAGCTGGAGCAGCACCGTGTCTCCTTGAGTAACACCACCTTTGCTGGACCTTTGTGTGGATGTGCTCCTGCTCCACCTGCACCTTCCTGGTAGGCATGACGTGTGTGTGGCTGCCTGCCCGCTCCTCCCTTGTTTCCCTGGCTGCAGCAGGGAAAGGGCCTCTCAGCTGGGCTGTAAGAAAGATATTATCAAACTATTAGAGAGTGCCCAAAGGAGGGCAACGAAGGTGGTGAGGGAAGCTGTGTGAGGAGTATGAGGAGCTGTATGGTGTGTTCAGCTGGAGCAGAGGGGACTGAGGGGAGACCTCAGGGCAGTTCCAATTCCTGGGCAGGGGCAGAGGAGGGGCAGGGACTGAGCTCTGCTCTGGGGGACCAGGGACAGCACCCAGGGAATGGCTGGAGCTGTGTCAGGGCAGGGTCAGGTTGGATCTCAGGGAAAGGTTCTTCCCCCAGAGGGTGGTTGGCACTGACCAGGCTCCCCAGGGCAGTGGGCACAGCACCAAGGCTGCCAGAGCTCCAGGGATGTGATTCCTGGGGATGGTCCTGTGCAGGGCCAGGAGTTGGTCTCGATGAACCTTGTGGGTCCCTTCCAACTCAGCACATCCCGTGATTCTGTGACAAGCCGGGGCTGCCACGACAATGCCCGGCCGGAGCGGGCACAGCCCCCGCCGCGACCCGCTGCCGGCCGCGGGTGTCCGGGCGTGCCCTGCCGGGGCGGGGCCGGGCAGATTGGGGATTTCTGCGGTCCTGCTGTATCGGCGGGTCCCTCCCCGTGCCCCTCCCGGCGGCGGGGGCGTCCCCGGCCCGCCCGTCCCCGCCCCGCCGGCGCGGCTGCCGCGTTCAGCATCGCCGGGAGCCCGGAGCAGCGCTCCCGGCCCCGGGGACACGGCTCGGCAGGGCAGGGCCCCCGGCGGCCCCCGCACCCTCCCGGGCTGTCAGGAGGGCGCTCCGGCTCCTGCCCCCGGCGGCGCTGCCCGGGGTCGTGCGCGGTGAGTGCGGCTCGGGGGGAAGCGGGCGATGCCACCGCCGGCTCTGCGAGCCCCGCACAGCTGTGGGGGGGCAAAGAGGGGCTGACCCTGTGCCCTTCCCCGCCGGGCACGGGGCTCGGGGAGCGGCCCCGGGGACCTCCCGGCGATCGGGGTGGGCTCGGGGGGCTCCCGGCTTTGTTCGCGGCGGCGGAGCGCAGCCCTGGCAGCGCTCCCATGGTCCCTGGGGATGCTGGAGCTCGGGCTCGCAGGTTCTGCTCCCTGCGTGAATATTCAGTCGGTGTTTGTGCAGACGCTGCTCTCCTTCTCTTCCAGTCTGAAATAGCGATCTCAGGTAGCTGGAGTTGGCTCCCGATGTGATTCCTGGGGGCTGGGAGCTGTAAGCCTTGTTCGCGCAAGTAAGACCTCTGTGCCTGAGCGAGATGGTTTTTGCAGGATGATTTTGCATGTTTCCACCCTGGAGTGCACGATCTCCGACAGCTCCTGCAGGAGATGGGCTTGTCCCTTTCTCTGTGTGTGCGGTCCCTGTTAATTTTGGCAGCTCGTAAGCGATCGTTGGTAAAGGTCCGGCGTCTTCGTATTCTTCAGGAATACATTAAAGTGGATGTGTGCCAGTGTTTTGATATTGTAAAAGCCACAAGAGCCTTAGAAAAAGGTTCGAGGAAATGATTTAGCTCTTCTGATGTTCATCGTTTCCAGGCAGTGTACTTGTAGGCATCTCACGGTAAATTGCAGGAAACAATGTGTTTACTAACACGTTGATGAATAATGGAAAGACAGGTCTAAAGCTAAATGTCGATGCTTCATTTAAAATAAATACTTGTAATTTATTCTGTCTCACGCACCTATTAGCTTTTAGGGAAAAGACGACTATTAGGTGGTGATTAGGCAGCTTTCTTACCACTTGAATAAAATAAGTAGTTCAGTATAGGAGAGCTGTAGGATAATGGACCCACCTGGCATCTGGTGCAGAGTTGGATGTGGAGCTGTGGTGCTGTCTGGCAAAACTGTTCTTTTGTAACTTCTGTAGCCAAAGTGGAGGTAAAACTTTGTTCTGGGAGTCAGGTGAATACTCTGGTTCCTCTGGGGTAGGCGAGTAATATGGGACTTACTATGGAAGGTGTATTGACAGGGGTTTCATATTTATAGCATACACCATTGATTGAATGACTTAATACTTCAGCCTTTCTCATCAGTAATCTAATTAGGGGAAGACTCTGGAAGGAATATGGAATTAAGACACATTCCCATTGGATGCACAGTAAAAAAGACATTACAGAGCAGACAGTGTCAGAGGAGTTTCCAGAAGTACTTGCTCATCACCCGAGACAGAGCCAGGTTTCAAACACTCCTAGACCTGTGCTTACGCTCCAGAGAATATTGCTGGATTTTCAGGCCTTTCTTTTCAGTTTTCAAAGTCTTATATCCAGAGTGCTTTGGGGGACAGTGAGGGAGACGTATCTGTGTAACCCAAGGTCTGAATCTTCAGTGCTTAAGAAGATCAAGCCCTGAGCACTTAAAAAAATCTGAGCCTTGGGTTGCAGTCAGACCTCCTGCCACTTCCATTCTGGAGGCATTTCTTTTTAATTTTTACAGCAGGTAGAATTATAGTTGTAAATTCTAGCTGCAATAAAGCACGCCAGTAAAATTGCTTTAATTCTTTTTTTCAATATAGAAGCCATCAGGATTAATGAACAGCTCTGTAAATGCATATGAAAAAAATGCAAGATCAGTAACAGAACTCAATGTGGCACCTAATCTCAGAACAAAAGTGATAGGTAGTGGCTAAAAATAGTATTTCCTCTTTCAACAATAGAGTTAAATATTGCAATGGATGTAAACTGCAACAAGGTGGATGGGTCCAGAGCTGGAGGCTTGATCACTTGTGCCTGCTGACCGTTCGACCTGCTTCTTTATGATCCTTTAAAGTATCACTCTTGCACGTGTGTTTGGTAATAAACCACAAATGCAACCCAAAAAGCTGGTGTTTAAAGGGAGGATTGGAGGTTCTGCTGCTGCAGCACGGAGGCACTGTAATTTCTAGAATGTGTTCTGATCCCGTGGAGCTCAGCACAAACTGCTGGGCCGTGCCCGGGTCTGCACGAGCGGCTGGTCCCACGTGTGGGCAACAACAGCATCCTCCCAGCAGCAGGAAAACCAGGAGCTCTGGTTCTGATCCCTGAGCCCTGTTTGAAGTGGTCCAGCGTCACTGCCCGAGAGATGCCTTCGTAATAAGGTCAGTGAAAAACTCGCCTCTCCAACAGCCCTGTCACAGCCTCTCAAGGAACTGTTGAGTTATGAGAGCTGGTAATTATCTGCCTTCATCTGTGGCCCGGGACTCATTGACACTGAGCACAAAGAGCAGGAGCAGATGACAAATCCTTGGCCAGCAGCACATCCTCTCCGAGGTGTTTGCTTCTCCCCTGGTTCCTCAGGATACCACTGGCAAGTTTGGGGTGTGGATAGAACAATGATTAAATATCTAGTGCTCATTTAGCCCTTGGAAAATGGAAAATACTATGTGGGGATGATTTGAATCAAGTGCTGTTATTCCCTGCTATTAAAGAAATTGCTTGCCTGCTCTGCATCTCAGGTTGGAGTCGTAGGCGATTTTAAAGCATTATTTAAACTGTGGTTTAGGTTTGTTTAGGTTTGTTTTAGCAGAGGGGCCTGGGAAAGTCTTTCTGTAGGAAAAAATAATAGGTAAAGATTTTCTTGTTTCAGCCTTTTTTTTAGTAGTTGCAAGATCTCTGTGTTAGGGAAGGAGGAAAAGGGAGTTGAATGGAACCGAGAGAGGAGCTGTTGTGTGAGGTAAAATTCTGATATTGTTCTCACATGCCACCCTACAAATACATTTGCATTTAAAATTTCCAGGCGAGCAGAAGCGTAGGACCGGTGCAGAATGCTAAACAAAACCTGACAGCTAACTCTGAAAACACCACACAGCCGGGCTGGGCATTCCTTTGCTTGGACAATTGAGTTGGAAATCTGTTTCTTTTAATGATTATGGATCTGAAACAAAGACAGAGCCTGACAAAAATGAGATGTCAGTTTTATTCTGAGCTGTTTTCAGCGGCACAATGTTTACTTTCTGTCACGTTTCCCTGTGACTGTTTGAAAACTCCCAGGAACCGTAAACCCCAAACCCCTTTCTGCCCATCAGATAGCCACAATATCCTCCTTTGTGTCACTCAGGCTGAAATTCAATCTGCTTGGGAGGCTGAGGAGTGGTTTGGGGCACAGTGGTGATCCCAGAGATATTGGATATCACCACAGAGGTACCCTTATGTTGATGGTGCGAGCAGACAAAGCAGCAGCTCTTCTGGGGAATGTGGTGAAGCTTCTCCTGTACCAGAGTAAAGCATTTCTGCTCGGGGTGGTGTGATAGAGAAGCTGGGGCGATGCCAACTGAGGAGGGAACAAAGCTCAGTGGGTTTTACCTTTTCATGTGTGAAACTCGTGTGTCTGCAGTTATTGGCAGTAAGCTGTCCCCGGGCAGGCAGAGCACTGGTGCAGAACAATCTGAGGAGGCTGAGGAGTGGGACTGGGAAAAGCAAATGAATGATGGGTTAACGTGTGAACTGGGTGTGAAGGAGCACCCGCAGTCACAGGGCTGGAACAAATGGAGGGCCCGTGGTCGGGCAGGGCTGCAGGGAAGCAGTGACACGACACAGCTCAGTTGGCCGTGATATTCCAGTTAGGAATGGAAGAATAACAAGCTTTATATGTGCAGTGTAGGTGCATCTGGCTCCCTGGCTTAAATATGGGGACACCTGCCCTTCGAAAGTTTCTGAGGGAAGGGAAAGAGCTGCTTAGGAGAGCAAAGGGGCATTTCTGGGGAGTGATTAAAAATGCTTAACATAGTGCTGGTGTCTTTGCTTCTTAGATTATCTTTCAGGTGTGGGTACTCAATCTCTTAGCCTTTGCAAGAGGGTGCAACTAGATTTCACTTAGAGAGGGTAACTTGAACATCAAGACAAGCTGCTTGGAATGAAACTAAATAATCTTCCCTGAAAACTGCTGGTTGGGTTGTTGGTCAGGGCTGTGTAAAGCTCACAGAGAGCCCTGGAAGATGTTCTGCAGGGCTGGTGGCTCAGGGTCACATCTCCCCTGGCCTAGTGCCCGGGGGTCAGGGTGGAGGTTTTGGAAACAAGGCTCTGGAGTCAGCAGGGCAGCTCCTCTGCTCGGCTGCCCGCTGTGGTCTGCTGGAAGGGACCGTCATTCCCTGCTGCCTCCTGTATGGAAGGAGATGGACTGGATGAAGGAATAAATATTATTCCATCCTTAGCCGCCGATCCAGGAGATAGTTGATCACTTATCTTGCTGGCAGCTGACCCTTGGGCCATTATACTTTAAAACAAATGCCGTTCTGATCACGCGGGGAGGGAATATGGGAGTGGGGAAGTGATGGAAGACACTCCTGCGGTGAGCTCAGCAGGCCAGGCTGGAAATATTGCTGGGTTTGCATTGACTCTGTTAATTTGTGTCCTTGGACCCATGTGGGATTCTCCTCTGGAGGAAAAGCTGTAAAGCAGCAGGCTCGGGGTGTTTTCCTGCTTTACGTTCCAGCCATTACTGGTGGGAAAAAAAAAATTAATGGATATTCTTGGATATTCTTGCTTCTTCCTTTGCTGAGTCTAGACACAACACTGAGTTCTTGCTTAAGTTAAAGGGTTGTGCAGCTCTGCTGAAGTTGTAGGTGATGCATAAAGGGATTGGAAGGGCTCAGGGCCATGATCCAAAATGTGGGAGATGCTGCAGCTTTGGGTCAGGCCCAGCAGGTCTTCAGTCCAAGGTCTCACCTTTGCTTGTGTTTGGAATTAATCACTTTCTTTGGGGTTATTATTTTAGAACGTGGTTCCAAGAATATAAAGATGTTGCAATTTTGAACTTAATTGTTTTGTTATGGTGCTGCTGTGTGCTGGTTTTCTGTTTTCATATTCGAGGTGGGTCAGCTCATGAAAAGCCTGATGGGACCCCTGAGTGGTTTGGTGCCATAACATGCCATCTTTCCTCCACCAGATTTCTCGTTGTATCCCAGAATAAACCAGAGTCATATAAGTTAGACATGCTCTTCCTGCAGAACAGGTGGAGTTATAAGGGCTCCAAGATGGTGTGTTGTTGCTAGATAGGGAGGAGTATTTTTATTCTGACTCACAGTGGCTGCTTTAAAAGTTTGGAGACTGTTTGTCTTCAGCATGAATGGTTTATTGGAGGGCAGGCAGGGAAAACATTGAAAAGCATTTACAGAGCTGGCTTAAGGATGAGCCTCTTTTAATTAAGTGTAACTTGAGTCCCAAAATTTCCTCATCTGGTGACTTGGTACAAGGTTTTCACTTCCTGTGTTGTCCATTTGATGTGGAGATTTAGAAGAAAAAGAGCTGTGAAATTTTGTTGTCTTGGTTGCAAAGGAGATCAGAAAGCTGAGAGAAGTTAAGTGATCTTCCAGAAAGTGTGTTAACCCAGTTTGGATGTGCTCATCCAGCCTCTCTGTAATCCAGTACTGCTGGTTTTCCTTTCAGCACTATATTAATTTTTCTTCCTGTAAAATATTCTGGTGAGGTTCTCTCCAGGAAGAACAGAGGGCCACTTCTTATTCCTTTGATTATCTACTTAATATCCTGATCTGGAGAAATACCAGCAAACTGCATTTGGTGATTTTTCATTGATTACAGTGAGTAAATTAATTTCATATCCAGTTTTCCCTCTAAGAGGAAGCACCCACTGCTGTCTGCATAGGTGTGACTTGGGTTTGTAGCATCAACTAGTTTTTAAAAATATGGGCCCTAAGGATCCTGCACAGAGCCTTGGTGCACCCCTGACTGCTCTGTGGTGGTAACTGTGACTTTGTGGTCGTGGCTTTGTTTGTTTGTTTTGCTGGGGTTTGTGGTTGTTTTCTTTTTCCAAGTTTATTTCCATTTTTGCCCTGGAGGACTAGGCAAAGGCTGCTGTCAGTGGGTTATCAGACTTAACAGATGATTGGTTTGGCTTGGCATGACAAAACCACTCCTCCTAAATAAAGTTCCTGGTATGAATTATCCCGTAGTGTGTCCTATCAGGGAGGTCTGACTCACTCCAAAGTGCCAGGAAAAAGACATTCTTGTAGTAATCCTGGCATCCCTGAAGACAGAAAGTATTGGAAAATTTGAGAGTCTCATAAAATATCCGAGCCAGTTTTGTATAACTGAGAAGCAGCTTGGAAGGTTCAGATAAGAAGCCAGATGTTGGCCCCAGCTAGTGAGATTTGCTTGCATGGATCACATTTGGCATTGCAGCATCCTTCCCAAATTAATTCTGTAATGCATAATTCCAGCACGAGTCGATTTTCCATTTTATTCTGCATGACTTTTGTTCATTTATCATTATTAAACAATTTCCTGGAGATACTCAGGCTTAAGTGTGTGTTTTGTATGACTACCAGAATTGTCTACAGTTACACAGACAGGAGAGAAAATAGTAATCCAGATTAAAAGATGAATTTTTCCCATCTGCAGCACTGTCTATACTTTGTTAGAGTCATCAGGGACTTCTCAGTTTACCTGAATATTTGATTTGAAGAATGATCCCAGCCAGGAACAAGATGCAAGGTTTATGCTTAGCATCTTCACATACAATAAATTCTTCTGCTGTTTTTAGGGTCAAGTTTTTTACATTGGTAATACACTCCTGGCATCATCCCTTTTGACTTTTTTTTTTTTTTGCTGGGAAAAGAATATTTATTAGCTGATTTAAATTCGGTTAACTTCATTTCCCTTTCATGGAGCTTTTAACAATGTTTAATGAGAGATGCAAGTGAATTGCAGATCTGTTATCTCCCTCTGAATACTGTTGAGGTCTTTCCTAAACTCCCATGAAGGTTTCTTGATCGTTCTCATTTTAATCCCGGCTCTCATAATTATTTTGTAGCATATGGGAACTTCTAGATGCTAATAGATGCTAATTCTGGTAGCCTTTGTCACGCTTATTTAACAAATAGTTCCAGTCCCTCATTTATCTGCCTTAGTTGTTTATTGATGATTTTTTTTCTGCCTTTAAGCCCCTGGGTTGGGGCACCAAGACCACCCTGTGTTAGGCAGAGTAGAGACACAAAACTAAGTGCAGACCCTGCCCTGCACATTAACACTTGCTTTTTATGACTAAATGAGGGAAATTCCTCTTCATTACCTGGTACTCAGACCTCTCCAGACACTCAGTTAAATCTCCAGTTTAGGGGGGAAAAGAACTAAAACTGAGCACCACTGTTGCCAGAACAATCCTTGTGCTGCTGGAAGCTGTAAGAATTAAAGTTTGTAGAGACTACCCATGATCTGCGTGTTTAGGCAAAAATGTGGTGCTCCTTCCTCTCCTCCCTGCTTTGCTTTTCCTCTCATTCAAGCAAGGGGGGTGATGAATGCTTGGGAGGAATGTGTCCCTCCTATTTGTCTTCTTTGCTCGCCTTCTTTCAACAGCTTCTCCATTCAGTGCTAAACAACAGGAGAAGAAAAACGCTTAAAAAATAAAGATATTCTGTTGTCAGCCTCATGTGAAAGAAGGATGTTCTGCTTCTCCCACAGATGGGCAAAGTAGAAAAGTCCCTTGCTGGCCCTAAAATCTGTGGTGGCAGGAAGAATGAGAAAAGCAGATTGAAGTTGCAGATCACTGCATGGCTGAGCACGAGCTCCTGTGTGTGGAGCTCTGAGCCCTTTGGAGGCTCCAGCCTGGAGTGGGTTTGGTAGGCAGCAAAGGTTCAGAATTAACTGAACTAGGCTCCTTCCTAAGCATTCCTTGTTTTTCCTTTGGTTTTCCATGCAGGTGCTCATCTGCACACGGATGGATGTGGGTAAACATGCCGACACATGGTGGGTGGCAGATGGCTGAGCCTCTGCTCTTGAAACAGTGACCACCCCTCTGCAGGTTTCACATGTCCTCCCTAGAGCCTGCTGCAGCCTTGTTTGGGGAATTAAATGGAATATGACTCCTGGAAAGACACACTGGGTGTCTGGATGATGTCTTTCTTATGCTGACACAGCTGGTGGAAGAAGTGTGTGGGGCTTGCCCTTCCTTTGGGCCAGGAAAAGGCACGTCCAGACAGACCCTGGATGGCCCCTGTGGGGTGATCCCATCAGCATCAGCTGCTGGGAGGGTTGGATGTGGCTTTGAACAGCTGGGACACATCCATGAAAGCTCCTTCCTTCATGCTCTTGTAGGGAATGTGGAGAATGCTGCACGGTCACGAAGCCCAGTGGAACAGCTGACAGGCACATCTTTTGGGGTTCCTGCTCTCTCAACCTGAGCTTTCCAAAGCCTGGCAAGATGTATCTGATATCTCAGATACATTCTGAGTCCTGAAAACCTCAGAATGGCTTTTTATCCAGGAGCCCTGCTGAGCAATATTCACATAACTGGGGGCAGGATCCCCCGTGGTTTGAGCTTTGGGTGTGACCCAACTCTCCACCACTGGATGATCCCATATAAAGTCCAGAGGTGGGCTGTGGTTTGGGGTGGCCACAGTGATTAGGAGAACTCCTGGAGAGGCATGAGGGAGCTCAGGCAGCCATTGCTACTGCTTGGGCTGCCCCAGAGCTCTGTGCACACATTCAGAGATCCCAGGCAGAAGCAAATAAAAACTGTTTGCTTTGGTCCCCCTCCCCACTGATTTTTATTTATTTTTTTCAAACTCCTGCATCTGCTGCCTTGACAGTGTCCTGCCTGCCCCTACAAATGAGACAGCAACGGAGCAGATTTGTTAAGCTGATAAAGAACAGGAAGAAACTGTGGATTTAGTGGAATTTGAAGACAGTTCAGGCCGCTGAGCAGCCCAGCATGGTGTGCTGGAATAAAGTGCTGGGAGATGATGCCCTTGGTCAGGGTGATCAAAGTCACAGGGGGTGTTTGAAGTGAAGAGAGACTTGCTTATGTTTTAAAACCACCTTCTTTTGCTGACCACAGCAAAGCCCCCCTCTTCCTGCCGTGGGAACAAAACCTTTAGCATGCTGGTGCTGCAGATCCCTCTCAGACCAAGACTCAGTTTAGCTCCTAATTTATTGTGTTTTTTGCTTACTGAGAGGAGGTTAAATGGATTGTGGTGCTTTGGGTGGTGACAGGAGATGTCTGGGAATGGTGACTCTGGTGTTGCAAACAAATCTCAGTGCTCATGTCTTGCTTTGCAGGTGGTGAGCCAGGGCTTGGGCTGTCGTGCTGCAGAGTTGGGGAAGTTCTGGAAGGAATTATAAATGCAGGGTTTACATGAACACATGTGAAGTCAAGGGATGCCCATGCATTTACAGTAGCCAAAGGTATCTATTACTTAGCACTGAGTTTTTAGCTGTAGCAAAAGTGTAAATGTGTCAACTGGCACGATCCAGGAATTAATGGACAAATACATCTCAGGCTTTGCTGTGATTGAACCACCAGCCATCCTGCAGGAAGAGCTTTCAAATCCCACTCTGCTCGGCCCATGGGCAGGGTTTCCCCCCTCGATTTCTTTGCAGCTGGTGAGCCAAACCAACATCACACCTGCCTGCCACTCACCCCCCAGCTCTGCCAGGGCCAGGCCAGCTGTGCAGCAGCAGTTGCCTTCCGTCTGGGGTGAGGACAGATTGCCAGGACAGAGACTCAGGAAGTAATTAGAAGGAGAATTTAATTTGCTCTTCAGGCACGTTGAGGTCTAAGTAGCTCTCCTTCCCCCTCCCCGACCAAAGAATTGGAGGGGGGGAGGTGGAGAAAAGAAAATTATAGGAGGGAAATAGAGGGAGGAAGGAATCGAGCTGCGTCCTCACCATCTGTGCACTTGGACTGGTGCAGCTGCTCTGCCACTGACACGCTGCTGTGTCTGAACCCAGCCCAGACAGGCAGGTGACCCGAGTTGTGAGCACAAATCACCGAAGATTAATGCTGGTAAATAGCCTGGTCACAAAAAACTACCCCAAGGCAGAGCCTCCAGCGGCTTCAAACCTTTAAGTATCCTCTCCCTTTTATCTCGTTTCTCGCTTCTCTTCATCGAGGATTTTCTCAGAATTCGGGAGCCAAGCAGAATTTCAACACACATGGTTTTTCTGGATGGAATCCCATACCTCTGAATGCAGCACAGTCAGTTTTGGAACATGAAAAGGTTATCTAGAAGCAAAGGGGAATGGCCAGTTGGAGCTGTAAGTGGGACTACTTCGGTGCTTAAAATTAGTTAAAGATGTGTTTAAATGCTTCATTAGCTCAGGGCCTCCATCTGCTACCTGGGGCTGCCCAGTTTGTGACAGTCCCAGCTCGGGGGGCGTGTGGACAACGCCCTCCTTTTATTTGTGAGGAGAATGCACTCTGCATCAAGTGCTGTGGAGAACAGGCAAACACTGAGTGCAGGGTAACAGACCCCAAACTAACCAAAAACACCAAGGGTGTAGTGTGCTTCTGTGCACGGCTTCAGGTACCTCTGCTGGAATCTCATTGGGCAGGCAAGAGGTGTCTGAGGGGTTCCCCCAGCACAGGGGGTGTGGAGTCCACCTTTCCTCTCCCAGAGCCACAGGCTCTTTGGGGTGGTCTCATAACAGCCTGGGTCCTGATCCAGCATCTGTTGACAGCAATAGAAGAATACCTTGTGTACCCAATACAGAAAAATCCAACACAACACTACTTCTGATGCTCGTCTCCTGGTGTTACTAACATGACAGAGATTTTCCAGAGATTAGTCACTGCCAAGTGCCCCTTCCCGAGCCTGAAGGACCATTTGGGCAGTTGTTAATCCCTGAGAATAGCTCTGCAACTGAGTTATTGCTGAAAAACTGGATATTGTTTGGAGGCTCAAGGTGTCTCTCATAACTGTTCAGGGGTGATGATGAGATGACAGTTTTTACATCCCTGGTGTTTGCACTGTAGCACTATAAATTAGTGATGGCAGGACACAGAAAGATGAGTTGGATCCAGGTGCTTTTTGTCCTGTAATGGCTGCTACTTCGCTTTACCTCTTGTTTTTGAAGTCAGTTTAATTCCCACAAAACCTTTCCCTCCACGGTGCCTCCAGCACACCAGGTCCTGACTTTGCTGCACAGTTTATCCAGTGATGGAGCATTGATGGAGCCAGAAACTTGCCAACTTCTGTGTAAGTCCAAGCCCAATACATCTCCCCAAACTTTGTCAGCTAAGAGGTGAGGGACCTGGTCTCTCTCCTCCCCCAGTAATTTATCCTCTGATATCCAGGCGTGTCATCCTCACTAGAGAGGAGTCAAATACTGCTTTTATACCCTTTTCTCCCATTATTCCCCAGGGGCTCAGGCAGCAGTGTGTGCTTTGAGAATGGCAGCAGATGCAGGCTGTGGAGCTGTATTCTCATGTTTCTGGGTTTCCTCAGGAAGCTTTTGACTAAGCAGCTGCTGCCTCGTGCAGAGTCACGATCTGAGTCTGAGAGTGTAGTAGAAACGTCAGAGGAAATATAAGAAGTTGCTGCCTGCAGCTATTTGCTACCTTTCTTCCAAATCTGCAGGGCTGGTGGAGCAGAAAGTATCTCAGTATTGCATCTGGCAGCTTCACCGGATCCTCACCCCCCTTGGCACCACTGGATTTGCACAGGGACAGTAAAACACAGCCCCTGGCCACCCTTGCTTTGGCAGAGCAGGGAGGGGCAGGAGGGGTAGCAGTGTCATCATTTCTTAAATCTCTCTTTGCAGGCTGGGAAACCATTTGTAATGAGCTTAGGATGAGCTGCCTACTTATTATTCTTATTAATTTTTTCCCCGTTTCCCTCTCGTTATTAAACGCAAGTGACAATTACTTCTGCTTTCAGGATTCCTGACTGTGGAGTGCTGTCTGTGTAAGGATTGGACTCTCTTTTTATCCTTTTTTTTTTTTCTCTTTCCCTGCAGTCCTAGCAGCCATGGGAATGGAGGATTGCAACATTTCCCATTCCTTTTGCCCAGCCCGTGCCACCCAACCGCAGTTTTTCTTTGCAGCCCGGGCCTTGTGAGCATCTCTTGTAAAACTCCACTGCAGGTTCTGCATATGTCTCTAGTCTGGTGCCAGTGCTGGCTCTGTGATCCCTACAGTGGCCAGAAGTGACCCCAGCTCTGCTCTAAAAATAGACCTGTGAGAGGTGTGTGCCTGAAGGGTGCTGAGCCAGCAGCTTGGTGGTTTGAGTAGAGATGCCCAGGATAACGCTGGTGAGCCTCAGAGCACGTCCAGCAGAGTCTGCAGATGTGGGAAAAGGGGCAGATAAAGTTGTCAAGGGGGTTTGTGGGTCGGGACTTTGTCATTCCTTTTTTTTGCCACACGGACTTTAAATCCTTGCTGCCTTGGAAGTCACTTCTGGCTCTGCTCTGCTGTCAGGTGCCTCTCCCTCCCTCTCCTGATGCTCCATCCAAAGCTGGCCGTGCCAGAAGCCATGGGGTGGGATGAGGAGGGGGAGATTTGTGACTCTCAGTTGCCCAGGATCCACCAGTCTCTTAGTCTCTCCATTGTTCCTAGGAGGAAGCTGCTGTCCTGGCAGATGTTTTTCAGGTTGCTTTGTGTGGTCTGGCAGCTCTGCAGGCAGGGGCTGGGAGAGGGGCTGGGGCAGGGTGGCTGTGGGCAGGGTGGCTGTGGGCAGGGCCCTCCCGAGGTGCAGGAATTGCTTATAAATAGGGGGGACACGTTGAAATGTTCCCTTTTTTTGTCTTCCCACCTCCCACAGTTCTTGGGAATGAGGAAGGAGGCCACGAAGAAATGTTGGCATTTCAGTGGAAAGCAAAGGCAGCTGAAGTGGAATGCTTGCTTTCTTTTATTTTTTTGGGGGGTGGTGGGGAGAGAAATGCTGCTGCAGAGATACTGCAAAGCTGCTGTGCAGAGAATCCTGCCTGGATTTGTTCAGTTTTGGAATTGAGGGGTAAAGCAGTTGACAGTTCCTGTGCCTGAGATTGCCTGAAGTGACTGAGCCAGCAAAGGAGACCCAGCAGGGGCTCAAGTGAAATTCTTCCAAAATGCTCTCGTTTACACTCACTGCATCCTTTTCCAGTAAAACCCTTCAAATGCTGCTTCAAAAATTCATGAGTTTGAGTGCTTTAATGGAAGCAAAGGAGAGGCTTTTCTGTCTCATCCTTAAAAAGGATGTGGAAAGTTCAAAGGGAACTTTTAGTGTTTAGTTTTGCTGCACTCACCCATCCAAGAACTCTTCTTCCTGAGTTAACCTGAAGCTTTAATGCTGTGTTGAAATCACTGTGGGATGTTGACTTTCACGTGAGCCCTGTAAATGGGCAGCCTGTTAAACAGGGCACCAGTGTGAATTTAGTTTAAAATGATACATGCCATAGGATTTTCTAGTCTTTTGCCTGCTGAAATTGTTGAATATTTTACTGTGATTTTCATTAAGGCAGAGCCATCCCTGGAATTGTTCAAGAGAGACTGGCTTTACATTTTCATTTTTGTTTTTGGTATGTTCTAGCTTTTTCTTTGTCACCACAGAGTTAAAGTCAACACTTTTTAATGCAGAGCTTTCTGCAACTTTTTCATCTGGCTTCTTTCAAGAGTAACACCAAGGGTTTTCAGGAGAAATTGTTGCCTTTAGGTTTTGATCTTCATTAGTTTATGTCCTCGGAGATATAAAAGCAGATTAAGTGCCACTATTGCAGCAGAAAAGAAACTCAGCAATACATGCAGCAGAAATGGGCTGTCAGCAAAAAAAAAAAAAAATCAGCAGTGAGAAGTCAGCCTTAAAAACAATCTAATTATTTGTCTGAGGTACAATGTTGCCCCAGGGAAAGTCAACAGGAGCTTTTCTGTGGCCAGAACTCATCAGAATCCATCCTTTAGTTATAATTTCAAGCTACAGTGTGAGCTTTAATTCCATTAGAGGAAATTTTTTTTTAAAGGAGAAAGATCAAGGAAGGAAAGTCCAGAAGACAAAGTGCCATCTTTTTATATCTGGCAAAAAAAAGGAAGAAAAAGTCCTTCAGAGGTTGAAAGATTTTGGGAAGCCAGGGATAGCACAGGCTGAACCCTGTGGTTCTGCTTGTTGGGACCAGTTGTAGACTGACCAGTTAAATGGCTGGGGAGGGGATGGCCAGGAGCACAAAAGGCCTCTTGCTTCATAGTCTGAAATAAAGCTCAGCAGGCCCAGAGGAAAATCTGCACGTATGTAACTGGAGGAATGAAGCCAAGAGCACAGATGGTACATTTTACATTCATGGCTTTGCACTTCATTCTTCACGGGCACTTTTTTTTCCCCACACTTCTGGTTGATTGAGCTGAGCTGGTAAAATCCTGAAAGAGGTGAGCAAGCCGTTGCAATTCCCAGCCATGGCCGTGCTGCCCTGTCATTGCAGCCCCAGAGTAAAATCTCCCAGTAGGAGAAGGTCCTTGATGGTGCTGCCTGGGTTTGAGCAGCCAGCCCTGGATCAGGTCAGCCCGCCGGGCTGATTGGGGTTTAATTGCAATCACCAGTGCTTTGATTCTTGGCTTGGACCTTTGTAGGCTGCAGTCACTGAAATTATAGAGCTTATTTGCTGGCCACTCAGGGCTGGATTGAAAGACATGCACAGTAATACCCGAAATTAGAGTCGGTGTGACCGATTCCTCGGGCTGGAGCTGCCTGAGCAGTAGGTGATAAGTGGGGCAACTCTGTCAGCTCCGCTGAAATGCTGATTTACAGCAGCTCTGTTGTCAGTCCTGAGGAGGAGCTGACATTCCCTTCACTGAGCAAGCTCACGCTGTGTGAGAAATCAAATTTCACCCACAGTCACAAATAAATTAATTTTAAAATGCAGTCACTTAGAAAGGGAGGGCAGTTGTATTATTTGTCATGCACTTGTGAGGAATGATCCTGCGTTTTACCCTTTGGTTTTTAATACTCTCTAACATTTGGACAACTCTCTACCAGGAGTAGCATTTTGGTTTTGAACAAATTCCCAAACAGCTTTATATTTTTCAAGTGGCATCAGCAGCCAAGAATCATCTGCTGCATCTTTTCCTCCTCTGCCTCATGTGTGGAACATCCCTGGAAATGACACTGCCCTGTGGCTCAGAGCAGCTTGAGATGAATCTGGACTTTGTGGCAGCTTTAGGGTCCAAGACCCTCCAGAGTCAGGTTTTTTTCCATGCTGGACAGGAGGTCTCTAAAGCTACAACCTGATGTTTTTGCCTGCAAAAGTATTTTGGGTCCTTCCCAGTGGTTCTCCTCGGAGACTCATGTTGCTGCTTTCCCTGTGTTCAGGTGGAGGGGTGGGTAAGCAGTGTGTGCCTGAGGAAACTGGAAAGCAGTTCTGGAATTCTGCCTCTGGGAGGTGCCTGGTTTAAGGCATGGCATCAGTACTTGATAACAAATGAATTCTTCGTTTGCTTTATCTGCCAAAGTAACGCACTGATTGCTCAGCAGGAGTGAGGAATATGCTTAATTACAGTGTACAGCAGCATCATGGGTTGGATTTTTCAGGCATTTTCTTTTTTTTTTTTATTCCCCCAAACCTATAAATAGTTTAAGATATACAGGATATTAGATGAAAGCAAGATAAATGTAATTCACAAGTTTTAAAAAAATTATAATTTATCCTTCGTGCTTGCACTGGTGGAATAGCCGAGCTTTGATCATCAAAGTTAGGTTGGTTTAAGTAAAAAAGGCAGTGGAATTTCATTCTGAAATGACCCCCTTAAATCCTGAAGAATAGCACTGTGATGTAGTTTTATTATCCTGACTAATCAAATTATCACAAGTTATAGGCAAAATGGAGGATTTTTTTTTTTTGTCTGCTGGCACAGAAATGTCAAAGCACGATCTCCAAGCAAAACAGTATTTCCATATCCATAGGTATCCAGTCTTCTGGGAACTGATTAACTATTATTGCACTTTCTGTCCATAATATCTGTCTAAAATCAGTGGGATTTCTCATATACTTTTGAGCAGAAAATGATGAATCTTGTTCAGTCTGCCTTTTAAACAGGGAGGGGGGAAAAAAAGCCAAAACTGATTATAAGACTCACAGAATTATTGGGGTTGGAAGGGACCTCTGGAGATCATTCAGTGACACAGGAACTCGTCCAGGTGGGTTTGGAAAACCTCCAGAGAGGGAAACCTGTTGTTTTAGGTGTGTGCTTTGATAGGATCCACTCCAGCTGAGATCAGTCGATCTTTTGGAAGCCCTCAGTGTCCTGACCACTCTGGGAGTTGCCAGGCACTGCCAGTATAAACCCAGCTCTATCAAGAAAGCTCTACCCTGATAGAGCTTGTTTGCTTAAGGCAGTTTTCCATGTGCTGGTGCCACATCCAGCTGTGTCCACAGGAGTTTTTGTTGGCCTGGTGTGTCCACGCCCAGCGTACCACGCTCACATCTTGTGCTTTCATTGACATCCCTCATTTCAAATCCGTCCATGTGTCACCTCCCAGGGGCCACTGAGAGGTTGCTTTCCCTGCCTTGCCCCCAGGTGCCCAAAGCAGCAGTTTGTGGCTCTGCATCCTGCAGGCTGGGGGTGATGGCCCCGTTTCTGCTCACGTCTGAGCTCCTGAACACGCTGCAGGCAAAAAAACCGGCTCCACACAGCTCTGCCTCAAACCAACACCCTAAAATGAGTGGTAACAGAGTGAAGCTCAGACAAAAGGTGGGAGTATAAGGGGATTATTCAGTTCTCTCAAGCACAGCAAAGATTAACCTTAAAATACATATTTTTGCACTCAAGCAGTGACATCCTTGGGAAGTGGGTCTGAAACGCCACAAAACAAAAGCAAGAGTGGTTTGTGCCCAGGGTGAACTGAACCAAGCAGGGCAGCTCTACATTTCTAGTTAAATTTAGCAGTGTGTTACTAATGACTGTGCAAAGTGCAAGGCATGAAGAGCTGTACTCAGAATGTGGATGCATGTGAATACCACTGTGTATATGTATGTATATATGTATGTGTGTCTATAGAGTTTTTTTCCTAATAGTGTTTGATATTTATTGATTAAAAAAAATATTTAAATTATGAGAATGTTTGGATTCAAGTCACATAATTCTAAATTCTTTGCTGTACC
This sequence comes from Pipra filicauda, assembly GCF_003945595.2. Lineage (NCBI taxonomy): Eukaryota > Metazoa > Chordata > Aves > Passeriformes > Pipridae > Pipra > Pipra filicauda. The sequence continues at coordinate 411,159 of NW_024104611.1, read as the reverse complement.
AAGTTACCCACTCTGGTGTTTTTGTTGTGTTAATAGTCATCTTAGAGAGGCACTTCAAGACCAGAGCAGGGCGGGCAGTGACATTGCAGCCATAATTTGAAGCCCTAAAGAAAGAATTTCCAGTATTTCCAGATGATGCATTTAAGACTTTTGTGGGCCTTCCAGGGCAGCTGCTCTCCAGAGCTGATCACAGCAGATCGTGCAGCATATTTCCAACCTCTTCATGTCACCCCCTTAGTGCTGGAACACAGAACCACTTGCACTGTGTGTGCTCTTGGAAACTCTCTTACCCTCTTTAGTGATAAGTGTAGCTCTCAGCGTTGGTGCCAGTTAATTGCTCCCCCAGAAGAAAATAAAACAAAGGGGAAAAGTGCAAGAAGAAATACTTGTGTCAGTGATGAGGTGGAACAGCACCGATTATCCTGCTTATTTTACTTCTTTGTGTGCCATTAGGGGGTTATCAGTGCACTCTTGAACCATATTCTAGAATAGCAATATTTGCAATGCTGCTTTTCTCTTCATCTCTTGTTGCAGAGCTGCCTTTTTTGCAAGGGGCTGAATTTTTTTCAACCAGTTTGTGTCGCCTGTCAAGAATTTTCATGTGACTCCCGGAAACCTGCTGCGAAGTCTTCCTTTTTTGCTATTCATCCCCGTTTTCTTCTCCCTTTAGCAGGTAAGCTCATGTTTCTGCGACATTATTTGCAACTGGAAAACGTTTCTGATTTCAGACACCTGCAGAGTTATGTTGGACTCAGTAGGGTTAATGCCTCTCCTCCAGAATTTCCCCCAAACCCACTGCGTTTTCTGCCACAGGGAAATATGTGAATCACAGTGCAGCACTCTGGGGGGTTTTTAGCATCAGTGCATGTCAGCCTGCATCCCTCTAGCTCTGTTTCAGCTTAAAAACATGGTGTGCATGGACTTTCAGCTGGGGGTCTATTTACAGCTGAATCAGGATTGTGAGCAAGCCATACAGAAAATTGCTCGAATTTCTGCTGTCTGAGAGGAGCCTCTAAATAACTTTCATGTCCCTGGGGGGAAAAAAAGCCCCGAAGGGGAGGGCCAGGGTGGGTGATGGGAGAGCTTGGGTGTCACCCAGCACGGCGACCTCGAGCTGCAGAGAGGGTTCAGATGCTGTTCACCGAGATCCCAGTGAGTGCTGCAGGAACAGATTAAGGCTGGCTGTGCACTGGAGCATGGGAGGGATTCTCCAGTGACCTGGGGATGACTGATGGGTCCGTGGGTGTGGCAGGAAGGGGCACTGAGCAGCCGAGCAGGAGGAATGTCTTCCCCAGCTGCAGCTGTTTCTGCAGAGGGGCTTGGAAGGGCCCTCCAGAGTTCCTTAATGTTCCTCACTGGAACTGGAGTCATGTTTGAGATTGAAGGTTTTTGGGAAGGAGGAACTTTTTAAAGATTTCTTGAAATGGCTTTCGGTAAATGCTGGTAGTCATCAAAGGAGAGTGTGCATGGGGGTGTGCGAGTGCACTTATGTGAAAGGAAAGTAAATGTGCCTAATCTGTCTTTGATGTTGTTCTGTTTTGCTTTTAACATCATTGTTGCATGTAGTTATTTTTTTTTAGAAATCTCAGAAAACAGTTGCCAGTTTCCTCCTCCAAAAGAATTTTCTTTCTGAATGTATTGAGTGGTTTATTCTCTGTTAAACACTTACTTTATTACTAAGATGCAGGATATAATCTCTACCACAGCTTTTTCCCTGTTTTTTTTAAGGAAAAAGGTCTTTTCTGAAGGGTTGGCTCTTGCAAACTTCTGGTTTGATTTACTTGATGGTAATGGATGCTTTCTGCCCGATCTATATCCAGTGGTAAATGATGGGAATTCCTGTTCTATGCTACTTTATTGCAGTGATAGCTGGATTTTCCTACAGCATTAGTTGGTCTCATCCCAGGCTTCAAGAGTGAATGGTCCCCTATAACCTGCAGTTTGTCAGGGCCTTGCATGGCACTCACAGAGTCACAATTTGGGGGTGGAAGGGACCTTAAAGATTATCTTGTTCCAACCCCCTGCCACTAGACACCTTCCACTAGCCCAGGTTTCTCAGAGCCCCATCCAACCTGGCCTTGGACATTTCCAGGGACGTGAGCAAGGCTGGGACCTAGAGCAGAATTGAGCTTGTTCTGTGACCTGGGCACAGATGTTTCTAAGTGAGAGAAAAACGAGAGAACTCATTTTGACTTGAGCTGCACTTTTTTTTTTCCCTGAGGGTTTCCAGGGTGTTGTTCAGCTGCTGCTGCTCTGCTTTCCCTGGCAGGTGGGTTAAGGGTATCATCAGTAGCAGAGAGGGGGCATTGCACAGGGGGAACTCGATAGTCCCAGGTCATCGAGAATATGAGTATGGGCATTGCTTTTCTCCTTATTCCTCTGGAAGAGGTGAGGGAAGAATAACCCAGGCAGGAAATCCCTGCTCTCCCGACCCGCATTATTTCAAGTATACCCCGAAAATTTCTGCTCCTGAACTTAACAACCCTCTCCAAGACAAACACCCACATCTGCTGTTAACTAAGTTACCAGTCTACCAACTAATCTGTTCCCAAACATGAGTTCTGTCAGCAGCAACTCCAAATACAGCTCCTGGGAGGGTTCAGCCCCTGCCAGCAGAGCTAAAAGCTGCTTTAATGCTTCGCTGAAATATTTCGGAAAGCTCACTGTGAACAATCCATCTTTGTTTTGTTCGTTGTTAAACTTTTCATTCTCGGTTTTCTAAATAACTGCCCCGCAGAGTAAACAGAGAACACACATGTAAACCTTCTGTTTTTAGCAGAGCGTTTGCAAACCATCCCACTGTAAACTGTTTATAGATTATTGTGTAATCTCTAACTGTACCGTGATGGACAGTCAGACTTCCCACCATGCAAGGAGTCATAATCAAATATCATCCCTTGAGCAGCTTACCACCACCCTGACAGAGTGTGTGCTGCCTGGAAATACCAATTCCTTCTGAAAAAAACCCTGCCTGCCTGCTGCAAACCCAGCGTTTTATAATCGCTTGGGGTTTTTTCATTGCTAAAGCCATAACTTGCTGGCAATATAGTAAACCTTAAGTGATGCTTACGGCTTGATTGTATTAAAATTTTATATTCCAACAGTGGGCATAAACCCACAAGTACTATTTGCTCTTTATTGTGGTGTGGTATAATTTAAAGGTCTTAGGAGTCTGGCCCTACCGTAACAGAGACCGTAGAAAACAGGTATTGAAGGTGTCAGGCCCCCATTAATTTACATCTGCAGGCCATGGACTCTGTAGACAGATGTATAGAGGTTTTACTTTCTGGATGAGCCCTGTATTGTTCCATGGAAATGTCACAGGTTTCAAATGAAGCACATACAGAACCCTTGGAATGGCAGGAGCCCAATCAGAAGCAGCAAAATAATAGGTTTGCCTTCCTCACAAGGGGACAGAAGTCAGTAGGAGAGTGTTGAGATAAAAAAGAGGTTAGCAATGTTTGCTGGGTCACAGGGGATAAGCACTCATGCTTTTCATAATTAGTATTTTGAGAAGTTCCTGACGAAGTTTTAACCCTTCGTTTGCTCCCTTTTTTTCTTCTCCTCCAAATACAAAGAGGAGAACCTGGCAGTATTTTTATTTATTGTTTAATTCTTCTTGTTCACTGCTGGGGGGTGTTAACTCTAACTTTTCAGCTGACTCCCTGGCCAGGCTGTCCCACTCAGGCTGCAAACTTTGTCCTTTTCTCTCAATCCCTCAGTGCCTTTGGTCAGCAGCAGATTCTTCTAGAAATACTGATTTAATACTTCCCAACTTGAAATACCAGCTGAGCCTGTAAACCAAAGATAGCTCTCAAAGATTTCTTCATTGAGGGTCAGGGCATGTGCTCGAGGAAATGAAACATTCATTAGTTGGACGCCAGATTATTTACACTTGTGTAATGATCAATCAGGCAATAAGAGGCTGGGGATGACATTCTTCTTAGCTAATTTTAGATATTTACAGCTTGGGATGCCATATCCATATCTGAGCTGCTCACATTATGTTCTCTTTGGAGTCAGTGGAGAGAACAGGCACATCCCAGTGTGCCTTTCCTCGCCCAGGTTGAAATACCCTTCCTGGGACGTGCTGAAGTGCACCCTGGACGTGCTCGGTTTGCTCCAGCAGTGAGAAATGGTTTTTTCCGCACACCTCTACTTTTGAGACCCACTTCTGATGTCCATCACCTCACTTCCCAGTAGTTAGTGCTAAATGAGCTTAAAAAAAATAGAAGAACAAACTGGAGTGGCCGAACTTTATCACGGGAGTGTCTTAATTGGACCTTTGAGTTCTGACCTCCCAGGTCACTGCACTGCTGTCACTGCAGTGATTGACTCTCTTCCCAGCTCTTGCAGAGAATTTAATCAAAAGGAAGGAATTATTTCAAATATTATTTCCACTTTTATTCCAGTTACTTACTTGCCATCTCACTAAAACACAGGCAGTAGTGAAGTGTAGATAAAAGCGTAAATATTTTATCTGTACATCTACTTATCTAACATTATATAAAATAACTCAGTATAACAGCTGAAGACTTACGTTTATTACATTTAACTTTGCTAAGTGAGGGTGAAAATAGGAGCTTTCATTCCTCTTTCTTCCCCAACTCCACGCAAATGCAACCCAAATAACTGTCATAGAGCTGAGCAGAGGAGAACAGGTCGCCTCAATGAGGCCAGAATAATCTCCCAGAAGTTAAATAATGAGGATTTACCAGAATAAGGCCTTAAAAGGTCGTGTGCCTGGCACCAAAAAAAAAAAAAAATCATAATGTGGGCTTGAAAATTGGTTGGGATTTTTTAATGTCTTTAGAATTTGGGTTCTGCATTTGAACTGAAATGGGAAATTCAGTTTATGCACTGATTGACCTTATTTTAAAATAAGCAACTTGTAGTCTTAAAGTTCTGTCTACAAACATGCCAAGAATCTGATATTTTTACAGTATCTTTTTCTCGCTAAAATATACAAAAATCCATGTTTCAACACCTAGCATTGATAACCAGGTAGCATTTTTTAATAAAGGTCTAAGAAAAGTGTGACATGCAAGTGGGTCCTGATCATATTTTCATTAAACCTCTTAACTAGGACTTAACAAAGTATCTGATAACGTTGGATGCCTTTGGTTTTGACTACAAAGGTTTAGTCTCTCGTAGGGAGGGACAGTTTTACACTATTAAGGATTCAGCCTTTAAAAATTAAGGCTCCTATGCTTTGTTAGTTTGTTGTTTTGGTTTGGGGTTTTTTTTTAACACTACTGGGTACCAACAGTGGAGTTGGGAAGCCTTTAAAAAGAATGCTTCAAAACACGTGAACCAAGAAGATTTTTTTTGTTGAAAGCATCAGATGGAAAACAATGCACTACAAACCAGCACTGAAACTTTTCATTCTGTTCCAGCTGAATAAGTTTAGGTGCATTTACGGTTCTTCTGACACGCTGGAATTCTTGCACTAAACAAACCAAGGAAACCCAAATGGAGTCAATGAACCAAAGACCTGGATTCAGAAGCCATTTATATTTATGCCAGTCTGAGTCAAAAGTTCAGTTCTGGATACTGTCCTTCCTCAGAGAGTTCAGCTCTGGAGCCCAAACTTTCTGTTGGAACCAATCTCCATAACAGATGACTCATAAAACCAGCATAATGACTTGCACATATGTGCACACACATATCTCCTGTTTAACATGTGGAGTATTAGCTGAGGGCCAGGATCATTTTAGATTTATCTTATGAAAAAGTGATTCAAGTCCCTGCCCTGTCCTCCTCCCTTCTCCCTGTCTGGTCAAATGTTTGTGCTGGCTCCTATTGCTGCACAGACAAATATTGCAGAAAGGAACTGCCTTATTTATTTTTTTTTGGTTTTAGCAAGAAGATAAAAGGTTTGGTTTACTTTTTTCCCTGTGTTCATCAATCAAATTAAACAGATGGCTTAAAAATTGATGCAAACAAATGGCATCCAAAGTCCCCTTGTGCATTTGGTAATTGCACCCAGCTGTGATTACAGTCCCACAGAAGATATTTTTGCATCTTCTTTTCTTTCCCTACACTTCACTGGTGATTCACTCCCTAGAAGGGATTCACCCCTTTTAGGAGAAAGAGAATTCACTGGTTTCATGACCTTTTATTTCTGCAGTAGAAATGGGTGAACTCACTTGGAATAAATACGAACCAAGCCAAAACATTACACAGGATAAAATTAATTCCAAGTCTGACCTTTCTGAGACTGAGGGGGGGGGAAAGAGAGATCCTTTTTTTTTTTTATTTCCTTTTCCATCTTTTGACTGATGCCCCTCCAATTTGCAAGTGCTCAAATATCCCAGCAGGGACTGAAGCTTTAAGGATGCAGCAGAGCTGGAAGACTCGCAGTGCCCCTGCTCAGGTGTGTGCCAGGAGCAGGGGGGGGGAGCCCTGTGGAGAACAGAGCAGAAGTGTGAGGTGAGGAGGTTCTAATTGTTTGCCAGGGTCATAGAGTGCCCTGTGGGAAGCACCTCCCACCCAGGAGGGGTGCTGGCCTCAGCTTTGTCCCCTCTAAACCGGGGATGGCTCCCCCAAGCTCCCTGAGGGAAGAGGGTGCCAGGGATGTGTCCTGCCTGTCGTGTTTGCCCTGCAGCCACTGCCCCTTTCATACCATCTGGAAAGCCCAAAGGCAGACACCTTTTATAAAAACCCCCACAGGTGACAGAGCAGAGGTCGATTTATAAATGTTTGTGGGAGTTAAGCTGTTTAACCCTGGGAGGGGCTCGGTTAAAAAGTTAAAATCTTGTTAAAAGCAACGTGCCAGGGAGCAGGTGCTCACAGCTGTTAAGGTTCAGGTTTTATTGTGGGGGTTTCTGTGTTGTACATGGCTGTTTTCCAGGGCTCCCTCCCCATGCATCTGAGAGATGGGGACACAGCCCCAGCTCAGCCCTCCCGAGTGGCCTCATCACCTCAGGTATCATCACACCCAAACCCCGCACGTGGCTCAGATGGGCCTGAAATAAAATGTAAAAAAATATAGGCTGACACAAGCGGGTTTGGCAGATTTTTTTAAGAGTCAGGGTGAGCAAAGGCTGCAGTTTCTCCTGGGGCCGAGCTTTGTCCACCCTCCTGTGATCCTCCAGTCACTGGGAAAACGTTGAGCTGTGGAGTTTGGTGTGAACATATTTGTAAAGACTAAAGTATCTCAGAAGGACTTGAGAGACAGATTTGAGTGTGGAGCTCACCACTTCTCCACTCATGAGAGGTTTTCAGTTTATTTATTTTTCCAATGACATTCCCAAAATGGAATGTGGAAGGAAGGAAGCAGTTCACACAAGTGCTGGATGCAAGCCTGGCATTGACTACCTGGCCTATGGGGCTTTCTGTGTGGAGGAGCTGTGCATCCTAGAAACATGGCTTTTGGTACCAGGATCTCAGCAGGGCATCTGGGAGCCTTGCTCAGGATTTGAGTCCTTCAGCCTTTCTGTTTTGGAGTGTGGGAGCTCAGTCTGGCCCTGGAGCAGCCAACCTGAAAGACCCTGCGTGGCTCACAGCTCCTGATGCCAGGAAGCCTCAAACCTTTATGGTTTTCTGAGGGGGACCAAAAAAAAAAGTTTTAAGTTTTCTGTAGGTTTAGAGAGCTTGAACTGTTTTGCAATGGAAGATCACTATAGCCTGAGTTTGGAGAACAGATCATTTGAAATGATTAAATGAAGCCTGGTGGACACAAGAGCTGGAGCAGCAGGACTCGTCAGGAAGGAGAGACAGGGACGATACCATAAAGCTGGTGAAGGTGCACAAACCTTCTGAATGATGCTCTGTTCTTGCCATGCATCCCTCAGTGGCTTGAGGAGGTTGGTGTTAATGCTGTTTTTAGGGAGTACCTTGACTAGTTATCTAGTTGTTGCTGCCTTGTGGGGAAAAGAGTGTTTTCCTGATGGAAATGTAATGGAATTTGTCTTACCTCGTTGATAATGAGGCATTCCTTCGTGGTGATAACTCAGATGGTGATGTTTGATTGAAGACTGAGACAGGCTTAAGAGCTGGAGTGAGAGTGGAAGGAGTTTTTCCAAACCTTGGTGCGGAGTTTAGAAAATTCCATCACTCTGCCTTTTGAGATAAGTTATTTCGCAGAGCACCCTGAGAAAACACTCAGGATGTGATACATGCTGAGAGGTCGTAGTACTGGGCCTGCTGTCCCGGTGAAATGGAGATTTATAGGTACAAGTGTAAAATAATGTGTGCAAAGAAGCCTTTTTTTACTCTTGCTGTTCCCACTGCCCCATGTCTCAGTCTGCAGGGACTGTCTCAGCATGTTTGGATGAAAGGTGGCAAAAAGGCCCCATTTTTCTGTTCCTAATGAAAGGTTCCACCGTGCTGAATGCTGCAGAGCCAAAGTGCACGGCGAGTTGTTGCAATTTTGGATTATCTTTTAAGTCTTTCTGGTGAATTTTGCATTCCTTGTGATGCAAAGGGAGAAAGATAAATTTTCGGTAAGAATCCATTTGTATCGAAGGCAAGGCTTTTGTAGGACTTCGGGAGAGCTGTAGTACCCTTTGAGTAACAGCAGTGTAGTGCCACCAGAGATCCCCCAAGTGTGCAGAGCTGTCTCTTGCCTTGCTCAGGTCTGAAGTGACCTCCCTGACTTAGGCACAGGAGGTGGCAGCAGCCTCAAGGTGTGGTTTATGTTTCCAGCCATGCTCAGATTCTGAGAGACAACATCACACAAGTGATATCCCATCTTCCAGAGCAAAGCCAGGATTATCACTCAGAACTACCAGCTGGCCACCAGTGCAGCTGATTAGAAACTCAGCTAGTTACTGAAGTGGGTTCTTTGTCTTGGTGACCTTCCAAAGCAATCAGAGCCTTCTTGGAAGACCTTGAATCAAAAAATGTTTGGGTAGGAGAAAACCAGCCCTGTGCAGCACACACTTGTGATCTCTCAGGGTTCACGGGTTTGGAAGGCACTGTACCATATATAACTGTAGAAGACAGCACTGAGATACTGTAGCGGCTGCATCAAGGTCAGGGTGTTCCAGGATCCAATTAAAATTATGCAAGATAGGCAATTTAGGAAAGAATTCACATAGAGCTCAGGAAGGGAAGAAAGTCATGTGCGTTATGAGCTCAGTTACTTTGCAAGATTAATTTTCCACTATCTCATGATCTTGTAATAAGAGCACAAAGTATTTTAAACGTTTGATTTACTTATTGATCAGGACTCTTGAGGCTTTACTTCCTAAATCAAAATTAAAGGTTTGACTTCCATTTAACAGCAAAGTCGTGAGCTTGCTTTGGAATATACAGTGGTTACAATGGGTTGTGAGTTCAGTGAGTGGGCAGCAGTGAAACCTGGAATAGGCACATCTGGTGCTCAGAAATCCACCTCCTTCCTCCCCTGGGGGGGGGGGGGGGTGAATGGAAGGTGGTAATGCCACAGGCCCTGTAATCCAGAGCGTTGATCCTCACCTCCTCCAGCATGACCATTATGTTTATTCTGATCACTGCACTAGCTTCAATCCCCAGAACCCATAAAGAGGTAGGAAGGAATGGTACTGCCAGCCAGGGGAATTGCTGTGTGATGGAAAGCTTGATGTTTTGACATGGTGGTGTAACAGGCCTGTTCCTATCCTAATTCTCTCTTAATGCCTTTCTCCTGAAGGGGAAGGAAAAAAGATTTAGCTGTCTAGTGTATTTTAAGAACTGCTTATGTTGCTGTGCTCTGTAAACCAGAACTGCTGCTGACAAAGGGGTGGGATTTCATGGATGCTTTGAGCAGGCACTGTTCGATTCATGACCTGGGCTAGATTAGGCTGGGGACTGGGGACTTAGTCTGAGCTCAGGGCCCTGTTTTGCTGCCTGGAGCACAAACACCAAGAGAAAAGGGTAAAGAAGAACTCACAATTCAAACATGAAGCCTTGATTCTCCTGAGCCAGCTGAGGAGTGGTTTGCAAACACTGTGTTAGTACCAACATTTTGATCTCCCTTTCCTTTTTCCTTTATATTTAAAAACTGCCAGAGCATCTCTTTCTACTGTAGCCAAAGGGCTCTTCTTAGAAGGTGTCACCTTCTGCGTGCTCAGGGAGGAGATGGTGTCTTGGGCATTTCTTTTCCACAACATAAAAGGCAAACCCCACGTGTGTCCCTCATGCAGGTGGAGGGGCAGAGAGCCCAACTCTGTCCAAAGGGTTGGGGGCAGCTGTGGTCATGTTGGCAGGGTTGGTCACAGGATGCAGAAGTACAGGAGTACACAGGAGGTGTTCCAAAGGTTGGGAAGATGTGTAAGTAAGCCCAAGCCCCCTCTTATAAATCAAATCAGTGCTTGGCTGTGGAGAGGGCAAAAATCAGGCAAAAGCAAGGCTGTCCTATGACCAGCCTCAATAAACAACAGCCAGAAGCTGTCCTTGAGAGTGCCTTTATCTCCAGAGGTTGCAGAGAGTCAGTGGGATGGAGGAGGAAGGGTGTCAATAGAGCCTGCTTGGTTTTGTACTTTCTTTACTCTCTTTATTCTTTGTTTTCTGACCATAAAGGAGCTTTATGTGGATATTGCAGCAAAGGAATTGATGAGTCATAAGGTTTACAACTGCATTTCCCCCTGGCTCTCTTTACTTTTTCCTGATGGTCCCATCTCCTTCCTTTCTGCCTTTCCCCTCCTCTGCTGGTGCAGCAGGACGTGCTGTGCCTTTAAGAAGTGTTTTGTCAGAGGACTAATTCCTGAGCTTTGGCATGTGTCGAGGCATGCCCTCACTTTGGTGGTGTGTTTCATGAAAAACTAAAGTGCATTTGTCTAGGGAGGATTTTAACTCCTTTCTGCCATGGATGTGCTTTACCTTTCTGTTCTTTGCTCACTCAGCATCACCATGGGGAGTTCTGCTCTCTTCTCCAAAAGAGATGGGGACACGAAGAGAACTAGGGGGCATTTTTTTTCTTTTTTTTCCAATTAAAATTTTTATTTATTGAGTTGTTCTTCTGCATGGCAAGTTCTTTTACATGGCAAGCCAAGATGGCAAATTCTCTTGCTGTTTTTATCCTCCCCCTGGCACTGATGTCACTGCAGTGCTCACCTGCCATTGCAGTAGCAGAGTGGTGTGGCCTAAGACACCTTTGACCTATCACAGTCACACCACTGGCAGCTTTACTATAAATTTCATATATTATGAATTTCTTAATGTTCTTTTTCCCCCCTCATCATGGTCAAAAAGAAACTTGTAAGGAGACAATACAGTTATACTGCGAAAATTAGCATAGCATTACGTAAATAAAATGTAGGGGGGGGGTCTCTTCTTTTTCTTTTCTTTTTTTTTGTTTGTTTGTATTCTTAGCAAATCTCATTCTTTTTAAACCACATGTATACTTGGGGTGCCTGGATTTTTTTTTTCATTTGCCAGGGACTGCAACACAGTCTCAAAACCACAGCTCCCAGGGAGAATATTGCAGACGTTACAGGCGGACCAGGAGGTGACTGCGGAGTTACCCTTGTTTTAAAAGCCATGCTCACTGCAAGGTCCTGGATTTGTGTGCTAATGTTGTCTTCTAATAACAGCATAAATCCTCTTGGACTCCCAACCTACCTATTGTTTTAGGTCTCCAGGTAGAAAGTCCAGGCGAGCAGAAATTCCCGGCACCGCGGCGGCTCCGGGACTTGCCGTGCAGTCCCCAAGGGACGTGGGCCCCACAAATCTACCTGTCTGGTAGAGACAGGCCTGGTTTTATGAGGAGAGATGTTGGAGGGGAAAGAGAGAGGGAGCAGGAGTTAGGATGTGCCTTCCACACCGAGGTGGTTGTGTGGCTCTGATTAAGTCACTTGACCTTTGAGCCGAGGGAAATGGTGGAATTAGCACCGGGTAGGGCTTGCTGGGTTTCAGTGACTTGATGTGACAGTGCTTTCCACTCTCAGCTCTCTGACTGAGCTGAGTGCAGTTGTTCTGTTTAAGAAGCTTGTGTTGAGCCTAAGGGAAGACTCCCCAGTCCTCCCCTCCCTCCTGGCAGCATCCATTGGGCGTAGTGTGCTGGAACAGGAGGCAGACACCCTGGGACATCATGGGGTGGCCTGGGGCAAGTCACTGGCCCTTTGTCTTCTTCACTCTTAAAGCTGAAGTGCAGATCACATCTTTTCCCTTCCTTCCCAGGGGCTACTCAGGCCGAGGTGATGCTGGGCAGTCAGGGGTGGCCATGGACACACAGCACAAGGCGAACGTGAAGTGTCACCCAGCAATTATGGGGGGAGGTAACACGTGTTGAAAGTGAGTTATTTTATCAGAAATCAGTGTTTGATCAGGTGAAATCACGGGAAGGAGAAAGAAGTATAGAGGAAGGGAAGCCTGTTACCTCAAGCAGGAATTTTTCAGGCGGCTGGAATGCTGGCTCTCCCGTGTACTTGCATGCACAGGCTCTGAATCCAGCCCTGGTTACTGAGATGGATGGGTGGCATAAAAATAGACTGACTTCTATAGGTGTAATATTTCACCATACAGAAGGAAAGAGATCTTTTTTTTTTTTCCCCTCTTCTCTTGGGATTTGGCATTTTATGAGGAAGCAAAGAACTGCTTTTTGCAGCGTTGTCTGGCGTATCCAAGGCTGACACGGCAGCTCCTTGCGTTTAGTCAATTAGCTACTTGGGGATTTTAGGGAAAAAAAGCAGATGAAACATTACCAGGTAGATGCTGACATACTGGCACCATCAGGGTACAGTTTGTAAAGTCTCTGGTGCTGCCAAGGATCAAAGAGTTAAAAATTCCCAGGGTTTAATCCAGTATAATGACATTTTGCAAGGCCTGTTAAATTCATGGAAAGTGAGAAGCAGAAAAGCAACCGAGCTAGGTGGAAAATGAAATTAGGTGGCATTATGTTGCCACGGGTTTATCTAACTAGTCATTTCACTTAGCAGGGCAGACACAGGTTTTATCTGAGGCCTCAGCAGGAGCTCAGCCCGAGCTGTGCTCCCTGGCTGTGTTATCCACAGAAATGGAGTGCCCTTCCTTGGATTTGAACAGGGCAGTGTTGTGCTGGAGCTGTGCTTGGGCCCTGATTTGTATGCTGTAGAAGCCATCTCATTCCTTAGAATACAGCCATATATTGTTGTGTTTGTTTTCCTTCTGCTGCCGTGTACAGAGTGAATTGTTTGTTTGTTTGTTTGTTTGAAGGGTTTAAACATCTGGAAGAGACCAGGGATAGCAATGTCTTTGTCCATGGCTTAGATGAGGAGCTGCAGGTCCCTTACAAAGTGAAATGTTATGTGGCATCTATTGTGATGCTTGTTTGTAAACTTGAGAGCTATACGTGAGGATTTTGGTGTGGGAAGGGCAGTCAATATAACGCTAATCCAAGCAGCTGGATAAAACCACTACTGCTAAAACCAGCACAAGGTAAAAATGGATTGATTTCCCTAGGTAGTTCTGCAGCTGGTTCACATGGAGGTAATACCAAATACAAACTTTGGAAGTGAATGTTTATATGCAATCATCTTATCTGACTTAGGGTGAATAGTGAGATAAATTGGTTTTTACTAAATATGTCAGTAAATGATGCACATAAGGCAGAGCTCTCTCTGAGAAATTCAGCTCTCCTGCAGTGTAAGGTTTGCCATATTATTTGGACACCAGCAAATGCAGTTGTAGCCTGAATCTAGACAATAGGTTATCACAGACGAAAAGAGTAAGTAGAAAGCAGAAAGAAAAAAGACAAAGAAAGGATAAGTTCTATATTGCAGCCCCTTTGCAGTGAGTGGGAGGTTACTCTGCAAGGAGCCTTCGTGGCTTTTACCAGACTATTCGCAGACCAATGCCGTAGCAACAGAGAGCAGTTCTTACACTCTGGCTCAGTCTATTGCAAACAATTCCTTTTCTGAGAAAGCTAATCACTGTTTTGTTACGTTACTTCCCAGCAGATGAGCCAGGCACTCCTGAATTTAAACCAGAACTGCCAGTGAGTGACAGCGAGCTGAGCACAGGCTGGAGTCTTGTAGCAGCGTATCCTTCAGCTGACTGCTGCAGTCAGGGAGAGAAAGGAGATTTTTCCTTTGAAGATAAGACACCTGGGGCTTTTGTAGAAACGAAGTATGCCCTGAGTTGTGCAGCTGTTATCTCAATTAAAAGGCAGAGAAAGACAAAGCATCTGGCTCTTCTGTGCACCGCCAGATATTCCTCAAAATGCTCAACCCCAAGCCAGCACTTTCACTCCGCAGTCGCGTTGCTTGTGAATCCTCTGCCGTCCTGTGGCTCTGTGGCACCGTGAGGAGGAGCAGCCTGGGAGGGAGCTGAGTGTGTAGGGTGAAGGGAGGGTGTGGATGTGTCTGTGTGAGCGTGTGTGCAGTGTCGTAACGTGGCAGGGCACAGCCAGTTATGAAACTTCCCAATAAAGTCTCAGTGCGTCAGTATTGGTTGCTTGGGGTTTGGTTGCTTTGCTTTTTTGTTTTGGTTTTTGTTTTTTGTTTTTTTTTTTTTCTTGTCCGTTGCCCTCCAGTTTCATTTCCATTTATGAGTGCAGAGAGAGAGAGAGGGGGGGAGAGAGACTGGGAAATGCCCTGATGCCCCCAAAGCTGCTGGAGGAGCCGAGCAGTTCCCATGACAGGTGGAGCACAGCACCGCGGCGCTGAGCGACATTCCCGGGACGTGGTGCCCGGGCACAGGGGGAGGGGAAGCCCTCGCACCCGGGGCACCAAGGGGCCCCTTCAAAGCGCTGCAGCAGCAGCAGCAGCCGCCAGAAAAGTTGGACTTTTTTATTTTTTTTTTCTTTTGAAAAAGGACTGGAGAAAATTATTAACCACGGTTGATGACGTCAGAGTTGATCTGATTAAAGGTTTGTTTTCTTGCTGGCAGAGAAGGTGTGCTCCGTAGAGACTGGTTCTCTCTTCTTTTTTTTTTTAAGTTCCTTTTTTGCACAGCGGACGGAGGGAGCTGCCCCGCGCCCGCGGCGCGCGTGTGTGTGTGAGCAGGATGGTGTATCTGTAGCCACGCGCGAACACACATTTGACCATGAGGACTCTTCGCAGGTTGAAGTTCATGAGTTCGCCCAGCCTCAGTGATCTGGGCAAGAGAGAGCAGGCAGCCTTGGATGAGCGGGGGACCCAGCAGCGCCGGGCCTGCTCCAACGCTACCTGGAACAGGTAAGGGCTCGCTCCACGTGCCGCCCTCCCGTGCCGGTGTCCGCTCGGCTGTCCGCTCTGCCGGCTCCCAGGCTGGAATGCCTGGCTCCCAGGCTGGAATGCCTGGCTCCCATCCCAGCCTCGTGCAGGTGGAAGCGGGAGCGGCGCGTTCCCCCCGTCGCTGTCGACCTTTCTCTAAAGGCTGACAGCGAAGAGCCTTCCCTGCAGATGGCTCAGCCTTCCTCCTGGCACACGGAGACTTGTTTCACTTGTTTCGTGTTTGCCTGGCCGCAAATGTGACTTTGTGTCTATCTAGATACTCTCATTCAAGGTTTATTTTGGTTTTATTTTAGTTTGCTCTTTTTTTAAAAATTACACGCGGCTATTAAAACACACTGTTTTTATCTGCATAACCATGTTGCCGGTTGTTGATACAGATATGACAAAGTCTACTCAATTTGCTCCCATTATTACAAAAAATATTTACTCTCTATATGTGTATGTGCCCACGCAAGCACCTGCACTTTGGACAAGCCCTGCTTGTTTCCTTTATTGTGTTTATACATTTGAATTTTATGACTGTTCTACAAGAAAACCCATACAAACATTTTGTTGTGAACGGGAATTAGCCCAGATATTCAGAAAGCATCTTAATGACCGTCTTGGTGACGCTCTTAAAAGATGAACATGAGTCTCTAAGTTGTTAGGAATTAAATTCTCAAGTCATTTTTGAAAATGAAATGTCATCTCCTGGGTCACAGCTTGGCAAGTGTCACTTGTAATGTTTTATAATTGTATGGCAGTACAAGTGTAGGAAGAAAAGTACCAGTGGATTACAGACACGTTTGTTAAAGGTGGTTCAGTTTTGAGAGAAATGAACCATATAAAATACCACATCTTCTGTCCTTCTCACTTCTTCATTTGTGGTTTCATGTCAGCATCAAGAATTAGTTGTTGAATGGCAGCAGTGCACTGAAACTGTGCTGGTCACAAAGGAGATTGAGTTTCTGCTCAAATATCATGCTGTTTATATGACCCAAAGTTGCACCTGAGGTCTGGATGGGCAGTGGTGGTAATTAAAGGATAGACTGGGCAACCTTTGTGCCAGTGGGACTTCATTTGGCCAGCAGCCTCACAGGAAGCAGCAGGGAGTAAGAGCCTTTTTGTGGTGGTGTTCTGACAGCTTTTCCAGGTCCTGCTTCTGGGGAGGGAGCTGTGGAGGCAGATGTGAATGGGGAGCAGGTCAGGCACCAGGCTGGCTGGGAGGGGGAACCTTCCAGGCACAGGGGCTGCTGGTACTCAAACCAGAGGATTTTCCTAACTGAGATGGAGCAAGAGTTTGTTACTTTTAATTTGGACAGGACAAATATAACTCTGGCCAGAAGTGTCATTGAACCAGACATCTGTACCTTTCATCCAAACAACTAAACAACTGTCCCACTGCCTCTTCCTGGAATGGGTGCCCGCCAGTCATCCTGTCCCTGCTTTGCATGGATTCAGACCTAGCTGTGTTTTCCTGCCCTGGGTTGCTTTTCCCTGTGCAGGGGTTGCTGAGCTGTCCCTGCTCTTTGGTGGCACGTGCCTCCAAAACGCCTTGGGAGCACTGGCAGGGCTGTTGTGTGGTGTCAGGTCAAGTGGGCACCGTGTGCCTGCACTGAGAGCTGCCTAAAGCTGTGGCAGGTACTGCAGATTACGAGCCATGGGCAAAGGGGGAAGGCCTCTTATTTCTTATTTAACAGTGCAAGGCTTTCTCCTGAGTGAAAGAGAGAGTGAGGGTAATGCCTCTTTCAGGCACAGAAAGGCTTGTATCCTCTGTTGGTTTTAAGGAACTCAGGTCATCTACAGGCTGTAAAACTGGGGCTTTATCCTCAGGAAAGCCAGGGCTTAAATGTTGTTGGATTAGTTGTATTAAGAAGGTACCCACTGTAGCTTCTGCCTATCACCAGTGTGTGCCCATCTTGACATGTATAGGAGGGTCTGGTCTTGAGGGAGTTCATCTCTCCTGGAGAGACCATCATGTCAGTGGGCATCTAAACTTGGACTCACCAGAAATCTCGTCCAGGTTTTTAAAATCTTGGACCGTGGAAGATTTTTTTTTATTTTTCCACTGCAAATTTAAAACGACACAACACAGGACTAGCACACCATCCTTCCTTTTACAGGGATATTTTTCCTTCCAAACAAAAGGATTGCCTGTGCTGTTTTGTTCTGTGCAATATTGAGCATTAAGAGCTTGCTGATCAAGAAGCCGAGGTGCGCTGGCAGAGCTCTTCCCTCTCACCAAGCCTGGCTGTTCTATATTTAAATGTCTGCTGGTTTCTTGCCTAATGTTAGCAGCCTTACCTGGGTGTGGCATGTGTGTATCTGCTTTTGAAAGAGGCTTTGAACCAGGCTCATCAAAACCAAGGTGGGGAGAGTTAGAGCACAACCCCGCTTGGGCCCGGCCCTACGCGGGTCTGTGGGTCCCGAGCTGAAAGGAAGATTTTTTGAGGCAGACCAAGGATGCTGCTCCAGCCACGCCAGGGAAAAGCTGAAAATCTTCAAGCTGGAGTCATCCTGGTGGGGTGTGTTAGCAGCTCTGTCACTGTGGGGTCCTTCTGAGGAGGACGTGCAGCTGCCCCTCTGCAGTGCCCGGGTGTGTGGCCGCAGTCCGGCTGCCCAGCGATGTCCCCTCCGCCACCTCCGCTCTGTTCAGACCAGTCTCAGCCTCAGACTGTTCATAGCAGAGGGTTCCTGCTGCTCTCTGACACCAGGGGAGGACAAGCTGAAGGAGCCAAATGTCGGGTTCAGCGTGCAGGGGGTCAAGCAGCACTGTGGAAGCAAGGAAAGTCTCTTCCTCCCTGATAACTTCCCTTCACCTCCAAACTAAAACTTCTCCACAGCTGTGAGATCAAAGGGAAAGTGATGCCGAGCTGCTGTCTGCTGTTATGCAAATGAGACTTTATCTCATGGCTTTCCCATGAACCCCAGAAGATGTGTGCAGCAGAGCACCGTCAGTGCACGTTAACTGGCAGCCAACAGCAGAACTGCCCGGTTTCCTCACAGCTCACAGAATTTGCATTGTATTAAAATAGTTCAGATTTTTTTTCACTAGCACTGTCTCCTGTTCCTCTTCTCCCCCCTCCCCCCCTATTTCTGCTTCAGGCAAAAACTGAGGGCTGAATGCTGACTAAACCAATTGGACTGAGAAACCCGGGGTTTTAGTCTTGAGCCTTTTGCAAAGCCAGGGGGGCCCTCTCAGGGCGAATAAAATCCATACGAGCTTTTCCTTCTGACTGAGCTCACGCAGACTGCCTAATCAGGAGCTGATGCTGTCTCAGTTGTGCTGTGGGAAAAGCCTCTGGTCAAAGGCACTTAGATCCTTTTTGGTGTAAGAAAACGGGGAAAATCCACGGAAACATGAAGGAGTGGGAGACAGCAAAGAGGAGGCGAAGAAAACGCAGCTGAGATGCTTGTGACATTAGTGGGATCAGCAGTAAATCCGAGGAGACATATGGAATCACAGAGGGTTTTATGGTTAGGGCTAATTTTTTATGGGGTTGTAATAAGCACAATAACTTGCTGTAAAGTAATTTTTACAGTTATGCAAACCATGTTTCATCTTCTAATTAAAAATGAATGGGTTTTTTTCAGATCACAGGGAGGCTTTTCTAATGGAGAAAATATTCTAGACTAGCCTATTTATCTGTGACTTCTACTACTAGGAAATTTTACTTCTTCCAATATTTTGTGGAAATATTGGAAATATCCTGCCTGTCTGAGGATCACCCTTTTTTTTTCCTGACCCTTTATTTGGAACGTTTGACACTGTGTGTGCATGGAGGGTAGACAGAGCCTAACTGGAGTGAGGGGGAGGAATGGGGCTGCTGAAGGGACTTCCCACTGGTCAAGCCACCACTGCACCACAGAGCATGTTCCAGCCTTGACTGCAGTAATACAAGTGGTGGTGATGATGGAGAATTGCTGCTCCCCATAGCCCTCCCTAATTATTTATCCTTCCTTCAATGCAGTTATAATTGGATGCCAAAGTCTCCTTTGTCCTACAATCCATAGAAATACTGACTCAGTAACACCTCTGGGAAATCCCATCACCTGGCTGTCTCAGCTTCTTCATGTGTAAGACAAGTGTTTGTAGTTGGTGAAGTCAGTGAACTGATGCCTCCCAAACTCTTTGAAGAAGGAGTTTTGCAGACCAGCTTATTTTCAGTTGCATGATCCAGTGCAAAACTGAAGCCTATCCCTCTTTGCAGGCTGCTTTACCTTGGTAGAAATTCCAGGACCATAAGTGAACTAGCAGCTGGAAGCTTATTTGGAAGGGGTCAAAGCCTCATGGAAAGCCTGTGGAGTTGCAGCTGGACTGAAGCTGTGCTGAAAATGGGCTCTTCCCAATTGGATTAGGCTAGTTCAGAAAAGTGAGGTTTTATTCTGTAGCAAGGATGTCTTCAAGAAGGTTTTGATGCAAGTGTATCAGATTAATTGTTGTTAATTAGCTGTTCCTGTAACTGTCCAGAGGAAACGAGCCCTCAGTCATTTAGTCCCTTTTGAAAATGAAAATGTTGTCTTTAACTGCCTGGTAGTCACAGGGTGTGATTATTCACACAGCATTGTTTTTGTTCCTGGACCTCACCTGGAGCTCTGGGAAGGGGAGAATTTGCAAACACTACATAAAAATCACCCTAGTATTTTCACCCATGCTGTTTTCATACAAAGGCAGGGGCTGCTTTAGAGAACTAAAATTACCTGTGTGCTGTGCAGGAATGTAAACATGGGCCAGTCTAAATGCTTTTCCCAGGAAATGTTGAGCTGGGAGAACTGTGGCCTCAGTTGAAGCACACAGGTCAGGATTTAGAGACTTGGAGTCCAGCTTTGGAGTTGTTCCTCATCTCTGTGGCCAAACTGATTCTCACCTGGCAGAAAAGGGTGTTTTAATCACAGTAGTTTTTCCTTCTTGGCTTCCAAATGTCAGTGAAAGAACATCAGTGAGGATCCAGCTCTCTGCTTTGGGAATTTACACCTTTCTGATCCCTTTGTGCTGAAGCAAAAGGTGGGGAAGGTCCGTGCTGTGAGTGCTGGAGCTGCCATTCCCCACATCCTGCACAGCTGAATAACGAGTCCTGGAGCTGCCTCCTCCTGCTCTGGAGGATCAGACAAATCCAGAACGAGTTGTCTTTCCAGAGAGGTGAAGTTCCTTAGGCTGCTGGCTTGATTTTTGTGGCTGTGAGTGCTGCCTTGGTTGTACGTAGTTTTCCTTTGGCGATCTGTACCTGTGGTGGGATAGATAAGTACAATACACTGCTGGAGCCATCTGACATTTTGTTTCCCCACCAGAAAGACTGGTCTCTTCTGTTTTCTGATCCTGATTTCCCCTCCTACAGCCAGCCTGCTCTGTAGAGCTCTCTGGGCTCTGTTTTGTTTCCTGTGTTCTTGTGCACACGTTTACAAACACAGCAACTACAGGGAAGGTGTTCAGAGTAATATCAGTGCACGAGTGCCCCCATTATTAACTTTCACATTGTAAAAGAGTCACAGCAGGGAGTTTACAAGGCATTTTCAGTTCAGGTTAACTATTACAAGGTGAGTTTAATTGCATTCATTATTGGCTTAAGCCTCAGTGAAGGCTGGTCACAGGCACAGTAAGGGTGATCCGCCCACCTCAAGCATCCTGCAGGACTTTGGTTTGTAAGCAGCAGCTCAGATTTTCTTTACACCAAAAGGTTATATACCATTGTGACCAAACCCTTTTAAACAATCACTCGTAGAAACCATAGAATTGCTTTGATTCAAGCAAGGGTTGGGTTTTTTCATTAGCTTAATGTAACTGAGAAGATTTGAGCCAACCTTTTAATATCTTGACACCGAGGCCACCAACAGCATCCTGGTTACTCCAGTTCCTTTTTGTTGCCTCTTGGGCAAGTGGAGGGCCAGATCATGGTGGCATTCCCATGTCACCTGCAGCCAGGGACTGTAATCCTGCACCCTCCATACAAGCACTGCTGTCTGCAATGGAAAGGAAAGGTCAACATAGTGAGGCCAAGACTTGTTTTCCAGACAAGGATATTGTCCCTCACTACAAGGGAGATCCCAGGCAGGTTAAAAGATGGCTGCTGGGATGTTTTATGCAGGCAATAACTTAAATCCTCACAACCTGTCCCCCTTAGTTATTGCTTAAAAAGCTTGCTCTCTCTTATTTCTTTAAGGAATAATAATGGACCTGTTAAGCTGGAGAGAGAAAACCACCCCCTCATTCAGAAAGTAGTGCCAGAGAGAAAGAGAAAGAGAGCAGGCTGGCTTTTAGGAGAGATATTTAGTCATTGTTCTCTGCAGAAGGCTGGCAGGGAACATTGCAAAGTTCATTTCCGAATCAGAGGAGCGTGTAAAGACTGCTTGTTTTACTCACTACATTAATCGTTCTTCCCATATTACTCATAATATTAAAACACCCAAGTCACTTCCCTGTGTACCAGAGACATTTAGCTGCCAATTTTCAAATAATCGTAAATTGAGTGTGTCTGTTGGAGCCAGCCAAAACAAGCAGGGTGAGATCATGAGTGTGTGTCTGTGCCCGTGGGTGGAGGGGGGAAAGAGGGGCTGCTGGGGTGGGGGGAGTGGGTAAGGGAAACACCTTCAAAAGAGAGAAGAGGATAACGGTTCTTATTTTTTATCTGCTTCTGGGTTTCTCCACAGTGCATCCTATCCTTCACCTGCCACTTTTAATTTCCTTTTCCCGCAGCTGAACGTGGCAGAGCTTTCCCAGCAGTGCCTCTCTTTGCTGCTGTGTACCTGCATTTTGAAGCTCTCGGTGAACAGTGGTGGGTTTACCTCCCACCCCAGTCCTGTGCTCCCAGCAGGCACTGGAAGGGACTGTTTTACCTGGGAAGGTTCAGTGTGGGTGCCTGAGGGCCCCAGGCACACAGTGCTGCCTCCTGGCACAGCTCCTGCAGGGACATCCCCTTGCAGGGGGAGCAGCCCCACGGGGCTGGATGTGGCCCTGGAGCTGACCAAGCCTACAGGAAAGATGGAGAGGGACTATTTACAAGGACGTGTGGTGGCAGGACAAGGGGGAGTGGCTTCAAACTGACAGAGGGTAGGGTTAGGTTAGATGTTAAGAAGAAATTCTTCCCCGTGAGGGTGGTGAGGCCCTGGCACAGGTTGCCCAGAGAAGCTGTGGCATCATCTTTATATTACACACGGGGTAAAGTCAGACAGAAATAACTTCATTCCCACCACTGGCACTGACTGGGTCACTTCACTAAGAGCAGTCATGTTGGAATCCATGTAGCAGTACCACGGGCAGTGGAGCAGATAAAAGCTGCTTTTTTTGTGTGTTAGTGTCAGGAAGCTATAAAAGCATCTGTGTGCATGTCAAATAAAGGCTGAGCTCACCCTGCACAATGTTCTTAGTCACTAAAAGAAGCTCCTTCTACCCCAGCTGAAACCTAAAAGACCTTAATGTTTTGGGGACTTCCATTCCATAGTTAAATGTGGTAGAAGTTGCTAAGCAGTTACAAGAGTGGAGGAGTGTTTGAGAAAAGGGGGTGAGCTGACAGATGGAGGGACTGTGTGAGTCTTCTTTCCTTCTGGAGTCAAAACTGTGAGGCTAAAAAAGGTGGCACTGAGTTGGGGAAGGAGGCTTCTCCTAATGCTGGAACAGGTTTAGTCTCACTTTTCTCTGGCACTGCTTCACCTTTGTCCTCAGACCCAAGCTCAGTGAATTAGGGTGATGTGTCACCACACTAATTGTTTTCAGTGTATTTCAGGAGCATTTCAGAACTTCCTTTTGAAGCACACACTCATTTCAGTCATCCTTTGAGGTGCAGTCTTGTTGAGGTCAGGGCCTCAGTCAGAGACCATTCAGTGTCTCTGCTTCAGCATGTGAATTGCCAGGTACCTGCAGTACCTGGCAGGTTTTTGTCTTTCAGCATCCTGGAATTCTTAGGGCAGGTGGCCAGAGACAGGTTGGGTGTGTGGCTTTGTACTGAGCTAGAGAGTTCTGTGGTCTCAGTCCTGTCATTGATTGCACCTGATTGCAGCAGAAAGTCATCACCTCTGAGCAACATCTGCCTCCAGAACAGTTACAAATGGCACTGAAAGCGAAAATGGAGCATTTTTGTCGGACAGATGGTTGGCCTGTGCTGAGCACGTCGCTTCCTCTCCTGCTGTCCCCCTTAGAAACTCTTAACCTGTAGTTCTTTCAGCACAGCCTTGTCTTTGCTTTAGCTGAAGGGTAAATCTTTGAGAAATGACTGAGTGGTAATAGGAAACAGTCTTTGTAACCAATTGCCCCGTTTCTGTTGTTCCGTTTTCAAAAATGAATGAGAGACGGGTTAAATGGACTTAAAATACATAATTAAATAGTGCTCGTGGGGGGTTAAGAACTAAAAATTCTTGAGATTGCATTCTAGAAAAGAGATGCTATATTTAGGGGTAAAAGTTCAGGTATAGTGTCTAGCCTGTATAAATGATGATTTGTTGATAATGAAATCAAATAACCACAGCTCAAACAAATATATGCCAACAATGCTGGGAATATCATCACTGGTCTCATAGCAAAGCTGTTAATTGTCTCTCTAGTGAGCCACAGAGACAAAACTGTATTTCAAAATACTTCAAATATACTTAATATGCAAATATAGTAAAAGTTACACTTAAGATTCTTAAAATACCTAAAATATTTAGACCTAAGTTTTCTGAAATTACTGATTTCAGATGTGCAACTGTTAAAGCTATGAAATTGGAGCAGAACAAAAAGAGCTGATTTTCAAAGGTGTCATCTCTTTTCCGGGCAATAATTCCCTTTAGGGCATGGATGGGGTACCAGAAGTCACCTATGACTTCTAAAAAAGGTCCTGCAGTGTCTAGAAAGAAATGTTGAGCTCACTGTGGAAGTGAGACCCTTCTGAAGTGTTTCTGGTGCTGATGCCTCCTCGTGTCCTCTTGCAGCATCCACAATGGAGTAATAGCGGTGTTCCAGCGCAAGGGGCTCCCAGACCATGAACTCTACAACCTCAACGAAGGAGTCAGGTAAGAGACTCGGCTCTGGCGGGGTGTTGTTGGCAGCACTTGCACTGTAGAGCTCCTGCAGCACTATTAAGGTGGTTTTTTCCCCCCCAGTGGTGGTTTTTGAGTCAGTTTGGCCTCAGTGAATCGCTGTTGCTGACGTGTGTCGACACCTGGCCGTGCTCTGAGAGCTGGGCTGGGTTCCTCCTGCAGCAAGGAATCCAGCCAAGAGGGGGAGGCTTTATTTCTGTCTTGATGTGCTGGTTTAAAACTGAGGAAGGGAAAACCTGGACCCCTCTAGTGATGCAGCCCTGTTCCACTGCAGTGATGCTGCCGTTTCCATAGGCCAGGCCTGGCTCTGAGCTGCTTCCCTTGCATCCCTGGAGGAGGGAAAGCCTCCAAGCACTCAGTGGGACATGGCAAGGGAAGATGTGCTGCCTGGTGGTCCCTTGGATTTAGCTGCTCCTTCCTCACAGCCTGAACATGTGTAGAAGTTACAAAGCTGTCTTGTCAACATTGGTTAAGGTTCCTATTCCCTTCTCATACTATGATGGCACTGTTTGCAACAGACTAAATGCACACCAAGAGGTGTATAATGGGAATTTTTTTCTTTTTAAAAAAAGGGGGGGGGGCAAAAATCCTACCATTCAAGTTATTTCAGGTATAGTTGAAGAGTTTACCGAGAGATAAGCTGATATCTGGATTTACAGCACTTCACTTGTTACTGCTTTTTTAGCACTTAGTATTGCTCACCAAACCTTCTCTGGCTGGCGAGGGCAAGGCAGCAGATTTTCTTGTAGAAATTTGTCCTAGTGCTTTGTAAAATAAATGGTGGAGAAGAATCTGCACTTACAAAAAGACAGACAGCTTATTTCATTCCCTGACTGTCTTCAGATAAGAGCCTCAGTTATTCCCTTTCCCTTACTGCTTATTCCTCCTCTGTCTGGGCACTGGAGTCTGACAAAATCCCCAAAATATCCAGATATTCTGGGTTTATCTGTCCCTGTCTGGTTCCCAGTCTGGGGTAGCTGGCCTTTAATTGTGGGAATACCTTAGAGAAGTCCAGACAAATGGCATTGGGCCTGTGTTCGCTCTTCTTCCCTCTCTTTGTCTTTTTAAAATGAAAAGAAACGTACTCAGTTATTTCTTGCTTCTCTGGGGAGAAAATGACATCCAGAGAATAGCTTCTCTAGGATGGCTGTCAGTTAGCCTGATCCTTCAATCATGCTGAGGTAGTTATTGGGATAATGGTTAATCATCATTACTGTAAGTGCAGTTAGGATTCTTCAGCTTTATCTGAATGACAAAAAGCAGTAGTTCTGGGCTGAGATTTCCTGGCCCAGTGCATTTGCCTGGTGAGGGACAAAGAGGAAGGATTGTCTGCTGCTGTGACAGAGGCTGATGGCATCTTGTACAAACCAACAAATAGAAGACAGATAGAATTGTGCCCATATTTTGCTTGAATTTACCTGGGTGTAGACCCTGCACCTTACAAAACTGTTGTGTTGAATTTATTGCAACACCCCATGCAGCTGAACAGGCAGCTGACTACAAATAGACTGATTTTTAGGGGTTTTTTTCACATATCCAGCCACAACCTCTTTCCAGAAGCTGCTGCACTCCTGCTGTGCACCTCATTTTAGTCCACAATGTTTTAGGACCTGACTACTTGTACCCAAAGCCCTTTTGCCTCACTTAAGTTCAGCTCAAAACTAAGCTAAGAAATTACTGATCTGACACATGCCAAAAATACCTGTCCTACTGCTACTGCTGTTTATTTCAAAATAACTTTCTTTGTGGTCATGTTATTATTGAGTGCAAAAATATCAGATTCATTAGCAAGACCTCAGAAGTGGAACAAGTGTATGCTTGCCTTATGATTGTTCTAGGTGCGTTCTCCCCACAACTACATAATGAAAAAAGAAACACACAGCCATTATTTTCCACTGGGCAGCACTCAGGTAAACGGTTAATATTAGTTAGTTACTTTTTCTAACAGTTACAGGACAGTAAAAGATGTTATTTTATTTTACCACTTTAATTACAACGGATTCTGGAATACTTTTCATAATATAAACCCCTGAATGTCCAAGTTGACTCCCAGCCCGAGTGTAAATATTTGAACAATATTTGCTCACCATTGTTTTGGCTCAGGAGTGTCACCTATATTGTTATGACACACATGCAAATAAATACATAAAACTTCCTTTTCTGAGCACACATCTCAAGGCTTTGAACCCTGATGGTTTAAGGAAACATCAGTGGGTACAAATCTATACAGTACCACTTACTTTTCTTCCAGATTTGGCTCATAAGAGCTGCCACTTGTCTGTACCTTTTGACACTATTCTTGCAGTCCTCTGGTGTTAGAAAGTGGCCTTAAATATGCGGTTTCACAGCACTCAGAATCCCTATTGCCAATAAAACCAGCGTGGGATTTGAGTTTCTCTCACGCTGCTGTAACTTTTGATCCAAAAGCCAGGCAGTAGAAATCTACATTTGTATATGTACTGTTTAGTTTTCCCTTGGTGCAAGTGTGTGATGCTTGTAATCCAATAGTGGTCCTTTTTTATTTCATGTACCATTTCAAAGTGTTTGTTTTGACCACTTGTAAAACAAGGAAGAAGAGGAAGGAAAAGGAAATGCAGTGGAAGCAGGATGTCCTGTATTAAAGCTAATACATATTTATAGCTGCCTCTTTTCTGAGTTTCAGGATACTGATTTGATGCAAACAAAGCACATTTTAGTGGCATTTCCTCTTCAGCAGCAAGAGTTCAAACCCAGTCAAATCACTTGTTTCCATGTGCTTCATTTAACTGTATTGAGTAGTTATTACACAGTGTTAACCTTTCCATTCTGAGTAATGTTGCAAGAGTTAATTTCAAAATGAACCAAAAAAGCAGCAGCAGGAAGAAAAATAGTCATGAGCTACTTTAGCATGTTTTATGTGAATTTATATTTTCTTAATTTATTAATTCATTAGATAGGCAATGAAGACCTGATGCCAGTGGCAGACAAGAGTGGCTTAAAAATTAGATGTATTTGAAATGAGCCCTGCAGTCTGGTCAGGGATCTCTTTCAGGTTTAATCAGATTTTCCCCTGGATTCTGCCATGGTGTCCACATGTCTAAGGTTGGTCAGTAATTGGAATTATCCAGGATCTGACTGATTCCTGTTAAATGAAACGAAGCAAGGGTGAAAAAGAAATCACAAGCAATGTCCTGGATCCAGTTTTGTTGGGGATCCCTTTTAAATGAATACATACAAAAAACATCAAACCCCAGTGTTCTGATCTGGCCTGAGGGCCTCACTGTTTCACTAGAAATCAATTAAGTAGCTTGAAGGACCTTTATTATTAGGGATTCAAAAAGCAAGATGCATTAATTGTGCTGTCAGTTCTCCTGCCCTGTGAGCAGAGATGTTGTGTGGCCGTGGTGCTGCTTGGTGTGGTGCAGTCCAGTGCATGTAATTAACTTCAAACAGGTTGTTTAGTTCATTCACAGCTGAAAGAATGGAAATGTGCTGGGGTTTTGTTTTATCTGTCTATCTGTTTGGTTTATCTATTTGGTTTATGTCTACTTATTGCTGGATAAGTAGAACTTTCTTTTTTTTTTTAATTTCCTGTCCTAAATGCCAGGAATTATCAGTAGAACCTAAAATATGAAAAGAGAAGGTATTTGCAAGGCTGTGTTCAAGGCAGTGAGGAATCCAGGTGGAGCTGCCAGCTTGAGGAGAGGGTAGGAAGTTAAGGAAATGTCAGCAGAGAGTATCAGCATTGTTTTGAGACAGTGGCATGAAGAGATGCCTGGGAATAAATTCTCTCTTGCAGGAGAATTCAAAACTGCAACTTCCTTGTTATTTTAGCCTAAAAATAGTTTCTGTGTCCATGTTCAAAGCAAGATGAACCTTTAGTGCCATTGCAACCACATGCCAAAGGGTCTGGCAACCCAGTGGCTCTTCATGGCAATGAGAGACCTGTGGGTAAAGCCTGAGCTGGGTTTTAGAATTCTTGTCTGTGGATAGTTTGTCTTAATCAATCAAGTTTCAAGCTGAAAAGGATTTTGATGCCTGTGAGCATCCAAAAACCCCTCTTCTTTTTGTTTATTTTTTCTTTCATTTCTGCCTGGAGTGTTTCCACAGGGTGCTGTGGGGTCAGTGTGGACATGTGCTTGAGGATAAATAAATCAGATACTCTATTTCAGCCTGCTAGAGACTGACCTGCTCCTCTTTGCCCTGAACTTTCAGGAGCTCTCGAGAGGCTGTGCCAAAGCATCTGTTGCAAAAACATCAGAACCAGCTCCTGTAGACTTTCATGGAATTGGTTTGATGTCTCTTTGTTTACTGGTAAAATAATTTGATTAAGGAGTTATTTGTCAGTCAAAGACATAACACAAAGAGATAGATGACAAGCTACTGAAAGTAGAATTTCATTACTACCCTAATTACAGTGGGTGTTTGGATTTTAAATCAAATTTGACCTTATTTCTTCATGGGACCTGAGGTGGTCACACAGACAGGTTTTCAAAAGAGCTCCAGGCCAGACTTGCACGTGTTCAGAAAACCCAGCTGGGGCTGCATTT
The DNA here is from genome assembly GCF_003945595.2 of Pipra filicauda. Taxonomy (NCBI): domain Eukaryota; kingdom Metazoa; phylum Chordata; class Aves; order Passeriformes; family Pipridae; genus Pipra; species Pipra filicauda. Next base: position 382,544 of record NW_024104611.1, on the reverse strand, counting down.
CTGTGAGGCCTGAGCTGTCATTTATGCATTTAAATAGTGACCTGGCTGCAGAGAACTAATATGTGAGACTTAAATAACACACAGCTTTTTAGCAATGTAATGAGTTTTCCCTGGATACAAACAGTGAGCTCATGGACTGAATTGAATTAAATTTCTGGATTTGAGGGTTGTTTGTGGGATATATTTTTTTTTTAGTTTTGTTTGCTCTTCAGAGTAGCTTTGTAGGTTTGAGTCTGGAGGAATCACGAAAGGCAGAGCTAAACTGTTCAATTCCTGCCTGCTTTTTCCCTGAAAGCATATAAAACTTAAATTGTTGAGTCTCCTGAGTGGAAAATTGTGGCCCTTTCAGTGAAAAGTTTCACACCAGCAACAAAACACACAGAGTATCATCCCCCTGCAGGTTTCTCTCCAAGTATTTTTTCACAGCTCTGTATTTCACCCTTATGCAGGACAGGGATGATTTGGCTCTTTGAAGACGACGGCCAAGTCACGTGCCCAGTTTTTGGCTCAGAGCCACAGATGGTCAGAGGTCACCAGGAGTTCTCCCGTGTCACCAGGCACCAGTGAAGCCCTGGCACTGCAGGGGAACAACTGGAGCATTTTTAAAAGGGTTGGATGCAGGATGGAAAGCGTCCTCTTTTCATCAAATATTAAATTTCCTTTCCTGGGTGTTTGTGCAACTGAGCCATCCAAAACCACAGCAGATATTTTCCAACACACAGAAAGGCTGGTTGGGAGTCTTGGTATTTGTTGATCCTGTTGGCCCTTTTTGCAGTTAGTCATTATTGACAGGCTCTGTGCTCATACAAAAATATTTTGCTGTCAGTGACTTCCCCTCTCTCATGCAGTGCACAGCTGATCACACGGATTCTTTTCTTACTCTTTTCAATACAGGCAATTACTGAAAACAGAACTGGGATCCTTTTTCACTGAATATCTGCAGGTAGGCACGTGCTTGCTTTATTTAAATCCAATTTTGTTATGTGCTACTGAGCAAAATCATGTCACCCACTCTAAATGCTGATCTGGAGACCCTTGAAACCATTCAGAGATGTGCACTGGCTTCTCTGAGTTTTTGTCATTTATGGGCTAGTAAGATTTGGATTTTATATATAAATATATATAATTAGATAGTGAAAGCCTGAGCTGCCCCTGTATTTCTGTATGACATTGCTGTCTTTCAGCAGATTTCACACATTCTCTTTTTTAACTTAAATTTTAAGTTCCTGAGTAAACCACTGAAGTTCCTTGTAGTACAGTTGCTAGGAAAGACATTTAGCAGTAAGTACCACTGTCTGTTTTTGAAGCAATATTCTTTTTGCTTCTCTAAGATAGAGTCCATGTTTTGAAGTTTGAGAAGCACTTTGTACTGCACAAAATACATTCTGTGTCCTGAAAACATCATCATTTGACGAGTGTCCCAGGTGATTTAAGCAGGATGGACACAGGAGGAGCCCTCTGATGATTGATCATTAAGATAAAATAAAAGATCCCCCTCATTGTCAAAGGTTAGGAATGAACAAAATGTGAAATGTGATGGCTGCAGGGAAGTGCAGAGTTGAGTAAAGGTAGTCTGTATTTTATTTACAGAATCAGCTGCTCACAAAAGGCATGGTGATCCTAAGGGACAAGATCCGGTTTTATGAAGGTAACTTGGCTTTTGAGCTGTGTCTGTCACAGGAGTTCTAGCAAATGCATTCTGGAGGCAGTGGGATGCTTTCCATTGTCTTCCTGGGACTATGGATTAGCGTGTAGGAATCCATTCCTACAGCCTGTTGTATCCTGCCTTGGTGTTCTCGTGAGCTTTCATCAAGGGGAGGTGATTGCCTGGAGCAGCATCCAGGGGGTAAAGGAAGGATTGCCTCCACCATGGACACCTCCTTCAGTTATAGCCTGCTTAATGTTCAGGAAAAGTGGAAAAATAGACTGAGATCTCTTAGGAAACAAAAAAAGGAGCAGGAAGATCCCAGTTAGTCAAAGTATCTCAGTCCAGAATAATGCAGTAGGTTGTTTTAAGAGCTTCCATAAATGAGGTAAGACACTGTCTCTTCTCAGCAGTCACTTTATTTGAGTGTCTGCACCCTCTGGAGGTGTCACCTTATGGAAGTGGACGTGAAGGATAAACCTCCACCTGATGGGTTGTTTTACAGCCGCCCCTGTTTTGTGTCCTGTGCATTTAGATGTGCTGTTAAATATGCCAGGTTGTGCCAGGGGAAGCTTAGATCTGATATTGGGAAAAATCTCCTCCCCAAAAGGGTTGTTCAGGCACTGGAACGGGCTGCCCAGGGAAGTGGTTGAGTTACCAGCCCTGGGTGTAGATGTGGCACTTGGGTACGTGGTTTCGTGGTGGCCTGGGCAGTGCTGGGGGAATGGTTGGACTTGATGATCTTCAAGGTCTTTTCCAACCTCAGTGATTCTCCTGATTTTATACATCATCAGGTGTGAAATGGTTTGGGAGTATCTTCAGGAATTATTGCCCATGTAAACAGCCTGAAGACCTTTGGGAAGTTAAGTTCAATTTTAAAGAAATCCATCTCTCCTCTTTCAGAGCTGCAGCCATGATATCACTTAGTTTAAATAAACTGCTCAAGCAGGAGCTTGGAGACAACCATTTCCATTAGTCTCAGCTCTCTGTAAATCCTGGATGTGACCTTTCATTGCTGACAGTACCACTGATCAGATTAAGATGGTGCTGTGGGACCCAGTTTTCCTGATGAAGAGACAACAGCCCTGGACACCACAAAAAGAGAACCAATTTCACATTAAAAACCCCAAAACCCACAAAAAGAGTACTGAAACTCTTTAAGCTGAACACCAAATTCCTCAGTGGTATAAAATAACAGCTTGGAGAGCACAAGGGGAGCTGTAAGGATCTCGGGGCCTTCACAGCTGCTTTGTAAATCACAAAGACAGTTGGATTTTAAGGATCAGATCATCAAATGAGAGACCTAGCAAGGTCCAACCCTATTTTTTTCTGATTTTACTGATTTTGAAAATCAAAAATTCTTTATTTGGTGTTTGAGATCAAAGCTGAGATGAAAAACTGAAATGTGAGACCACTGAAGGGCTTTCAAATGTAGGAACGTGTTTAGGAAATACAAAATTTTAGCAAACTGTTGACTTTAAGCTTATGTTGTTTTTTTGATTTAGTGTGTCCTTTTGTGGGTGCCCCCTTAAAATATGGTCAGAAATTCTGGTAAGGTGGGGATTAAACAGGGACACCTTCCACTAGCCCAGGTTGCTCCAAACCCCGTCCAACCTGGCCTTGGACACTTCCAGGGCTGGGGCAGCCACAGCTTCTCTGGGCAACCTGTGCCAGGGCCTCCCCACCCTCACAGGGAGGAATTTCTTCCTAATACCTAATTATTTATTCTTACATTTCTTTCAGGAGTTTCAGTTAACTTTTAGAAGCCCCGTGAAAAGTGATGCATGCATTTTTTATGTCATACAATATTGATTATATTGTGCTTCATTAAAATGAGCATTTAGAGTAACCCAGTTTCCTGGAATCCAGCAAATGCTTATGGTAAATGTAGGGACCTTTGCCTGATAGTAAAAAAAAAAGATATATTTTTGAAAGGACATGTAAGTCCTGTTCCTTCATGTGAAATCATCAGCAAAGCATAGGAATTCTTCCATGACCCTCAATAAAAGGCCTGCCTGCCTAAGGCATTTAACACTGCTGTACAGAAATCCATCACTTCACAGAACAAGCTGCCCACAAGGTGGAATAAGTGTGTGACAGTAAAGGCATGTTTCCCTCACCAGGGTAATTTGACTTCATAAAATTCTAGCAGCAAGGTTTGGAAAGGACCAGATTTGTAAGGGCTTCGTTTCTACTTAACCTCAACTTGTGGGCAACTAACATGTTTAACTCTTTAAAACCCTGCCCTGGAGGCATGGAGTGGCTGGGCTTCTCCTTCATGATCAGATTGGTGTCTTGCAAACACTTCAGTGTTTCAGGCACTGGTTAGGTGGGTGTTAAAATGCAAAGGTGGTGTCGTGGTTGAACCCCAGCCAGCAGCTCAGCCCCACACAGCCACTGTCCCACCCCCCCGATGGGATGGAGGAGATGGAAGGGTAAAAGTGAGAAAACTTATGGGTTGCACTAAAGAGAGTTTATTAGGGAAAGCAAAACTTGTGCATGGAAGCAAAGCAAAACAAGGAATTCCTTCCCCACTTCCCGTGGTTGGTCAGTGGTTCAGCACCTCCGGGGGAGCAGGGCCCCATCACACACAACACTGGCTTGGGAAGCTGAACACCATCACTCCAAACATCCCCCCTTCCTCCTTCTCCCCCAGCTCTGTATGCTGAGCATCACCCCACGTGGTCTGGGATGTCCCTGTGGCCAGCTGGGATCTCCTGTCCTGTCCCCTCCCAAGTCCTTGTGCCCCCCAGCCCCTCGCTGGTGGGGTGGGTGGGAGCAGAAAAGGCCTTGGCTCTGTGCAGGCCCTGCTCAGCAAGAACTAAAAGATCCCTGTGTTACCAGCACTGATCCAGCACAAACCCAAAGCACGGCCCCTACAGCTACTGGGAAGAAAATTGCCTTAGCCCAACCAAAACCAGCACAGGTATTTATTATTATTATTATTATTATTACTGCTACAGCTCCCAGGAAACTTTGGACTTGGTTCCCTGCTGTGTTTCATTAGAACTATTTGGAAGAGAAGTTTTTTGAAAGTTTTAAAAACCTGAAACAGAGAACACCCTCTTCAGTGTGTAGGACAGAGAGAACTCCTGCCTGGTGGTACAGAAACGAGGACCTTGGTGTGCTGCACGAGCCAGCAGCTGCAGTACAGCCTGGTGATCCACATTTGTCACTGAAAGCACTTAAAGTCAGCAGCCCAGGAATAACTCAGGAGCTGCAGATGGGCCAGAGCTGATGCTGTTGGTCATGTGCTTAAAAATGCAGGGGGATCAAGTATCCCATAATCAAGATTGGCACTTGGCTAAATTTGCAGTTAGCACTGGAGATGCTTTCATGCGTAGTTGCTTTGTGATATGTGTGTAATTCTGGGCAAAATGTTCCCTGGCTGAGGCCCAGAGCAATACAGAACTTAAGAATAGTATCTGATCCTGACACCAATAGTAGTATTGATTGATTGCCATTGAATTTGCTTCCTGATAAGTCATACTGTCTCATCTGAAAGCCTCCTAATCATTGATGTGTTCATCTCCATAGCGCTGGTGGAGGTGCAGGGGCGTTGCTCTCCTTTCACAGTTGGTTTTTGGGGCACAGGGATGGCAAAGAGCTTGTCCAAAAAGTCACAGGGCCATTTTGGGGAGCAGGGATTTGAAGCCAGCATCCAGCTGTTGAGCCACGTTTCCTCTCTGTGGATCTGGGCTCCTGAGTAACCTCAGAATCTCTGAGTTTACTAAGAGTTTACTATCAATTTACTAATTAGTTTACTATTAGTTTACTGATTTTATGTGTCACCTGAAAAGCCAGAAAAGCCACCAAAAGGGTACTAATTCCACACTGCTGCCAGTAACTGCTACGTGATTCATCTTAGTGTTTAATAGGAGATTCACATTGTTTCCTGCATGTTTTACTCTTGGCAGTGAGCTGGTTACAACCTAAATACTTCACGAGTTTGTTTTGTGTTTTTTGCAGGGCAGAAACTATTGGATACCTTAGCTGAAACCTGGGATTTTTTCTTCAGTGATGTCCTGCCCATGCTCCAGGCTATTTTCTATCCTGTGCAGGTAAAAAATTACTCTGTTACTATAGAATCTTGAAAAACTGGAAAAAGCAACTTTACTGGTTCATGAGCAGATTGATGCAATCCTTCATTCTCTCTCCTTGGGCCAACCTCCCAGTGCAGCTGTTCTGTGCAGTCATGTCATGCAAATAAGTTCCTTATGCAAATGGGTTTGAAGTGCTTGGGTGGAAAACGTGAAGGGGAACTTTGCAAACAAAAGTGGAGTGCAGGGAGGCTGGTTAGTCCTTCTGCCAATTCACACTAAAAGTGAAAAAAAGTGTTGTGACTGATAAACTGAGATATGCACACGGTGAAATAAGTGGAGCTGTGTGGACTTCAGTATATGCATTTCCTCCTCTGCACTGTGAATTTGTTCCTGTAGTGTTTCCACTTTTGAAAAGGAATTATGTTTCTGAGATCAAATCCTGTGCTGCTGGAAGGGGACAGCAATAGCCAGTGGAGTTACACCAGTTTAGATGAGCACAGATTTTGACTCCAGTAATTTTAAATCCACCACAGATACTTGATCTGCTTTGGGTGAAGGCTCAATCTTCTAATTTACTGGTGGCCACAAAGTGTTGTTTATCACTGAGGTCCCAAGGAAATCTGTACCAGAGAGGTACAAGTGACTTTTTGGGGCTGCTCATAGGTGCCTTCAGATTTTAGTGGGAGCTTGGTGCCTGAACATATTTGGGGAAACTTCAGATACCTTCTCCCATTTTTCAAGTGAACTTCATGCCTAAAACGAATGCCCAGATATTCACAATATTACCATTTGCATCTGCAGATAGTGACAGATACATGAAATCTGATTTCAGTGGAAAAGCTGTAACTTCACACAGAATTTGATTCTGAAAGGGAAGAGCTCAAAAAACACAGAGGGCTACTTCACTCATAGGCTTGTGTCTTACCAGTAGAAACTTCAAAACAACAGAAATAAGATGGTATTAAAAACATGCTGAAACACAAAGGGAGGTTTTTCTAAGTGCCTCATAATTTAAATCCAAGTTATTTGGGCACCTAGAGATATAAGCAGGCTCTCAGCCTGGTTTTCCAAAGCACTTAACTAAATTAGGTTTTGGAAATTGCACTGAACACTCCTTTTCTCTGTAGTGTTTCTGAGGCCTTTGAAAATATTTTAGTAACACGAGTCTCCTCCCCTATCAGATGGAAATAATTACTTGAATTTTTAAAGGAACCTTGAGGGGTAAATTCAAGTAGATCTAGTTGCTGATGTCCTGAGGTTACTTCACAAAGCCCAACTGGTGCTTATGTGCTCTTCTAAATTCTGTTCATTAGCAACTGAAGCAGGTTTGGGGTCTTCTCTTCTTCAGCATAAATATTAACAAAGTGTTCAGTATAAATATTAACAAAGTGAAAAGGAATGGGTGGGGTTGGGTCAGGCTTCTTTAGTCCAGACTTAGGTAAGTCAACACCACCTGAATACCAGACCTTCCAGAAGTGTTAATATTTGGCCCACAACTCTCACAACAGCGGGCAAAAATATATGTGTGCAGCCATGTATACCCAAGGAAAAACCCCTAATGCCAGCAGGAGGAACAGTTTTACAACTCCTCCTAAGGCAGGAGCTGTTAATCTCTGCAGACAGAGGTGGTGGTGTATTCTTTTGTGTTCTTCAGCTGGGAGTTCCTTCAATGGCATGGTAATGCTGAACTGCAAAAAGATGTCTTTGAAAATGCACTGTGAAACTTCAGCTCTGCTCCTCCTGCCTTGTAGTGAAGTCTCTCAAACTGGAGAGAAAAGAGGATCCACAGGTGGGGCTGAGTCAGGATTCCAGCCATAATTTGAAAACAGTAGCCAACCAGTACTGAAAATCTTAGGAAATAATGGAAATTCAACCAGTTTGCAACCCTGCTTTTTATTGTTTTTTTTCAAACATATGATACATTTCATTAGTGATATACTGTTAAGTACAAAATATTCATATATATATGAATATATATGTAATTCAGTGCTCACCCCAGCCCTTCATCTGCACACACACTCAGTCATTGCCTGTAGCCTTCACTGCTGCCAAATCAGATTTACTGTGCAGACTCGTAGGCTGCTCCCCGGCCTTTGTTATGTTTCTTTGGCTTTTCACTTGGGTTTGCCACTCCTGCAGTCCCTCAGAAGGGGAGGAAGGAATTTTGACAGGGGATTTTTGAAAGCTGTTTTTCACCCTGCCCGTGCTGGGCCTTGCTGTGTTTGTGTGTGCCAGGGGAAGGAGCCCTCGGTCCGGCAGCTGGCTCTGCTGCACTTCAGGAACATCATCACCCTCAACATAAAGCTGGAAGATGCACTGTCCCGTTCCAGAGCCAGAGTTCCACCCTCTATCATTCAGATGCTGTTAATACTCCAGGTAAATTGGTTACTTTCCTCAGGTTGGTTTTTTTCCCCTCTGTCTTTCTGTGCTGCGTTGCTGAAGTCTTTGCTCGTTCGTTGAAGACTCCTGACCCAGAATTCCAGAACAATCAGCTGTGGTCCTGCTGTCTGAAAGTAGGAGGCTGGAGAGATGCCTTGAGATCCAGAGGGTCTGAGTGCACAGACTTGTTTTGAAACTGTGGGCCTTGAAACACCAGGTTTTGCAAACAGAGCCGTGTGTGTGGTAATGGCAGGATTTCCATTAAATGCTGGGTTTTGCTGCACTGGCAGTTGAGGATATGAAGCTTCACATCTGGAGCAGGCAGCAAAGTGAATATGCAATTTATGGTTGAATCGTGGTCATATTTGGTCACTGGAACCAAATTCTGTCAAAGCTGGTGATACAAAAATATTAAGACCAGATAGTGCTATTTGCCTTCAGTGTTGGATTAATTTTTTAGTAGTAATGAGGAGAAACAAAATGAGGAATTCCAGGCAAAGATTTTTTTACTTGCTTAATTAAAGAAAAGCATGAGCATGCGAGAAGAAGGGGGATGAGGCAGAAGGGAGGCAGAGAATCAACAGTGGATTCTTAGAGGTTGAGGAAATTGAGATGTCCCTGGCTCGTGATTTTATTTTTTTTATAAATATGTTTCTTTGCTGTTCACAGTATGAATTAGTTCTGTGTCTGAAATTTTTTTGAAGAGCACAATAATCTAATCAGGCCAGTGATGAAAATGGAGGCAAGGAGTAAGATTCTCTCTGTTGGGTCAAGAAGTGGGATTTTCTCAGTGTCCATTTCTTGGAGTGTATAATGATGTGTTTAACCTGGTTTTCTCATTTTGCCTGTTTAGGGTAAAAGGCCAAATGCATTCTAGTTGCAAAGCTGTTGATGGAAATCAATAACCAAGTGAGAGGGAGTTTGCCCCTGAGTGTTTATTTCTGCATAGGTTACCTCTGGTTGTGTGGTGGGGATGGTGAAAGTCCTTTCTCGGAAATTGTTCTGCCAAACTGGTGGTTTAAAGTCTAATGGAAATTGTGGGAAAAGGTCAGAAGAAAATCTGGGAATTATCTATTTACATGCTTAGCAGTGTTAGTCAGTAATTGGATTTCAGAACAAAGGCTTTTTTCCTAACTCAAATGTCACATTAAACAACAGCAAATTTTATACATTTGTGACATAATAATGGAATTTTCTTGGTTCAGTTTAACTCCATGTGTTAATAGGGCTGGAAGGGACATAAAAAATCAGCTGTCCAGTGAGCACGTGGTGGCCTTGGGTGCTTGTATTTCCCAGACTGAGGGATGATGTCCTGATGTGGATGTTGTCTAATCCCTGTTTGTGTCCACCATGACTGGATTAAAGTGGCACAGATGTGGTAACTGATGCATCTGGTATTATGTTTCAGCTTGTCACAGTGTAGGGGAAGAGCTCTGTCCGTTTGTCAGGAAAAGACGTGTGTGGGATTTCAGGGACCTCTGGGAAGTCCCTGGCTGACCTACTGCAAGGTGCACACATTGCTCACTTGTCTGGGCCCTGGCAGGGAGAATAAAACAATCCCTGCCAAAGACCTTCTGAATAAAAGAACCTGAAACTAGGTTGCACCCCTTACTCTGTTGTGTGGTGGGTTGTTTTCCCTTCTTTGCATCACGTCTTTTCTCCTGTCCACAGTGAGCAGTTTGCTGGAGTTCCATGCCAGCCATGGATGGAACACCCTGGTGTGGGACACAGCACCCACACCAGTCCTCTGGCACACATGAGAGAGGATATACTTTGAGACAGATGGGGTCATCAACCTGACACAGATCTCACAATTTGTGCAGAGAGACAAATACCTCCGTTTCAGACTATTAAAAAGCCTTGGAGAAAGAAAATGTATCTTCCCTATGTCTCCTTCTGAAGGACTAAAAGAACCTTCATCTCTGGGATAAAGCTGTGATGAGTATTATAATAGCAGCTTGTATATCTGAAGCTTTGTTGGAAGATACTTTCCTTTGAAAGGAGAGAAATCAGTCCTTGGTTAATCATTATACTTGGGTTCTTCAGTGTCACCAGTGCTATAACCTGATCTAATGACAAACCAGCAATCTGCCAGGAAAGAGGCAGTCCCCAGAACTGGGGGGAGGAGGGATATTCCTGTGCTGGTAAAGTCAGTGGCAGTTCTGTCACAGTTTGGAAGAAGGGCCTTGTACCACTCAAAGTGTGAGTTGCCTGCGCAGCGTGACCCAGTTAGGAAGCACACACTGAAATGTTCATCCTTTGTGGCTGCTTACAGGCAATGTAAGGCCTCCAGGATGCTCCCCTTGCACTTGCAGGGCCTTCAAGAGCAGAGGGAAGTAAAAGAAGTAAAACTGCTTTTGAGCAGTGAGCGATGCTCAAGAGCTCTTGAGACTGCAGTGAGTTGTAAGTCTTACCCTGATGACCTTTCACTTTGGGTGAAATTAGGGAGCTGGAGGGAGAGGGATAGACAGGAGAAGAGTTTAGAAAAGAGCTATCTCCTTTGTGCTCTGTGAACCAAAGAGAGCAAAACTGCCACCAGAGGATAAACAATCTGACTTATTTCCCAAGATGCGTTGTCAGAGATTGCCACCGAAACTGGAACATCCGATCTCCAGGTATCTCTCCTGAGGTCTGAGAAATTTGGAAGAGAAGAACTAAAGAGTGTTTATCTGCATCTTCCAGTTGACATCAAGATTATCTGAGTTCAGAGAACCTCTCTGGGTGACCTGGGGTATTTAAAAAGCCAAGAAGAGCACAACATGATATCTCTCGTGCTGAGGGATGAGGCCTCACGGAACAGAAAACAATATCTCATGCTGAGGGATGAGGCCTCACTAAACATAAGCTCTGAAGAGAAAAATAAAACCTGTGGTTTCCTTTCTGACTCTCTGAGCTTCGTTTGAACTCCCTTGCCCGTTGTCTTTGTCTGTAAAGGAAGACAAAATAAATACATAAAACTGCCCAGTGGGACCTATTTGTTATCTCTGGAAAGTTCCTTACACTTTAAAGGGGGCAGAAAAAGTACATTGCAAGATCTGAAAGCAAGATGCAAAGAGGGCTGTTTTTTCATCTCAGCAGCCACACAGCAAACCAAAGGCAGCCTAGTGGTTAAAAAACAAAATAGCCTTTGCTATCACAAAGCTGCAGCCTGAGATTTGCTGTAGCACTGCAGTGTGTGTCAGCTGGGATCAGTTGTTTAAGGCCATATGTTTTCAAATTCGGTGATTGCTTCTGAGAGCTTGTCCTACTGTAAAGTCTCTTCTACCTGAAGGCATTGGTTGAACAAAGTGGTCTGGGTGTGAGGTTTCCACGTGCTTTTAGTTTCTCTTTCCCTTTTTTCTGAATTCCTGGTTTAGAAGACACAAAAAGAAGAAACCCAGGTATTGCAGACCTTATTTAAATGCAAATCACCATATCAAAAAACCTGTGCTTCCCCTGGGTTGTGCATAAATTTGTTTCCTTCCTTCCTTCCTTCCTTCCTGGTGAGGGGTGACTTGTCTGTGTTTCCAGCAGCTCCACAGGCACAAAAGGGAAGAAATCTTGCAGCCAGGACACGGCCTGACACAAAGGGAAGAGTCCTTTGTTGCTTTGTGTTGACATATGCAAAAACTGAGAATCTGGCCCTCAAGATTTACACTTGGGAGTATTTTGTGGATACATTTGCTTCTGTGCAATATTTTCTCTTGCTGTGTCTTCTTTACTGTCTCTATCAGCAAGTGCAGTTTGCAGTAATTAAATTGACAGGAGTTTGTTATCCTGGAGTGAATTTGTATTGCTGGGATTTTTAGCAAGGCACAGCATTTATTTGTTGTAGGAAAAAGATATTTTTAAAAGAAAATCTTGACCTTTTGGCCAGTGAGGAGTACTTGTCACATTTGATTTTGAGTTCCTTCGTGTGGTCTCTATTAGTGTGGTGGTTTTCTGGTCTGCATGGAAGTAGCAGAAATGCTGGAACTGTTTCATCTGCATCTTGCCTGGGGCAGGTTGGGATGTGCTGTGTTAATGAGACAAGAAGCTGGGAACTGACCAGAGAGCTCAGAGCAGTGACAGCAGCAGTGACCTGACCTGGGCTTCACCCCCACAGACACGGATAGATCTGCACTCCTGGGGCCCTCCCTTGGAGCCAAGGCCAGTGGAAGGCCATTGCCACGTGGAGGGAACAGATTTCATTTTGAGATCGAGTGCTCTCCCAAACTAGCTCTCAATATACTTGACACCACCGTGTGTTAACACTTCTGTAACCTTAAGCAGTGGAAAAACAAGGAAACAACATAAAATGGTACAGTTCTCCTTTGTTACGTGTGACCCTGGCTCATGAACACCATGGCACAGTGATTTAAACGTGCATCTTGTCCCTCATCTTTAGCAGAAGGACAGTTCTTGGGAACATGACTGTAACCTTGTCCATACCAATTAAATATGATGGTTTTCCAAGGCAGTTTGCATTGTGCAGATTCCCTTTGGGTGTGTGCTCACAGTGCATTTTAAGAGTACCTTGCAACAAGTAAAGTGTCAGTTCTGTGCAGGATACCAGTTAGTTAATCAAGGGCATGGCTGCAGGTGGAGTTGGTCAAAATATAAAATGTCTCCTGGAGTTTGCCTGTGTTAATAAAAGTGGCCTATTTAAACCAGTGCAAGTTCATTGGTAGGCAAATCCTTAATCCTTAAAATAGAGCAAAATCAGTAAAATTATTCTTAACTTGAATTAGTCCTTGCAGAACCTATAATTTTGTTGAGTAAGAGGGAGAAGGTTTTAACTAATTGCATTAATCTGTACAAATCACTTCTGTGGACCCGTTTGGGCCAGTAGACTAAAACTGGCATAAAGGCATAGAAATTTTGACTATTGAAAAGCTCTGAGCAAGGAATGTTCCCACGGTGCAAGAATCCTTTGAGTCAGGGTGCTTTAATACTGTAATTCATGGGTTGTCTACAGGGGGAACATAAGAAAGTTAATCTAAGCTACCTTTTAAAAAAGATTAATTAAACCTCATTACAACTCTGTATGGACACTTATTCTGACAATTAAAGGGAGTGGGAAGGGAGGGAAGTTTAATTAATGGCACTTCAGTTCTACATCAGAGGCTTTAAGCACAGTTTATCTTAACAGCTTTCTGTTCTTAATTCAGTTAGTGTAATTCCATTTTAATTTAATTTAATTCCAGATAGGCAAATTGGAATAGGGAATAGTGGCTTTTGAATTGCCCAGGGCACTATAGGTGAGGTCCTCAGGAGGTGGCTCTCACTTCTTCACTTTTAGGATCAACCACAGAGCTGGGAGCCATCCCAGGTGCCACCAGCACCGTGAGTGGTGTCTCCCAGCTGTGGCAGTGGTGGCACCAGACACAGAAGGGGGGCTGGGTTGTGTCTGTGCAGGTAACAGGGTCAGCTGGTGCTGTTTGGGGTCACTGGTGCAGCACCTCCTGCTCACGGGAAGAACAGCAGGAGTTTCCAACAGAGAGGCTGTGCAGGGCTGTTTTGCAGTGTCTCCAGCGTGGGCTTTCCTGTGGTTTTCAGAGACAAGTGGCCGTGGGTTCCAGTCAGACCTGCTGGGCACAGAGCAGCTTGGCTGGTCCCCTGTGCATGTGCCACTGTGCCCCTGCCTTCTCACTGCCTAGAGCTGTCTGTCTGAGCACAGGCCTGGCAGAGAAACTTCCTGCCAGGGGGTTCCAGAGCCAGCCCAGGTGCCTGTGCTGCTCCTCAAACCTTTCCTGCAGCTGCACGTGCTCTCTGCATTTTGAGCACTGGTAACAGCCTCTTCTCCCATCATCTTCCTGGCTGCTTCATCACCTATGTTGCCTTCTGCCTCTTTTCCTCCCCATCCCCATCTTGCTCTCCCCTGGGGCAGAAGGGAGGGAGGCAGAGAGGGGAGTGACTGGCAGCATGTCAGTCACACAGAGCACAGCTTGGAGGCTCATCCTTGCAGGCAGCTCCTTCTCTGATCTCAGTTTCCCTCTGCTGGCTTTGGTTATGCCCATAAATTGGGTCAAGACCCAGTAGCAGCCTGTTGCCTGCCTGCTTCTCTGCTATAGAATTTTACTCTTATGGGAAGACGTGTTTCCATTTAAACTGTCAGGGTGATCAAAACAAATTATATGAAATGTCTCAGCTTCTGTCTCTTCCCAAGAAGGTGCACTGAGAGGGGGAAGAGTCGTGGAAGGTGTGGAAGCTCCTGCTCTGCCACACCACCTAAGCCCCATCCCCAGGCCTTTCCTCTCCTGCTTTGTGGTTGCAGGTGCCAGAACCAGCAGCCCGTGGGTGCAGTGGGTACCAGGCTGGTGGCACAGGGACTTCTGCAAAGGGCAGCTGCTTTGTGGAGTGTTTCTCCCAAAAATAAAAAGGCTAATCTGTTATAATTTGCTCAAGGTAGGGGAAGGATGGAATGAGTCTCTTGGAGGCATCCTTTCTCCCCTGCTGGGTGGGCAGGGCTAATTGTCTTCTATCAGTAATTTCACGGTCTCACCCTTAGTTTTGCTGCAGCTGCAGAAGGAACAACTATGTGACAGGGTGATGTGCAACATGTACTGTGAAATTCATTAACTACCCAATTACTACAAGCAATTAAAAGGTAAACAGTTCTTCATGTGATAGAGCAGGACTCAGATTACATTATTTGATTTAAACCATTATCTCCTGGGAGCCTCCTCCTGTTTCCAGTGAGCCACACAAATCACACATCGTTGGCCTCGCTGCTCTTGATGTCCCCCAGAGACTGTGGACAGATTTTGTGTGCTTGTGTTTCTGTGTTTCCTCTTATTCCCTACACACTGGATTGCTGAGGGAGGGTATCCATTCTAGAGCCAATCAGTTACTTTCCAAGTATTTTGAATTTGTCAAGACATTTTTATTGAAATTAAACTGTTATGTAGAAAGGTGTTGCTTTCAACAAAGCTTTAGCTACAAGCCAGGAGGGCTCCTTCAGGCCTGGGCACCTGGGCTCCTAAATTATTGCCTTCTGGGATTGATGGAAGCTCAGCCTCCTTGGGCAGGAGAATAACCACAATGTGCCAGGATAAACAGGTGATCTGCTGCTTCCTGGCTCACAGGGGTGAGTGTTGGTGATGGAAACGGTGTGGCCACCAGAAATAGCGAAAATTTTAAAAATCCAGAAGGCAGAGCTCATCTGCTCAGTCTATTCAAGTGTGTTTCAGAAAAGAAGATGATTCCTGGAGTAGATTCAGTCACCTGTGAAGGGTGAAGCAGCTTGGAGGATGCTGAGGGAGGAATGCTCATGAATGGTTTAAAAGGGGAGCGTGACTCTGAAAGGCAGTGTCAGAAATCCTCACAAGCAGGTCAAAGCAGCCAAGTGAATGTTTGTGGCTCCACAAAAGCATCAAAACAGCCTGGATGCACTGAAGGAGGGCTCTGCCATCCTTTTTGTCTTTGAGTATCCACCTGAAAATAAATGTGAGATGGATTTTCTTGTAATAAATGAGAAAACAGTCAGAGCCAAGAGTAGGTAAAGGCCTTGAATGCTCAAAGTCAGCAATTCCCCAGCAAGGTTCGATGAGCTTAACATGTATAGATCAGCAAGAACTTCAGGAGGGAGCCTAAAAAAAGAAAGAGATTTATTCTCTTGGACATGAAACATCACATCTAATTTGGTAAGTCACAGGCTGGTTCTGCAGGGGCTGCACGTGCCCTTCTGTGCACATGTGTGCTTGCCTGGGAGTGTAATGTGACAGTCCTGAAGCACTTGTAAATGCACACAAACTGACTCCAGCTCGACTTTATTCCATAAGGAGCTCTTCAGAGACACTCACCTTCGTACAGATTCCTTTGGTGGGTTGTTTCAAAGTCACATGAGGTTATTTGAGTGCTCTGGTCTGTGCTCAGGGGAGTCACTCGGCTGGGAATCAGAAACCTCTAACCCTAAACCTCTAAAAGGCAGAAATTCATACCATTATTTCTATTGGAACTTTATTAGCAAACCAGCTGTTCAGCCTCTGCTTCAGGACTCTAAGCACTGTATTTAAAGCCTCAAAAGTAACTTCCTTGCTTCCAGTCATTTCATATCTTTTATTAATCTTCATCCTCTGCTTTGTCCTTTGCAGTCTCATATGAAATGTTTAGTGACAGGTTAAGAAAATTAACACATAGGATTTGGGGAGTCAGGGGAAGACTGGCCTGTCTCTATTAGTGTTTGGTGCTTTCTGGGAAGCAGAATCCTGTTGCTGGCTCTCCCTGTGCAGCCAAGCCATTTGAAAACCTCTCACCAGCTGCACACAAACCCTGTCTGGGTGTTCAGTGATCCTTATCTTTTGTCTGTGTCTCAGTGCCACCAGTGAAAGGAAGGGAGAGACAGAGCAGCTTCTCCCCCTGACAGTGACACAACTTGGCACGTGCTGGAGAGTCGAGGGAGTATGACAAGATCTTTATTTCTGAGGCAGCCACAGGGCCCTGAAGTGCTGACTCCTGTCAATGTGGCAGTGGCAAGCTTCTCTCCCTGCCCTGACTGCTGTTGCTATGAGAAAGGCAGAGGCCTTACCAGTCTGCCAGTGACTTAGGATAAAATGGAGAGAGGAAAAGATATTGTGAGGCACCATTCTCATGGGTTCATAATGACTGCATCTGTCCAGCACGTGCAGAAAGGACACCAGTGGCCAGGAATGGGGATGTAATGCCCAGGGCAGTTGTAAACTGGTATTAAATTATTCACCCAATGGGGGTTATTCTGATTTAAGAGCATTTGAGAATTTGATGTGTAAGTCTTACCTTTCCCGCTTTGTTCTTTACTGTGAGGTAAATACCTGTTTGTGAACACAAAACAGAGGTTTACTGAAAATGGGTTCATTGTGAATTCTCAGCCCCCTGCACCGGGCTCAGAGAGCCCTCTCAGAGAGCAGACTGCTTTCTTCCAGCTTGTTGCAGTCTGCAAAGGTGTGACCTCTGTTTCCTCCCAGCCCAGGCACATTTTCGTGTTCTGCTTTTGGACTGCAGCAGAGAAACCCCCACAGGGAGGAGGGCACACACAGTTCAAGCAGATCAGGTTCAGCTTAGTCAACACAGGCTTTGACAAAGCAAAATTTAGTCCTCGCTTGAAGCAGTTTTGCTCCTGTTCTGAAACTGTTTCCTAAAGGCTAAAAAATGTCAGAGTTGTCTGCTTGGGATGAAAGTGGCCTGAGTCATCAGGGAAACCCAGGAGGAAGTACCTGACATTTTCTAGCCTGGCAAACACAGACAAGTGGGATAGAAGGAGGTTGAAGGAGGTGATCCTTCCCCTCTTCTCTGCAATTCTGGAGGCCACACCTGCTGTGTCCAGTTCTGGGCTCCTCAGCACGACAGAGACATGGACACAATGGAGACAATCCAACAAAGGACCACGAGGATGATACAGGGACAGGAGCATCTCTCGTGTGAGGAAAGAGTGAGAGAGCTGGGACTGCTCAGCCTGCAGAAAAGATGGCTTGGGGGCATCTTATCAATTGTTACAAACACCTGAAGGGGGAATGTACAGGAAATGAAGCCAAGGACTTTTTGTGGTGCTCAGTGACAGGACCAGAGGCAATGGGCACAAACTGAAACAGAGGAGGGTCCCTCTGAACATCAGGAAACACTGTGTGACTGTGAAGGTGACTGAGCAGAAGGAGTCAAGAAAAGCACTTGGCAAAAGTAGCAGAACAGTCCATCCTCTCCATGTTCAGAGGACTCAGTAGTTAAGCTGGTTCTTTATTTCTGGAAACTAGTTACTCTATCAATTATTGAACATCTTCATCTTGATGGTTAAATAATTTCTAGCACAGATTGTTTATGCTTAAGGGCTACCACAAAGTCCCGTGCAGCAGGTTTTTACATCCCTGTTTGCCAGAAGCACCAACAGATTCTGCAAGAAAGCCTGCACTGAGCATGACTTATTTCTTTTCTTTGCTTGTGCATTTGTCCTGCTACCACTGTTGGCAAGAAAACATTGAATTAAGTTAACTTTTAGTCTGACACTGCACGGCTGATTCTGTGCCCTGGGTTACCCTCAGTGCCAAGATTGCAAAGGCTGAGAAGAATCCATTATCACATCTGATACCTCCATGTGTAAATGGAGATGCTGCTCCACAGAAGTAATTGTGTTTGTGTAATACTGGGAGATTTGCTCTGCAGGGCTGACTTCCAGGGACCATGGTGGGCAGTTGGAGGTGAAGGAGCCAGGTACCTCCTTCTGCTTGGGCTTTCTGATTTGTGTGGAAGCCCAGAGGGTATAAGAGCAAGGACTGTTTTTCAGTAGAGTGCTGTGCATGTCCACTGAAAATGGGGCTGGGTGGGCTTAGTCAATGAAAGGGCCACAGTGCTGTAGAGAAAACAACTGTACACACCTGGGGACGACTCCTGAAGCCTCTTCTCAACCAGGTAAACCAAAGCATAACATTGCTGCCTTAGGTTTGTCTGAGAGCATTGCAAGATCAGTAAAAATTGGATTATTAGCCTTTAAGTGTGTGCATGCATCTGTTCAAAGGCAGAGGGAGGGCTGCAGATCTCTGTCCAGGATGTGACCCAAAGCATAACTGGGGGCTTGTGCTGTGCCACCAGTGGTGCAAGTGGCAAGGACTGGGGCCCCATTTATGCCCATGCCTGCCCTGAGGTGGGGTTGGTCTGTGTTGCTCAGGTTCCAGATGTGATGCAGTGAAAGTTGTTACTTGCACCAGAGTGGGATAACCAGCAGTCACAGCCTCTAAGAGCACTGCTTTCCCAAGCTCTTACAAGCAAGGCTTGTCTCTTTGACACAACCAAGCAGCAGCTCTCACTGTTCCTGTGGTCAGCAGGGTGTGCACTGCAGCCTGCACACCCTTATCAGTTCTCCAGTATGTTGGCTGGATAACGTGTGTTTTCACTCCAGATATTATTCCGTGTCTGCCTTGCGGTGTGTCTTGTGACTTCTAATTTCAGTTTTCCCTGGGAGTGGCTGGGCAACTATTATTATCCAGTATGTGTCAGATTATCACCACTGCATGAGTGTTTCTTTCAGTCATATTGATCTGACTCGTCACTTAGAGAAAGAAATGGGATTCTGGATGCGTTTGTCTTTCCTCAGAGGAATCTGCTGCTTTTGAGCAGAAAGCAGTTACATTTCTGAGCTGTTTTCCTGTGTGGTTAAGACATGAGGCCAGGACCTCACTTTGCTCTGGGGCCTGACCCTGTAAATGCTTCTGGCAGTGTGTTTCCTGTCACACAGCACCAGGTCAGGACTGCTCCAGCTCCTCGTTGGCCGAGCAGGATGAGTGCAGCCACCAAGGGTGCCCCTGTGCACCCACACCGAGGGTGCCCCACAGACTGAGGGTCAGGGGGTGTTATTTGTCCCTGAGCTGAGCTGTACACAGTCACTTCTTGTCCATGGGCAGAGGGCTTTGCCCTTCTGGTCCATCAAGGTACCAGAAGTGATCATTGCTGAAATGATCATTAATAATCCAGAAGTCTGTTTTTCACTCCTTTCTCTCCTGAGTCCAGAAGTTGGTGACCCAGGGACTGGCTCACAGCTGGTCCTGCTTGGTGTCCTGGGGTAAAGCTGCCCCTTTGTCAAGGACCAAGACATGCTGTGCCTCCCTCAGTGCCATGTCTGCTCCTGGCAGAGGGTGGGACTTGCTCCAGAAGCCCTGCTTTGCCCACCCTGGCTGGAGAAAGGCAGGTTTTGTTTATGTTTTATTTTATTCTTTTTTTTTTCTTAATTTAAAAGCTGTGCAGCAGTTTGCCAGTTGAAACAGAAGACAGCCTTCTGCACTGACACTCATTCATGTAGAGGTGCTGCTCAGCTGCTCAGCTCAGCCTGAGTGCTGCATCCTTTAATCCATGGCCAGTGCACACTTCAGCACATCCATGAGCTGCAGGAGGGTGTGAAGTGGTTCCTCCACTGCAGCCAGTTTTTAGGGCACAAACCTTAGACACTGGTGATACTTTATAATGTATGATTTATTAGGGTAATGATCTTAAAGTATTCTGTGCTAAAGAGGGAAGTGAAAAGCAACTGAGCAGTACCACCATTTCTAGATGTTACTGGTGGTGGGTGCTTTTAGTCAGAACTGGAAACCACAGAGGGCCTGTGGTTTTTATAAACACTCAGCAAAACACTGAGTTACTGCTGGTCAGTTAAAAGCAGTTTGGTGTTTAAGAGTTCTTTATGATTGTTTTCAGACACAGATGAGTGAGGAGTTACCTGGGACAATGGGCAGTTGTCCAGCCAGAGCTGAAGCAGCTGCAGTAAAGATGAATGCAGAGAGGCTCATGTGGCACAGGAGATCAGCAGATGACAGGGGGCTTGCCCAGGGCCTGAAAGAGGAGCTGAGGATGGATGTGGGGTGTTTTGGAACTGCAGATGTGAAGGGGACAAAGCCGAGGGTTCAAACGAAAGGAATCAGGCATGAGGGAGTGCTGGCCAGGGGGAGATCCAGCTCAGCCACTGAACTGGAGTTACACGGCCAGGCAGCAAGGAAAAGCAGCCAGGGAGCAGAGAGAACAGCCAGCAGAGGTTGGGTTCTAGTCTCTTGCCATATATGAGACATATAGAGACATGTAGAGAAGTCCTATTTTAGAAAGAAATTGTTCCCTGTGAGGGTGGGGAGGCCCTGGCACAGATTGCCCAGAGGAGCTGTGGCTGCCTCTGGATCCCTGGAAGTGTTGAAGGCCGGGTTGGACAGGGCTTGGAACAACCTGGGACAGTGGAAAGTGTCCCTGCCCATGGCAGGGGGGTGGAACTGGATGATCTTTAAGGTCCCTTCCAACCCCAACCATTCTCTGATTCTGCACATGGAAAAAGGAGACTGTGACCTTATGTGGGGTTGCAAAACCCTCCCTCTGTTCTTCTGAACAGATGTGTTTGTTCTTTCCTCTGTGCTTTTGCAAGAAGCCCTTGTGCCCTTTAAAAACACAGTAGGAGTTTGTGGTTAATTTACAGAATTAACAGGGACAGAAACCTGAGCAGTTTAGAGGATCCATTCTCCTGGAATGAGTTATAGGTTTGACTTTGGTTTTGTTCTCAAGCAGAAGAAAAGTTTTGTTCCAGCAGTTCAGCAGATGGGGCAGCATCTTCATAAAGTAGATGCATCAATAACCTGTAGTCTTCAGGGTATATGGCCCTTCAAGGAGTACTTATATATTTACATATCAAAAATAATCTTGCATAGGGCCCTTTTAATGCTTTTGAACTACTGTATACAATTTTTTGGTCCTAAATGATTTAATTACAGGTTAATGAAGTTTGGGACATGGATACTGTGTTAAATGCAGAAATACATGTCTTTGTTCTTGATAGACCTTCTCCATTTGCAATGGTATTCACTTATTCAGGACTCAAATCCTCATTTTCCGTGCCTTGAGAGCAAGGCAGGCTCTTGTCATAATATAACATTGTCATCCTTCCAAAGATAATGATGTGACTCTTGTTGCGTTTCAAAACACTGTGACTGAGATGAGGATTTGATCCAGCAGCTCCACTCTTCCAAAAGTGCTGAGGTACTTGCAGATATTTGATATTGAGCTATTTTGGCCCTCAATTGAGAAATAAATAGGTCAGGCAAGGCCTTTGAAAGGAATTTAATAGATACATCTCACAGTCACAGAGAAGCATGAAACTCTCCTGCTAAAATGAAATTGGGTTCATGAAAGGTCACAGTTATCTTTTAAAGCAAGTTTTTGCATGTCTGCAGAGCAAATACTGCATTAAAGATAAGGGGAGAGTCTCTGTTTTGCTGATAATGCTCCAAGTTTTCTTTTTTCCTCCAAACTGTGGTAGAGCTTCCTGCCAGCTGAGCAGCCAGCCTGCTAGATATGACTTTTGCTTTGTTGCTCTGTAGTGACATACCAAACCAGTAAGGCACCATGAGCTGCCAAAATAACAGCAAAATACTATTATTATTGTTATTATTTTTTTTATTGGTGACTTTTAAGTCCTGTCATCAGTTTTTCATAAACTATTTTGGCACTAATAACTATTCCAAGCTGGCTTAACTCTAAAGCTAATTTTGCCTTTCTAAGCACAATCACTTACAAGTTTGGTGAAGGGTCTAAAAAGGACTTCATGTAACTTTAAGTATATATTGATATCGATGTGAATAGATGTATAAATGTCTAGATGTATCTATCTTTACACACAGATATATGAAATATTTATGTTTTTATATTTATATGAAGTGTTATAACCATGCTTTCCTCTCTCCTAAACTTCCACCAGAAGTGCCTTCCCACTGAATTTGGTGTCACACAAACAAGTCATTTTGCCTGTGGCACAGTGGATGGGGTAGAAACCTCTGGTGGAGAGATAAGAGTTTAAGTGCACCCTCAGGGCTGGCAGACAAAGCAAAACAGCAGCTTTCCCTGACCTCCTAAAAGCTGATCTGCTTTAGGGGGTGTCTGTCCTTCCCCATGAAGCTCCTTTGCCCCATACAGCAAGGACTATTTCAGCTTTCCAAACCTAAACTTTGTACTTGGGCTGGGCTGGTTCATAAATAAGTGATGGTGTCCTTCAGATCATATGGAAAGTTTGGGTTTGGAAAGCTGAAATAGTCCTTGCTGAACTTTAGGATGTAGTTGTGTGTGGTTAAATAGAGGCCCAGGGGGCGTTTGTCAATAAATAGCACAGCAGAAAGAAATGCAGGAAAACCACTGTTTTACAGGTTCAGGAGCCTGTTACACTCCTGCTCTCCCAGAAGCTCCACAGCAATTAAAGGGT
This sequence comes from Pipra filicauda, assembly GCF_003945595.2. Taxonomy (NCBI): domain Eukaryota; kingdom Metazoa; phylum Chordata; class Aves; order Passeriformes; family Pipridae; genus Pipra; species Pipra filicauda. The sequence goes on along the minus strand of NW_024104611.1, from coordinate 359,830 downwards.
TTAAGGGAACTGCAGGAAAGGCTGGAACAATGGCCAGAGCAGGAAGGATGTTGCAGGTGGATACAGCACTTGTGTCAATGTGCAGAGCAGAAGAGAAGTCAGCACGGCTCCAGCAGACACCAGCTGTTGTTTTGTGACTTTTCAGGACGTTTTTAAAAGCATCCCGTGGATGCAGAGCTGAGGAAAAAGGCTTGTGGCAGGCTGTGTCAGTGCTGGTGGGTTTACACTGTAAAGGTGGTGTTTTGTGGCCTCTGCACTGCAAAAGTGTGAACTGAAAGAGGGTGAAGGGAGAAGGGGGTGGGGATTAGCACTGCTCTGGGGAGAGCAGGGGTGAAGGTTGAGGGCAAGACTAAAGAAGCAGCTGATTGAGGTGATTTTGGGGTTTTGAGAGAAGAGGGTGTTTCTCATGAGCAAGGAGCTGATGGGCTCTCCAGGCACAGCAGCTGCAGGGCAGCAGTGGTGGGGATGAGGTGAATCTGTGACCCACACGGAATTCAAATTCTACCCAAATTCCAATTCTGTCCAAATTCAGATTCTCTGCTGGCCATTATTCATTTTCCATTCATAAACTTCTCTGAAGCGACGAGCAGCCGAGGGGTGAAGTCAGCCATTCACAAACACCTCTGACAGTCACCCCAGACTCTGGTTAATGAGTCATACTGAGCTCTGAATACATCCTGAACGTCAGGATCCTTTCACATGCTGAAGGAAGTGTTGCAGTTTTACTCACTTGATCTGCATATTGCTCTCTGGAGGCTTTCATCCCAACGTGTTTCTTCTTACAGTAATTCCAGGGGCACGTTATGAAATCTGGGATTCTGCAAAATTCAAGCAGAGCTCTTGCTGAGCGTGGCATTTAGGATCTTAAATTCTGCAACGTGGTGTGTCAAGCATATGGCCACATAGCAACCCACTAAAATGTGAATTTGCTCTGTGTTGCAGGAGGAATCCTGCACGTGAGTGTGCAGGGCTCTGCTCAGACAGTGCAGGAGCACACAAGGGGAGAATAACAGCTCTGCAGGGCTTTTCCATCACCTCTGCAGCCTTACAAGCCCACTTAGGACTGGAAGTGCAGAGTTAACAGCTAAAGGCCAAAGATTTTCCCTGTGGGTGACTCTTACCCTGCTAATTATGTGACTTTTGCCTGGATAATAATGGCAAGTGCCAGGGAAGGGGTGAGGAAGGAGAACAAGCTTCTTCACTGTAAATATTCATGGTTGAAAATACCCTGGAAGAAATACTTCTGAGGGTCTCAGTTTCACCTTTTCCTTAGTGCTGCTGGTATGGCTGAGGTGGCAGTGACACCCTGTGGTACCAGATGCTGTCGTTCAGGAGTTGAGTCCCCTCCAGCTTATTTTCTGTGATTCTTTGAGCTCTGAAGCATCCTGTGACTTCTGTGAAGGCAGGATTTGGCCGAGATGAAGGAAGGCCTTTTGAATATCCCCCATAGCAATTCAGTCTGTTGAAAATGCAAGAAGGATACAACCAGTGTAAATGAGCAGAAAGTCCGGGATGTTTCTAATTCCTCTTCACTGGACCAGACCCTCCATCATCCCTGAGTTCCTTTGCACTAAGGAGGATGCACCTTCCTGGATTTAAATGCCCTGGAAGTAGCTCTGGCCTGACTCACATCTCTTGGCTTTACAGTGAGAGGAATCAGCTGTGGGAACAAACCTGGATCACACCACAGTGCACCTTTGCCATGGCTCAGTGAGAATGCTTGCCCTGGTGAGCCAGGAAAGCTCGTGGCTGGAGGGGGCTCATCCTGGGTATTTTCTCTTTTTCAGGGGGTTCACGAGTCGAAAGGTGTGACTGAAGATTACTTGAAGCTGGAATCCCTGATCCAGAAGGTCGTGTCTCCTTACCTGGGCACGTACGGTCTGTACTCCAGCGACGGACCCTTCACGCACTCTTCCTGCATCCTGGGTAAGAATTTGGGCTCTGTCTGGCACAGCACAGAGGCTTCCCCAAAACCTTGCTCCGTACAGGGCCAGGATCCTCACAAGAGACAGCTTGCAGTACTCACAGGAGGCAGTCAGGCTCCTTTTCTGCGCCCCTGCTCTTTGCAGTGTGCAGAGTCACAGTGAAACTTGCCAGTGGCAGAAGATGAAAACAGAGCATCATAACAGTGCTCAGTAATAAAAATCAGTAAAAGTGAATCTAGAGTGTGTTTAGCATTTCCATTCTGCCTTTTAACAAGACAGCTTTAACACAGGGTGTTTTATGGACAGGGAGAGAAAGAAGCAAGAAGCCACCTCTGAAGTGCTCGGTGGTTCATTAGTGTTCATTACTACACAAAGATCCTACAAGGCTGTTAAAATTAGGGAAGAGAGCAGGAATTTATCTTAGAGCAGACTAATACATAAGCCTTCAAACAGGTAAAAGCTTTCTGCAGAGTAGAAGGTAATAAGGTGTTCTCCATCCCAGTGGAGGTAAGAAAAATAGAGCGAGCCACACGTAGCAGGGGAAATTCAGGTTACATGGAAGGAAAAATCTCTAATGTCACATGAACTGCCTCTGGAGGCTGTTAAATCTTCACTGTGAGGCACTTCGTACATGTCACCTACATCAACGTCCATAAGGAGCAGGGGGGGGTAAAAGTGGGCCAGCCTGGTGACAGAGGCTGAGGCAGAACCTTCTGGAGTCCCCTCCAACTTGTTTTCTGTGATTCTTTGAGCTCTGAAGCATCCTGTGACTTCTGTGAAGGCAAGATTTGGCCAAGATGAAGGAAGGCCTTTTGAATATCCCCCATAGCAATTCAGTCTGTTGAAAATGCAAGAAGGATACAACCAGTGTAAATGAAATAGGAAATGTGATAGCACCTGAGCATTTTAATGTAAATGCTGTGATGGCCTGCTCGAATAGAGCAAACAGAGGGGAAAATAAGTTCAATTGTGTGTTTTCTGTGCAGTCAATTTAATCTGTTTGCTTGTCAGAAACGGTCAGTAAGGAAGTTGATTTTCCCTTGAAGCTGAATGGAAAAGTGGTTGTGTTGCAGTTTAAGAAACAAATCAGTTTTAGGTGAATAAATAGAGGCCAGTTATTTATGGAAAATGGTTCAGAATTACTACTTTGTATTCATTGCTTGCCACTAAAATGCCACAAGCATTTAAATGGAGCCCCAAATTGACAGTTTTCTCAATACAAGCTTTTGTATGTGAGGGGAAAAAAAGTCACCCAAAGAGAATAAAACACCAGTGAAATGAACTGTTAGAAAATAAATGTTGTATTACATGACTGCAGAAGATAGGAAGGTTCTGGTGGGCCTCTTGCTGTGGTCTGGGGTGTGGAACTGTAGCAGAACCCCTGAATAGGTCTGACTGCAGTCACTGAGCCTGGATCCAAGGAAGCTGAGTGCTGGAGTCTCTGCTGCTTTTGAACTGATGCATCCACCTCTGTCCAACTGCTTTGGCAACACGTGACATGTTGTGACCAAAAGCCCGAGTTCCTGTGGCAGGGCAGCCCCAGGAAACCTTCTCTGTTTGCCAGGTCAGACTCCTAACAAAGAAAAAGTCCAAAAGTGAACTTGGTTCAGATGTTTCACTGCTGTCACAGGCACAACAGCAAAATACAGTTTTAAGTACAAAAACTGGCTTTTAAGTAGTACAGCATATGATTGGGATTTGTGTCCAGGTAAGCACATAGTTACAGGAAGTTGCCTGGTTTGCAGGGAACATGTACCAGCATCCTGATTTAAAGCAGACAGTGTATTTGCAGTGCCTGTGGTTGACTTCCAGAGGGTGTTTTGATCCCTTGCTCCAGCCATGGATGGCAAAATGAGAGGAGCAGGAAGAAAGCTTCCAAAGTGAGACCTGTTATTCACACCACTTTCTCTTTTGTTAGCACGAGTGAGTCTGAGCACAGAGTTTGCTTGCTTGGTGGTGATTTTTAGAGCACTCCAGCCCTAAACCACTGCTGGAGAAGGAGCTCTGTGCTCCCGTGCTGCCACCTGCTGCCTATTTTTTGGAAAAATCCCACTTGCTTAACAGCAGCGTTCGGGCAATCAGTGGCTTGAGTGCAGGTTTGTTCCCCAAAAGTAGGTTCCTGTGGGCACTGCCCTCCAGTTAACATTTCCAAACACTCCTGGTGCTGTCCCCACGTGTGATCTCTGAATGATGCTTTGAATCTAATTTTTCCAGAATTAATAGAAGACTATCTGTCTCAATCCTCGTTGCCCCACATTTAAAGAGACTTGATTTTCCTGGGGTAGGTGGAAAACTTAAAGTTCAACTGCTAGAAAAGAGTGATTGTAGCCTGAACAAGAGCAGAACTGCACTTTCTGCTCTTGTATAAGAAAATATTTACAATTTTATGTCACCTCTCCCACAATATTTACTGTTTTGCTCCAGCTGCTGAAGTTGTGTAAATATAAGTGAATTTCAGCTGTTATTTGTGAAGATAGGTTTGGGGGCTTCAGCGTGCTGAAGAAAAGCAGGAAATGTGAAGCCTGCAGACCTACAAAACCAGTGAAGCGTGCTCTTGTGTAAAAGTTTCTGTCACTTAGGAAAAGCTCATGCGTTTTGAGCACTCGTGGTTGTTAGAGCCATACAGACGGAGTTTGTGGGTGTGACTCTGGGTGTTCCTGTGTTCACAGAGAAGAGGTTCTTCAGGCGCTCCAAGTCGGGCGACGTGCTGGCCAAGAACCCCGTGGTGAGGTCCAAGAGCTACAACAACCCTCTGCTGACGCCCGTGGCCGAGTACGAGACCGAGGGCATGGCCTCCAACGGCGCCGGCATCCGCAGGCACTCCGTGTCCGAAATGACCTCCTGCCTCGAGCTCCAGGGCTACTCCAACCTCACCACCATCATGGACAACGGCTCCAAGAGCTCCGTGACCACCACCAAGAGCTCCCTGTGCGGGGAGCAGGAGCGGCCCAGCGCCGGGTCGGGGCAGTGCTCCGGCAAGCTCAGCACGGCCGAGCAGCAGAAAGGACTCTTCCACCCCATGGACGACCCCCACAGGTCTTTTGAGCTGGACAGAGACCCTTCCTTGATTCCAGTTCCCTCTTCCAGCCCCGAGAACATAGTGGATCAGATTTTGGAGTCGATGGACTCGGATCCCGAAGGCATTTTTATCGATTTCGGGCGGGGCTGCGCCAATTCCTCGGCGTACAACGTGGACGTGAACAGGCAGAGCATCATGTGAAGGAGACTGGGAGACAAACCTTGGGTTTTAGTATTATATATGGAAGTTACTAACACGAGGAGTCAGACTGTGGGCCAGCTGTTTATTCCAGGGCAGAACCTCTGCTGTAGGTCACCACAGCTCTGCTGAAGTGAAGAAACCCAAGTTTGCAGCAGGCAGGAATGTGCTGAGGGGGGAGAAGCTCCGACCACTTCTCCCTGTCACTCTGCAGTCGGATTTCCTCTTGTCTTTATGAACTTGGGGCGTTCAGGAGCTGGCAAGTGTCTGGTAAAATGCTCTCAGTGCAGCTGGCAGTGTTTGTTCAGTAAAACAGCCCAGCAAATAGCTGTGCTCACTTCTAATTTTCTAAAGAGATTTCCTGCAGACAACGGGTTGTTCTCTGAACTGTAACACCTCAGCCAGGGTAAAAACGTATCCTTTAAAAAAAAAAGGAAAACCAACCAAACAAACCCCAGAGGCTGTGGGCCTTTATACCACAGAATACAGTGATAAAGAAGTCTCTTTTACTCTTTCTCTTGTACATCTTGTACTCCTTGGCCTGATGGTGAGTGAGAGTTCTTGAAGAAAGGCAAATAAACAGAAATGTGCTTCCTGATGTCACGCGATGCCTCGTGTCTCATGTCCTGTGTCACAGCCAGTGCTTGGTGTCTGTGAGAGAGTTGTCTCAAAACTGGCTTTTAATTGTGTGTTAATTTGCTGTGAATGTGACACTTCCAAGAAATCTGCGCTGTCAGCTCCTGGAGCATCCGTTGTGCAGAGAGATTCCACGACAATTCAACGTACTCGTTTCCTTAATAAATGACAATTTATTAAGGCCTCTCGGGGGAAATCCTAATTATATATCTGTATTCTTAAAGAAATGCCATAATGCACGTGCTGTCAGTTATGTGTAGATATTTGGGGAGCGTGAACCTTGCAGCCCCTCTCCTCCTGAGCACTCCCAGCTCTGGGATTCCCCCTGGCAGTAACGTGGTGTAAGAGCTGTGTCAGAGGGCTGATGCACAGGGTACTGAGGTGAAATAGAAATCCTGTCAAATCCTTAAGTCATACTGAAAGGTTTCTCTTAGGCAGAGATAAATAATTGATAAATAATCTCTCCTACATCCCAGCAGTCTCAAACAGCCAGGGAACACACAATGTGGGGCAGAATCAGTGAGGAGGGGGGAGCTTAACACCAACAGGCAGCAGAACATGCGCTCAGTGGGACCAGCTCTGGTGCCTGGGAGGATCTTTGGGGTCCAACAGATGTAATGGTTTAGGAAGCAGGCACCGAACTACCCCTCTGAATTATTATTTAACTCGGAGGAAAAGGGTATCCACAGCCGTGTTCTGAGGAAAATCCAAAGATAAGATTCAGACCTCTACAGGAAAACATAAAAAAATCCAGTGGATCAAGGCCTCTGCACACCTTTTTCCTTCAAGGAACTACAAATGTATTAAGAGTCATAAGCTTATTTAATTATTGGGGAATATTTAAGCACAGTTTCAAGGGAGAAGAGGACTGCTGGGACCCTTCCCACCTGAGCTTTTGCATGGTTAGTGCCCTCCCCTCTGATGGAAGAGAATGCTGGCAATGAACTGACTTCTCCCACCTTGCACAGTCAAAATCCTCCTCTGAGGAGTGTTCCTTGGCTGTAAATGTTTCACAGATGAGAGAGACCACCCAAATTTGTGATGCTCCTGCTGGTAATCGCAGTGCAGGCAGGTCAGGGGTGTGGTGGTTTCAGAGACAAACCAGGGAGTCTTTACGAAGGAAAGATGTGTATCAAAGAGAATAGTGCAGGTTCTTGCCAAAATATATTAATGAAGTGATGTTTTTTGGCTTCCAGCTGCAGTGTCCCAGTGCACAAGTGGTACTGGAGCTTTGCCCCAAGGGGGCATTCTCAGTGTGCCAGTTACTCCTGGCCACCTTTCCTTCGTTGTGATAAATTGTGGCATTTTGTATCCTAATCCAAGAATCGAAGCTCTCTGCTCTTTCCCTGGCTGGGACAGGTTCCAGAGCCCTGCTGGGGATAAGACAGAGCAACAGATAGCAGGTACAGCTCCTGTCATCTGGCACTGCAGGGTGAGCATTAAGCAAGCAAGGGGAACTGGGAGACCAACCTAATGAACAGCTGCTGAGCCCTGTGAGAAGTGCTACAGCTCCCTGGAGCACTGCTGGAAAGAGCAGAATAATTGGCTGCAGATAATGCTGCCCAAACAGAGGCCTTTTCTGTCAGAGAAACGGGGAAAATGACTTTCCCATTATTCAGTTAGCTGCTGGCACCTGGTTTTGATGGGGCTTTTGACTAAAACAAAACACCTGAACAACTGAGCTGTGGTGACAGGAGAGCTATGGGCCACCTTCCAGGGCCACCATACAGACATGTGAGGGTGTGAAAATAACTGATCTCTCTACAGTTCTGTTGGACATGTACGGATTGCCCCTTTATTATGATTATATGCTCAAAGAACACCTTGGAAATGATGATGTCAGAAAGCCTTTAGTGTTATTTTTGAGCTCTGTTCTACAAAAATGTGACTGTCATTCCAGAACTTTGAGAATAGCACCAAAATTTGGAGGCAGGGAGCAGAAACCCAGATACCAGTCGAGCCAGCAGTGCTGCAAAGAACATATGTAGCCATTTTAATAATACATAAATCAGTGCTACTGTGCTCTCCAGGAGAACAAAATGCTTGGTGTGCAGCTGAAGTCTTACTTGCACCTTTCCCCAAAGGAAAAAACACACTTCTAAAAGGAGAATAAATGTATTTTGTGTCAGAGAACCTTCCAGCATCCCTTTCTCTTCATGTGGTGTGGTAGCAGCAGCAGCAGCTTGCTGTGCTCAGTGGTTTCAGAGGTGCTAGACTCTTTCTTCTGTGAGAAGGGAGGAGATGGTACTTGGGACTGGAGGAGCTGGCCAGCACCTCGAGCTGGGGGCAGGGTGATGGGTGCCAGGAAAGCAGCTGGGCCACTGTGTCCCCTGAAATCCAGCTCAGAGCTGCTCGAGGCAGTTTGCCTGAACTGCAGAAAACCACAGGCTGCCTGATGGTTCTCGGGCTGCACTGGCACAGTTTCCAGCCCACTGGAGAAGAGCAGCTGGAGGCATCCAAGGTGGTCACTCCATCTGGCCTGGAGGACCTCAGGGCTGTTCTCTGATGTTACTGACACATGAGGGATCTCTGGGGGGTGGAGGTGACACCAAATGATTGAACTCCCTGAGCTACTGAGAGAAGTCCCTGAAAGTGGTTGAAATGTTTTGTGTGGTCCCAGGATACCACAGAAAAGCAGATATGAACTCCCCCAGATGCTGCATGTTGGCCTGGTTGATCCATCAAAACCAGGGGTTGAACTTGACTGGTTTCATAAATTAAGCTAATGAGTCATCTCCCTGCCTCTCTTAAAGTGCTCCTTCTCTGTGCCACCCTCAGAAGGCACCTCTTGGGGTGATCAGCAGAGAGGACCTGGCTCTGACCGAGTCTCAGTGTCACAATTATTCTGGCATTTTAATATTCTCCAGGCAGGTAACTTGACTGGTAATTAAATAATGAGCACAGCCTGTTCTTTCACAAACAGTGCCCCCTCGGGTCTTGTGTTGCATCCTTGGGTTAGGAGCTGACAGCTCTCCTGCCTGCAGCTGGATTGCCTACCTGGGACAGGAGCTGCCAGGATGCTCTGCCAAAGCCACAGGAGAGAGGGAAAGGAAAACTGGGGGTGTGAACAGCCGTGGAAGTGCTGGGCTAATAAACCTGCCAGAAGTTTATTAGTTGTCTTTGTAAAATGAGGTACTGCGGGCTAAGCTTGTGTTTCTGAGGGTCTGCATCAGCATTTTCACCTTAAGATTGCAAACTCTTCCCAAGTGTATTTATTTCCTGATTGGTTTTTGATGAAATATTTTTCTCCCTTGCAAAAGCAAATAGTCTTAGGCAGAGTTTTAGCTTTATAAATCCTCGCCCTCTGAACTCTGGGTTTGGAAACCAGGATTTGAAGAGAATTCTGAGGGCGCTGTTGTCTTTACCATGAAGATTAGTCAGGATCAGATTGCTGGGCTGGAACTCAGAGGCTGAGATGCCTTAATCCCATGTCCTCCATGGGCTTTTTGCATAGATTTAAGTCACTTAATAGCTCTATACCTCTTCAGAACATGGGGATAATGTTCTTACCTGTCTTTCTTCGTTTCAAATTGTTTAGTGGATTGTCTGTTGCTTAAAGGTTTTCTGATAAAGCGTCCACAGTGAGGAAAGGAGGCTGTGGATTGGGGAATTGTAAATTAGCAGTGCACCCCTAACATTTCTGTATTTAATTGTGGTGCCATCATATTCTTTTAATGTAACCACATCCCTAATTTAGGTCTGTACATGCTAATTAATTCTTATTTATCACGCATTCCCTATCTATCTACATGTCTTTGTCTTTCCTCCTAATTGTGATCTTCACTGACACATTTACAATGTCACTAAGCTCTCTTTCTTTAGCTGATGTTACCTTTGTAATACCCTGTGAGCTCTGACCACTTCCATGACTTTTTTTTTCCTCTTTTTTTTACTTTTGTCTTACCAGCTTTGAGCTTCTTCTTGCCCATTACTCTAAATAGTTCCCTCTGCAATTCCTCATGGTCTGTAACCCCCAGGATCAAATATCTCTGCTCATACTTCATTCATCTCTTCCAATCAAAAAAACTGGAAGGCATTAGAATTGATTTCCAAAGACGAAAATTTATCTTCCCACTTGCAGTAGTTTTGTGGAAAATTGAGCTCATAATATTCTGTTCTTCATGATCACTCAAACTGGGCTTTTTCCCAGATATAGATGTAAAGGTTGCTAGTTTGTGAGCTTTTGGATCATAGCCTCAGGCATATGTTTAAATACAGATATAGTATTTGTGCTCTCCAGTTCTCTACGGCAATGCCTGTCTGTCAGAAATGCTCCCTTGGCTGTGAATTATTAAGCCAGTTCACTCTTAAACCTCGTGGGTACGGAATCATCTGGGATGGCAACGTACTACAGGAAGCTGGAGAAAGTTGGCAACCCTTGGGGTATCCACAGGCAATCCCTTTAAGTGGTAAGATGGAGGAGGAAAAGTAGAAATGGAAATGCTGCACCTAAAAATTGGAAGCAGAATGGGATGTGGGTGCCAGAGCAGACAAAAGATGCAAATCATTTGAGGTAAAACTCAACTGACTTCAAATGCAGTTTAGATTAGATATTAGAAAAGAAATTCTTCCCTGGGAGGGTGGGGAGCCCCTGGCACAGGTTGCCCAGAGAAGCTGTGGCTGCCCCATCCCTGGAAGTGCCCAAGGCCAGGTTGGACAGGGCTTGGAGCAACCTGGGCTGGTGGAAGGTGCCCCTGCCCAGGGCAGGGGGTGAATGAGATGATCTTCAAGATCCCTTCCAACCCAGGCTGTTCTGGGATTCTATAATTCTGATATCTCACCCCACATCTTGGCCAGCACCTTCGTAATGGCCCTGTTCTTAAATCTTGGTCAAGCCTCCCAGGGGAGGAAGGTGAGCAGAAATTATTCTGAAGGAAAAGGTTGTACACAGCTCCCAAATGGAGAATTTTGTAAGGCTTATGAGGGGAGGAATTTCTCAGGGTAAGGGTGGAAAGCATTTTCAGTTTCACTGGTTCAGTATAAACCCTGATTTGTCATACAAAATGTTCTCAATCTCTGGCAAAATTGGCTTTTAAATTTATTTTCGACAGCTTTTTGTGTCATCCACTCCCGAAGTGAGGAGTGGTGGCAGCCGGGTACGTGGCACCACAAGCAAACCAGGCAGGGCTCAAGTGGATAAAAGCTTTCTGAAGAAAACTCCAGATTCCCAGGGCATGTTGACTGAGAGGAGGAAGAAAGGGCTTTGTTGCACAAACATTCCTGCAGCTCCCCAGCTGCTGCCGTGCACAGCCAGGGGGAAGGGGATCAGCTGCTCTCTCCGGGATATGAGGAACAGTGCCAAGAAAAACAAGCTCCAGACATTAATTATTTTCCAGATTGACTTCTCCCCTACTTGGACTAAACACCAAGGACTCTGTTCCTGCACAAAATGGGATTTGGGTGCCAAGGCCCAAGGTGGCATTTGAATTTTTACTCTGTCAGAGCCAAACATATCCATGGCAGCACTAGTCCCTCCTTTTCTTCAACCTCCTATAAACAAGTAATTGCTGATTATTGACAAACAGCTTTAGTATTTTGGAAGTGGTCTTGCATGGGTCAAGCCCTGGAAGGTACTATAGATGCATCCACAGTGTGGGGATCCATCCAGATAGTTCCACTGGGCTCATCCATGGAGCATCAGGGAGCCTTCTGCAATTGGAGACTGCAGCCTCTGCACAGCTCAGGATCTGGTCCTGTCAGTCTGGAATTGTCAAATGATGAAGGAGGAGAGTAAAGCTGGTGCCACACCGAGCAGGGAAAGAAGCCACACGTGGATTCCTCCTCTTTGCATGTGCAGTCTCGAGGACCACGCACGTGGTTACTCTGCAGACTTGAGCAAATCCGACCTTCTGTCAGCAAGTATCACCTAAAGACTTGCTCACATTGAAGCACAAATTTGATATTTCACCTTTTGCATCTTCCAAAAGTTGTTTCTTAAATGCTGTGTGTGGGTGAGGGTTCTTGGTAATGCTGCAATTCAGTGCTTCGTTTCAAATGCTCCCAGCGGATGTGTAGTCTTGGTTCAGGTTGTAGGAGAGTTAAAATATAGCCCCAAATCACTGCTAAACAGTCCCATACATAGGAAGATAAAGTTGTTTTTCTCCTTATTCTTGGAACTGTCATGTATTTTCCACTTACTTGTTAAGTAGAGTTCAGAGATTTACATGTGTGGTGTGGGATTTTTTTTTTTACTCGTTTGTTGTTTTCCAAGAGGATTCTTTAAACCAAACCTGTAGTCCTCCTCCTCTTCTCTTGGCACATGCTGGGGTTATCCCTCTGTTTTTTCTAATACAGATGGCTGTAGTGTCATTATTTCTTCTGCTGTACAGTAACCCTGCCAGCTACTTCTCTGGGACACTGTGACAAAAGCAGACCACTGGCTTCATGTAAGGAGATGCTCCCTCAGCAGTGTGCCAGTGGCCAGGCTCCATGCCAGCTGAGACACAGGACTGGCTCAGAATGGCTTTGCTGATTGCTCTTTCCACTGGGATTCCTCTTTCCATCACCAATCCAGCTGCTGTTGCCTTTCTGACCAAGCTGGTTGAATCTACAAGCTACAGAGAAAGACACCACAATAATCTCGTTGGGGTGCAGGGTCTGTTTCCTTGGAGGTGCTCGTGTTGCAGCCCAATTGCAGAAGACAGTTCCTCATCTCATGTGGTCTAAAAACTGATGATCAGCTTCCTTCAGCAGCCCTTCCTCTCTCTTTTCTCCAGACTGAAGCATATGTAAAAAGCACACAGAGTAGTAGGAGTGTGGAGAGTAACAGGAATCTACTCAGCATAGATGCTTCCCCTTCCAGCAGAGGCTTTTCAGGAGCACCATGTAAGGCTTGCCCAAGTCACTGCCACCAGATGATGTTTTCACAGTTCAGGAGTCCAAAGGTAATTCTCAGAGGGGAGATCCTTCCTCACAACTGGCTGGGTATAGCAGTTAAGCTTCAGACTAAGATTTTCCACTGTCTTTGTCACAGAAATCCCTTTCTATGGCCTAACCTCTGTGATTCCTTGCCTGAGCAGTGGTTACAAGCCTACACCGTTTTCTGTTGGGATGAGAGGCCTCGAGAGCACATGGAGCAAGGTAAAAAAGTGAATCTACAGGATCACCTCTGTTATCTACACTCAGAAAAATGTCAGTGGGGGTTGTACAGTCCTGTGAGGACTCAGAAGAGCTGCCCCATTTATGGATTCCAGCAACTCAGTCCTGGGCCTCTCTGCTCAGGAAACATGGAGCTCCTCTGTGGCTCTTTCAGGTCACTCACTGACAGATATCACTGCTGCTCTGCAGGCTGAGGGGTATTGCAGCTCCCTTTAGGTGCTTCCTGGGTTTGCAGTGGGTGAGTTTGTGCAGTATCTCTGTGTTACTATCCAAACTGGCCACTGGATTGCACCATTGCTCCAAATAATGCATCTGAAAGCAGCGCAGCTCCTGAGAGCAGAGCCAGCTCTGTGTGTGAAACACCTTCTGTGTTCTTGCTTCCCAGGGTCCCTCTGAGAGAACAGCACCAACATGCTGAGCCTGCTACAAGAAAATCAGCTTCTGGTCGATCTTTGTGGGCTGGTGGGGATGAGAAACACAACCACCTTTGATTCCCTCAGGCCCTGGTTCCTGTGGTGTACTCAGCCACACACACGGTCTGGTGAAGAGCTGGGCAAGAGCTGCTTCAGAAGAACATCCTGTCCGTGGTCTCTCATCTCATGGTGAAGGTGAGAAGGCTGAGCAGCTTAGAGAACCAACTGCTCTTTTGAAAGACCCTGGTGAGAGGAAGAAACAGCAGCACAGAAAGGCAGGGTCCAGGCTGCACAACGTATCCATCACGGCGGGGCCGTCTCTGGGATGTGGAGAATTGGGGTGTGGAAAGGCCTTTTAATGAACTGGAGCAAATGGCTCTTGCAATAACTGTCTTGCTTCCACCCCAGACATCACCTCTCTCAGCCCAGGTGTGCCTGGAGCTGCTGCTGTGGTCCCTGTCCCCCACTCCAGGATCCAGCAGCCTGAGGCACGGGCTGCTGCAGGGCTGCTGGAGCTCGGTGACACATCCATTAATACAGAGAGGCCAGCTGACCCTCCTACAGGTTTGGACCAGGGTTCCCACATATAGATCCTCTGCCTCAGGCCTTGTGCAAGGCAGGGAAACCCTATAATTGGTGTTCAGATCCTCCAGTGGGTCTCCTCTGAGGTTTTTGGGGGAGTTTCCCCAAACCTGACCTGCCACAGCTTGTGCTTACATTGCAGGTCTCTGCTCAGTCAGTCAGATTCTTCTTTGTGTTGTCAGATGCCTCAGTGGACCCTAATTCTCTATTGTGACTTTGGATTGACTGCCCAGAAGTTCCAGTTCATTTGATATTTAGCCCATCACCTTAAAGCCACAGTTCAGGTATTTCTATTTCCTCTGGTGACACTGCTCCTCTCATGGGTATTAACTTGATTGCTTGTGCCTAAAACCTCTTCTGATATTAACTCTGTGAACCTTTTTGACAATGACATTCTTGTTATGCTGAGCAAAACCTTAATGATGAGGAAAACCTGAGCATTGTAAGAAGAATTTCTTCACAGAAAGGGTGGTTAAGCATTGGAAAATAGGGTGGTTAAGCCCAAGGAAATGGTTAAGTCCCCATCCCTGGAGGGATTTCAAAACCCTGTGGATGTGGCACTTGGAGACGTGGGTTTAGTGGTGGGCTTGGCAGTGCTGAGGGATCATCTTAAAGGTGTTTTCCAACCCTAACAATTCTATGACTGATGGGCCACCTTGCTGGCTTTTCTGAGCCAAGGAGGATATAAAGCTACTTGTGCAGAATCAGCACAGCTGTGGGAGTGGGGGAAGAGCTGGCACTGAAAACAAGAGAAGAGCTTTGCCTTGCTTCCCTTCAGGTGGTGAATGGTCCAGCTCAGCTCAGGGACACCATTCCCAGAGCACAGGAGAAGGGGAGTCCCTGCATTGCATCCAGTCGTTGAGCTCATGTATAGCTGGGCTTAAGGCAAGGCAGGCTGCAAAACGAGCTCAGACTGAGGTGCTTAACTCATGTCTAGCAAGACATATTCATTGCTTTATCACTGTGCCCCCTGACCTCGGCTAAATTAAAAAACTTCACTGCAATCAAAGTCACTGGGATTACTTGTGTGTACAGAGACTGCAAGAATCTCTACAATGTACTCCAGCACTGTTATTTGGAGAAATAACGGTGGAATGTGTATTTATTTCACAGAAAACCAGATGTATTGTGCAAACAGGACAGTTAAGCTTTGCAGTCATTGTTGAGTTGTAATTTAAGGTGCCCTTAGGAAATGCTGAGTTCAAAAGGAACCTGTATCTTAAAAAATACATCCTCAGAGTAGGTAGGAAGTAACCCAGCTTTACAAGTTGCCAAATATTTGGGATTGTTTGAGGCTATTTGATGTAACTGTGCAGTCATTTTCAGGGATGCTTTGGATGATTCAATTAGGCTTGCAAGAAGGTTTCACAGTTTGTTGTTGATAAAAGCTCTGTGCTGCTGTTCCTGGCTGTGATACACAATATTTGTCTCAAGAATGACTGAATTTAATATATATCTCAGAGCATGAGATAAGGGGGTTTGTGTCTTTATCTGTGTGGCATTACTGTGGTAATGCTATAGAGGTAATGCCATACTGAAGAGTGTAGAAGCTGCTTTGTTTTGCACACCTGGCTTAAAAAACCAAAACCACAGTTAACTTGGTGGTGTTGTTGGAGAAGACTGCACCAAGGGGGAGATAGCAGTGCTTGATTCCCTTTGGGATTGTCTGCTGTGCGGTGCTGCACAGCCCTTCCTCCTGCCCTGCAAATCTTTGCCTGCAAAGGACCGTGGGTTGGGGTTATCCCTCTGTAAGGCCATCCCTTCTGGACACACTTTTCTGGGCTAGGAGAAGGCACCATAAAAATGGCTTAGTGCCTTCTGACAATGAGTGGGAAAGGGACATTTCTGTCAGTGTTACAGTGTATGCCAAGTAACAGCCACAAAGAACCTGCTGACCGCTCGTCACTTGGAGGATTTGGGTTGGGTTTGGGTTGGTGTGTTTTTTTTCTCAGTGTGAATTCTGCCCCTTGGAAGGAAGAAGCAGAGTAAAATTTCTCTCCAGAGAAGAGGAGCAGAGTGACAATCTCATCTCCAGAACCCAGACCCTTACCAGTCTAACAGGGTGCAAGAGACCTGCATTTCCTTTGGCCTCGCCGCCGAGGTGGCTCCAGCAGCTGCTGCTGGTTTTCGTTCCTCTGGTACAGATCACAGCCACCTAGAACTGGACTGATGCCAAAAGAGATTGTGTTAGGTGTGTTTTAATTATCCAGTTGATGTTGTACTGATTGCTGACACAGCCCCGGGGGCAAAGCTGTCTGCTGCCACAGCTGACTCGGCTTCTGGAGGTGAGGCAAGCGGCTGGTGTGCATGGAAACAATAAATTGATTTACCAGCCAGTAGAGCTTTCTATTCAGAGCTGTTAGGCTCCCCCAGATGGGCAGATGAATCATCATAAATACAGCAAATGTGGCATTTCTGGGCCAAGGTTAGCCTTTGAGAAAGCATAAGGAGAAGCAGAAATGGGTTCAAATCATAATTTTCGATGGTGTTGAGCTGCGTTGCTCTGTTAAGAATAAAAAGTAAATCGATGTGTTATGTTGGGATGAATTCTCACAAAAACTGCAGAAAGAAGTCCCTGCCTTGATTCTAAATGAACAGTACATAATCTATAAGAAAAAAGAATATTTTATGCAATTCTTTAGTCATGACCCAGAACAAAGAATGATGGAAGTTTCAAAACAGTTTGGTTTTTATCCCGTGCTCATTCTTTTGAAACCAGCAAGATTTAAATGGCCACTGTAGAGAGGCAGAAAATCACATTCTTTGATGGTTTTGCCAAGCATTTTGATGAAGAAGTGTGCAAAGAAGCTCAGGCCAGAGCTGAAACTTGGAATATTTTGTCCCTTACTCCATCAATTCATTTCACCTAAGTAGCACTAATAACATGCCATCACTAACGTGAACATGAAGAAATCTACTCAAAGGCCAAGGCCCCACTGCTCCCTGCCTGCATGGGCACCTTTCTGCCATTTTCTAAATGGCAGGATTGGTTTTGATCTCTGCATCAAAGCACAGCGAAGTTTTGGGTTGTGGGTTTTTTGGTAAAGAAATATTTATCTCTTCTAATACGCTTTTTCCCCTCCAGAAAACTTCTTAAGCTTTATCTCCCTGTCACCAGCAAAGCAGAAAAGTTGCTTTTGCCTTCCATCTCTGGTCATCCTCCTCTCCCTTCGTCTTTAAAAAAGGAGAAAAAAAAAAAAGTCCTCGTTTAGAATCACAGAATTGATTAGGTTGGAAAGGACCTTTGAGACCACTGAGTCCAACTGTGTTCAGAACTTTGCTGGGCAATTCTTTGCCCTTAGTAATCTCTCTGTCTCCTGAAAGGAAATGGGTAAGTCCTCTAATTTGAAAGGGACGTGATAAAATATCTGTGCTCAGTTTATGGGAAGCACAAAGATAAATATATACTCTGCAATATTGGCCTTCACCATGTATCAACTGCAGGGCAGAGCTTGTAACCACAAAGCAGGGACTCTCTCGAGATAGGAAAGTAGCAAAGATTCTCTTCACAACTCCGATATTATTTATTTTGCCACTGAGAGAAAGAATGAAGGAATCCAACCACAAGAAATTGCTGGGGAATCCAAAAGCACCTTCCCAGAACTAAAGGCAGCTTTTTGCACAGGTTTGACTGAAGCTGTTTAAAGTCGGGGTAGACCTGGCTTAAATGAGAGACTTGAGAGGGAAAGTCCTGACTTTAAGGTGGGCTCTGGATTTCATTGGGGCCTGGCTACACACGGGAAAGCTGAAAATGCAACAGCAAAAAAGGGGAGGGAAATTAAGGCAGAAGGATCTGGAGTTACATATTTATGAGCTAGATAGATATTAGTAGTTTAATTTAAATGATTTTTTTTTCCCACTAGAGAGAGTACCATATATTCTTGTCTTGCAACGATGCTTCCTTCCCACTCCTGCAAGTTGTTTTTCCTCCCCCAGAGCCACAGTGCCGGTGACCTTGCATTCAGGAAATACCAGCCGAGCCTTTTTTAGCCTCGGTGCAAACAGCTCAATTCAGCGCCGCTAAATTTCGTCAGCTTTGTTTTTACAACGTTTACAGACATTGAGATGCTACAGTGTGTTTAAACACTGAGATCAGCCCGGTTGTCCTTATCTTTTTGTTTAATAAACCCCCAGCGTTAACTCTGCTTTGTCAGGCTGGGGGGATGCGAAGGCACGTTCGTGAGAGGGAATTCAGTGAGCTGCGGTGCTGAGAGCAGCAGGTCGTGTTTTGCTCTTCTCCAAGCACAGAGCTGTGATTGCAGGTCATGCACACGCCCAGAAAAAAACCCCAGAGTACTGACTCTTAGTGCATGTCAGACTCCGGGTTTCCAGCTTGCTGCTCTGACCCCTGGCACGGACAGGACTGTGTGGTGGTTTTTAATTCCTGTCCTGGGCTCTGTGCAACATTCCCAGCCACAGGGATGCTCTGCATGCTGCTGGTTGTCAGCAGCTCACTTTACAATCACCTGGCGGATCTTGCACAGGAGCAGTTTTGCTGAAGGCAAAAAAAAATCTGCCTCAAAATGCTATAGCAAAATGTTGTGGTTTGAGCCTCACCGAACATGATTTGATAATGTCATACGAGCCGACAAAAAGAATCTTCAGCTAATGTATAAATTTGGATTCTGAAATAGATAGTAATGACTTGAAACAAACTGCCCTTTTGAGGCATGCAAAACTGTTAGCATTTGGGGATTCTAGATGGTGGGGTTTAGATCTCGAGATGGAAGTTGCAGTGCAAATGTTGTCATTACTTCTTTGTTTCGTGTTGACGCTATAAGGTTTTTATGGGGAATGTGGTCAGAAAATGGACACCTGGTTGAATTCTAGGGCTTACCTGGAAGTTCAGGACCTTTTATTCCCATTCCTGGAAATGCAGGCATTAGCTTCCTAATTCAGTTCTGGAGATTGCTTCCTCATGCATTACCTTTACAGCTGATTGACACTTGTTTTCCCTGGCCCATTGTAGAACAAGTTGTGTGTAGTCTATTTTATTTGATTACTCTGGAGGCCAAGATCTCCTTGACTTCTATTTTCATCTGGTATAAAGCAAAATTAAGCTCAGTCCTGTGACATGCCAGGGAAGGCTGTTCAATTCTGGCCATCCAGTGAAGGCTGTTTAATTTTGAGTGATGCTTTCTCCCTGGCAATGCTGAGGCCACCTGCTCCATGCTAAAATGAAATGTGGACAGCCTGGGTGACGTGATGGGACACCTTTCCAGAGGTTGTTACACCAATGTGGGGTTGAAACTTCAGCAGCATTACAGCAGTCCCACTGTTTCTGTCTTCTGCAGCCGCTGTGGAAGAGCCAGGCAGTGCCTGCAGGAATAGGGAAAGAATCACAGAATCAGAATCCCAGACTGGTTTGGGTTGGAAGGGACCTTAAAGACCATCCAATCCCACCCCCTGCCATGGGCAGGGACACCTCCCACTATCCCAGGTTGCTCCAAGCCCCATCCAACCTGGCCTTGGACACTTCCAGGGATGGGGCAGCCACAGCTTCTCTGGGCAACCTGTGCCAGGGCCTCCCCACTCACAGAGGGAAGAATTTCTTCCTAATATCCAATCTAAACCTGTTCTCTGTCAGTGTGAAGCCATTCTCCCTTGTCCTATCACGACAGTTCCTGATGAACAGTCCCCCTCCAGCTTCCTTGTAGCCCCTTCAGGTGCTGTGAGGTCTCCACCACAACTTTCTCTTCTCCAGACAGAAAGCAACAGCCCACAGCTCTTGCTTAGTTTTCTCTCTTTTTGTGCTACCTGGCAGTTCCTCAAGCCCTGACTCCTAATCCCTTCATCCTTATTTCTCCTAAGTTCCCTTCCTTTTTTTGCTTTGAGTTCCAATTGACACTTCACCTCCAGAGTAAACCCAGGAGAGGAAAAAGCAATAATCGTGCAGTTGATGATTGCCATCCCCTTGCCTGTTTAGCCCACAGGCTCTTTGGGTTATAAATGTGTCCTGCTGAGTATTTTGCAAGGCAAGGGTCTGTCCCTCAGTGCTTGTTAGGCACTGCTGTATCCAGTGTTCACTGAAAAGTTTATGCCATCTGAGGATGTCTTTATTAGCACTGGTTGGTGTAACTGGGCCTCACTTGACACCAGGGCAATCGACTGTCTCCCGTGTTTAAGAATCACTCTGTTTGTAACAACACTTCAAGCAACCGACTTGTACAACCTGCACGTCTGCCTGAGGCATTTGCAACGTCACCAAAAAGCCAACTATTGATCACTGTGTGAGTTCCAGCAGAGACATTTGCTTTTCTTCAATAGGTTTCAGAATAACGCTGCCTTTCACAGCACTCACCTGACTGTTTTCAGAGATTACTTTGCCCAACAGATACCCCTAGAACAGCAATATGTGAACAGAGATTAATGTTTTACATAGTGGGACAAGTCATTTCAACTCTGCCCGTGTCTTGCCAAAAAATAACAAAGCTAAATGGAATTGATAAGTATGGGGATGATGGCACTCTCTTCACTTGCCAAATGCTCTTTTCCAGCCCTGTGTGCCCTCTCCCACAAGCTACAGAGTCCTCAGCAAATCACCTTTCGTCTCAAACATGGAAAAAGAGATTCAGAGACATGAAGTGTGGTCCTTTTAAAGCATTAATGACAGACAAAGTGTTAGCATAAATGAATGGGACAAACCCAGTATTTCACAAGAACCTGTGTAGTGAATGAGGGATGGGTGCACTTCAGCTTTAAATAATTACAGACCCTTTGCTGTTCATACTTATTTAAATTACTTGAAAGATGGGTGAGCTCAGTACAGGGGGCTCTGTCTAAACATAATTGATGATGAGCTACTTAACTCGGCTTTTGGTCTGTTCTTCAGCTCTCGGTGCTTTTCTCAAGGTGACCGATGGTAATTTACAGCAATTCCTGGAAAGCTGCAGAGCCATTGATTTTGACCTGAGCTTTCAAGTGATGAGCTACCAATTACTGCTGTAAAGGTTTGAGCTGCTCTCTGTGGAAGCCCACGGCAGCACCGGCCCTTCAGCACTTCCAGATGGCAAGATATCCGATGTATTGATTGCCTCCTATTGATAAAGCTCCTGGGCAGTAGCTGCTGCAGATCTGGAGATTTTTGGCCATCTCACATTTAATGACTTTCCCAAGTGGAGGATTTAATGTGCATATTTAGCAGTAATACCCAGTTAGCAGCAGGCACAATGGGTACTGATTGATGGGTTTACAGGGAAATGTACAACTACACACCGTGCACAAAAGTTCCCCTCCCTCTTTGGCAAGGATGGAACACATGAAGTAACACAAGGAAAAATATCAAAGCCTACAAGGCAAATCTTGAATGAAAAGCTAATTGAAATTCACTGTACAATGCTTGATTAGCTTAGAGATTTTAGTGCCAAGTGAAAGGTTTATTTGCACAAGTTTGAAGTCTTGATTTCTGTTTTGGCCTTTATTCCTGGGTACCAGAGGAATTTATCTAACTTACAGCTTCCAAAGACACTGCGTAAGGGGTTCTAAACTACCTCTAGTAAGCAGATTTGCAAAATCCTTTCTCTTCTGTGCAGAGATCTTCATCAGATGCACTATTCAACTACCAGGAAAGCTATTTGTTGTTATCTGCTATCCCTGGCAACTCCAGCTATCTTTTATTGCAAACTCCAGCTATCTTTACTGGGAACTCCAGCTATCTTTATTGCTAGAATCAACCTTAAAAAAAAAAAAGAAATAAACTGAAATCGTATACTTAAATACAGGCACACATACAAGATAAGGAATATTAGTATATGGCAAACAGATAAGCCTTCCTTTAGGCCAAAAAGCTTTTTATGAGTTACTTGATCATAGTAGTATTAATTGGAGATTTTTGGTAGGATGAGCCAGAAGATGGTACTTGGCCTGTGCTCTTTGGAAGACCTTCCAGTAAGATAATCAACTTAATGTTGCCCCTGCCTTGCTGCTTGATTTCTGCATGTTTTTTAGATTACAGGTTTTTTGGGGTCTGGTTCCCTTCTGTTCTGCATTTGTGAAGATCCTACCACAGAGAAGCCCAAGGCTTGAGTCCCTCCAGTGCATGTAGAGAAATAAAAAGGTTGAGTAATACCATCTGCAGAACATGCAGAATTTCCCTTGTAGCTTTGGGGCTTTCCGAGGAAAGTTTCTGTGTAAGTGCAGAGATTTTCAGAGAATTTCCAAGCACTCTGTACCTTCCTTTTCATTTGTCCTGCTTTATTTCCAGCGGCTTTTGGCTTTTTCGCGTGCCGCGGTTGCTCACAGTAACAACCCCCGAGAGAAAAGGCAGCGCGAAGCTTCTCCAAGCACAACAGATGCTTGTAATATCCCTGCCCTGCCCGCGGGGACCCGTGTAAACTGATTCCTCGCTGCACTCAGCCTCTTAACATCCAGGAGCAGAGTATTGTTTGTGGAATTTATGATGGGACCGGCAGACTCCCAAAATTGATCCGCGGGGTCTCATACTAGAGGAGCTCCAAACCGTACCTTGTCTTGTGCATGATGATTTTCACTCGGTGCATCCTTACAAAGAGGCTGTGGAGGAGAGCGATCATCTGCCAAGCACCGATGTGTTCGGGAATATTCAGCGCAGGTTTTTGTGTGTTATTTAAATGAATGACTCCTTTTGTCACCCTCGAAATGCATCGTCATTCTGTGTGGTGGAAGATGTGCAGGCGATGAGGGTGTAAAGGAACAAGAGGCAGCAGAACTGGCATACGTGATGAATGAGGAAAAGAAGTCATTAGGAAAGCCTGGAGGAAAACCAGAAGGGACAAAAAAAAAAAGTACCCCTCGCAGGCCGGTGAGGTGAGAAAATGGGGTTGGTTTCATTTTCTTCTGTCTTGGCAGATTTCTGGGAGCGCTTGCAAGGGCTTAGGGGGAGAATGTGCATGAAAAATGCAAAAGTTCGTGGAAAAACATAAACTCCTTGTTCCCAATGTTCAGGTTTTTATGGCATTGTTTTATCTTAACTCCCTGTTATTTATGTCTCAGTATTTCTCCCATGAATAAAGTGTACCAACCTCACACCCCCCACTCTGCCAGGCCCTTTTTTTCTGCTCCAAAACCATCTTCCTCCCCATGAGCTCTTTGGTTATAAAAACTGATTTTCAGTCATAGAAAATTTCATCAGGTGCCCACAGCCTCTCTCACTATATTCCTGTACCCCACCTGCAGACACTGATGAGCATTAGCCCTCAGCAGGTTTTTTCCACAACATCCAGCTCTGCTCTAAGCCCCAACATTTTCTTTGCTTATGGTCCCTGCCTGTTTCAGGAGGTACAAAACAAATATCTTTCCCTCGGCAACGGAAGGGGAGGCAGAATTGTATCCCCTCAAATAGCATATTCTGTTTTTCCTGATCAAAACTATTACTGTATCAGTAAAAATAATAATTAAAAAAAAAGTACTCAAATTTATTCGCTTGCATTTGGGTTTTATTTATTCTTTTTTTTCCAGAGTGGTATCTTCAGGTCACGATTAAATGGATGAAATGAAATGCTATTCAAATTAGTTTTTTCTTAAAAATGCTGATATTGAAAAGTAATACTGATATCCCTGTAATACTGTTTACCAGAATAAAGCACACTGGCACTGTGCCAGTAGGGTTCTTGAATATGTACAGTAGATACATTATAGAATCCCACAGTGGTTTGGATTGGAAGGGACCTTGGAGCTCATCCAATTCCACCCCTGCCATGGCAGGGAACACCTCCCACCAGCCCAGGTTGCTCCAAGCCCCGTCCAACCTGGCCTTGGACACTTCCAGGGCTGGGGCAGCCACAGCTTCTCTGGGCAACCTGTGCCAGGGCCTCCCCACCCTCACAGGGAAGAATTTCTCCCTAATATCCCATCTAATCCTACTCTCTTTGTTTTGTTTTATTTTGGGTTTTACTTTTTTTTTTTTTTTTTAACCCCAAATACTTCTGTGGAAATCCTGGTCTTTGATGAAAATGGCAGCACGTGGGCAGAACACCTTATCCCTCCTTTTTATAGGTAGTTTTTCTGCAGGGAGTATATCAATTCAGGTAAAGCAGTGCAATTTTTTAGTGCCAGTAAGATGTTATGTGTCATTTTCCTGGGATAAACTATAGCTATAAAAAGCATCAGGCACCACAAGCCTTTGAAGCTGGGGCATGTCCTGTGTAGCTGCTCCTGTTAACACAAGCAGCAGCAGTGGTACCACCATCCTCTGTATTCACCTGTTAATTGGCTTCTTACCCCATCCCTGTGGGAAGTCCTAACCCCGTTTATTATGAGTTCTTTAACTGCTCCAGACACATTAAACCAACCTGCAAATATCTCTGCTGCATCTCCTCATCCTACAAAACCACGGTGTCCAGCACAGCTTTTTCTTGGTCCTTTTTTAGTTCGCTGATGGACTATAGATTCTGTCCACGTCAGTGGAGCTGCTTATCAGACACACTTTCAGCTTCCCCATTATCACACCTGCAGAGTAACAAGATCATTAGACTAACACTGCTTTGGCAAACTCGTGTTAATTACCTTTAAGCACATATATTCCATTGGCTAAAGAGTGCTTCTTGTCCTCTGAATCCTCTCTTTTTTTTGTTGTTGGTTTGTTTTTTTGTTTTGATCTTTTTTGTTTGGTTTTTTTTTAAATAAAAAATGAACATGTTTTAGGGTACTGCAGGTGGGATCCAAATTTGAGAACCTGCGTGACAGCATCCCTGGGGTTTGTAAATACTGCATTATTTTTCATGTGTACCAGAAAAACAGAACTGCCACCCTATCTCTGTTACTCCCAAATCTAAAATCGTCTCCAAATTATCTTTGCAGAAAGATGTTCCGTGGCCAAAACCTGTGATAGAATAAAGGCATCAGACAGCTGTAGCACAAATTTATTTGGGAAGATAGTTTATTCTCCCCTTCAGGGTTATAAAGTCTGTGTTTAGGGGCTGGCCTTGTGCTTGGCATGCCAAGTGTTTGTTTATGCAATCCATCTTCCACAGGCAGCGTGCTCCTCGTGGGATGCTGGAAACTCATCCAGAGCAGAGGTGTGCTGGAAAGCCTGTGTGTGTGATCTCTGCTTGAGGTTTGGGCAACTCACCTGTTAGAAATTTCTCATGAGCAGTTCACATTTTCCCAACAAAACCCCTCTCAAACCCCTTTCTAACTGATGGGTTTGACCTCTGCAGTTCCTGGTAGCACTGAAGTATTTGCCTTTCTTGTCCCTTTCCAGGCAGAGGCTGCTTGGGCAGGCAAACTAATGCAATATGTGTAAGCACATTCAGCAGACAATGCTAATAATCCCACACTGCTGGATGATGATTTGTCTCTTTGGTTTCTTTTTGGTGAGGCCCTGGGGAATTTGCACAAATCCAGAGACAGGGAGGCATAAAACTGTGACGAGTGGCTCCCTTGGCTTGAACACTAAGCAGCAGCTCCAGCCTGAGTGATGAACCAAAGGTATTGAAATGATACTTATACAGCTGTAAGAGATGCCTTCTCAGGGTGCTTTTCAGCACTGCCAATTATCCCTGTTAATTCTGGGCTTCTTGGGCCCAGCTCAGGCCAACCACAGCCCGCCAGTGTCACTGGAACTCTTCCCATCTCAATGAAGCCAGAGTTTTTTGCACTGTGATTTACCAACATGTGCTGCTTGGATGAAAGAGAGTTGCCTTTGTACACTGGCTTTTTAAAATATTTTCACTCTTGAAAGAAGCCTGATTGACAAAGAATATGAGCCATTGAATTACAACACGCCAGATTTTACTAAGAACACTCTAAATATGCAAATTTATGGGAGGGGAAGCAATATTCTTACTCCTATTTAGGATGGGTTTGATGGAAATAATTCTCTTGTCACTTGTTACAGAGAAGAATTAATAATTTTGCTTTGTCTGTAGAAAGGCAAAAGCCAGCAATCGTGTTACAAAGTAGGCTGCATAAATTGGTTGACTTTCAATGCCTCTTTCCCCATCACATCTTAGGAAGAAGAAAAGATTTCTTAATGGTGCCAGGTTCCATCAGAAGAGCAGCACACCATAGTTTTAATTGATGCAGGCCATGTCTTAGTAAAACAGCAAACTCCCTGACCATTCAATTACCATATAAATAAGAATGTGCATATCTCCCCTCGCATCAGCATCTTGCTTTTTTTGTTGTTGACGAAAATATGCTAATGGCTGAAAAGCAGCTTTTCGTTTGAATAATGGCTTAACGCCTCTGTGAGTTTCAGATGGTGGAATATAAGCCCTTCCTTTAAAAGTTTGCAGTTCACCGGAACCCGGAGTTCACCAGAACCTGGAGTTCACGGGCTGCCTTTGCAGATCCACACTTCAGAAGTGTGAGAGCACCGAGGAAAGAAGCACCACTGCCTGCTTTTGGCTTGGCCAGAGGAGAGGCACCAGGCCGGAGAGAAAATGAATGACGTGCGGGGCACTAATGTTAATTGGTCAAGCAGGTAATTATTCATGGGAATCAGTACCAGCTCCATCATTCTGTACCACGGGCCATTCCTGCTACCAGAAGTTTTGTCGTCTCGCTCCATTTTTCAGCGGCAGGAGGATGGAAAACCATTTGCTTGATAGTGGATTCCCAAATACCCAGCTGCCCTATTTTGATGGATTTATATTCCTTTATTATGAGAGATTCAGTTTCACAGATTTTGCAGAATATTCTGGGTTGGAAGGGATAATCCCACAAGGATCATCGATTCCAGTTCAAACAGGCATTGCAGTTCAAATCACTTCCCTATTTCAGGAAGAAAAATCTAAGGCAGCACCATGCTCCCCACACCTCATTTCTGAAATAATTGAACACTGCTTAACAGGAATTTGGAGTGTGCCAGGGGAGGTGAGGAGGTGCTTTGAGGCTGGAGAGTGTCCCAGTGGAGCATCCCAGTCTGTAGTTTTACCCTGTGGTGCACAGAAGGGCTCTGTGAGTGGGGCTTATTAGACTGAACCCACCTTTAAAATCGCAGACAGCTCTGAACCAGCTGTTAGAAAAACAACTTCCACTAGATGGAAGGCTCTTCTTTCTGCTTTCTCCTCGTCTCTTCCCCCTACTCACCGAGTTTGGGACCTGCAAGCCACTGTGCTTTGATTGCACCCCTCTTTCACTTGGAACAGCACTTGTATTGCATCAGCAATTCACCCTGCAAGGGCCATTTTCTCTGTCTCATTTGGTGTACTTAAAACGTCTGTCTGAAAAATCCAAACTGTTATTTATTGGCTCCAAATGATGCATAAGTTTAAGCTGAAAGTAAGAAAAGTGTCAGGCTTTTCTCAACAGGGATTTGTTTCTCCTGAGTGAATTCCTTAAAGTATCTATGTCTTTCTATCCCTTTCACTGTGGAATAAGAACCTATGACTATTTGTCTTGCTAGAGAGGAAAATAATCTATGTTGTGCTATACAATTGGAATGGTGCAGATAAAGGAATGTGTAAATACATATGCTTGTATTTGCTGCCAGCAGCAAATGAGCAACAAAAGGGGCAATACTGCAATAGTTGTAGGGTAACAAAAGGACCTGTTTCATTAGTGTAGAAGGGGTTTTCCTGTTAGTGGAGTAAGATTTAGCTTAACCATCTTCATCAAATAGAAAAGAATGTAAGTAGGGTTCAAGCAAACATGGCACTGCTATAGGAAAAAAAAAACATTAAGAAAATCCAGTTTCTCTTTGTGTGCCTCCTGTATTTTTTGGGCCATTGATAGTACACTTGGATCCCTAATTTCATACATCATTTTGAAAAGACAAACACGATATTTCATAATAGTGTACAGAGAAATTTCAGCATAATAGATAGAAGTGAACAGAAGCCATATGGAACATGAATGGGATTGTCTTGCTTTGTTACCCATTATCATCTTGGTCTGATTCCACATGGTGATTGAGCTCTGTTTACATGACTTTGATGTGTAGGCATCTATGTTATTGGAGCTGTTAACCAATTAATAAAAATCTACTGCAATATGTGCTGATTCCCCAGTTCGCTGCTGTATTTGCATTGGAAGCTGATTTGGGAATGTTTGTTCTCAGTTCTGCTCTGATGATAATAATATCCTTTTATACAGAAACTGCATTCATGGTTGTGCTTTTAAGTTGTGCTTATTGAGAGGGAGCTCTTGATGTGAACTAATGCAAAGTTTTGGTAGAAATTCAGGTTAAAGCAGTTCATGACCTGAAACAAGCTGGTTCTTCTCAGTCCATAACTTGGGAACAAACTTGAGTCAGAAAGCAAAGCTTAAGTCAGCACCTTTTGTGTAATTCAGGTGGATGCTAAAGAGGAGGTAGAAACTCATGAACAGGTTCTGGACAAGGGCTGATGAAAACGATGAAAAGAACTTGATTTTAGATGGTTCATCAGTTGTTACACCGTTTAGACAGGGATTTAAATTTCACACTTTGGTTGATAGACCAGATCTTTTATGGATCCCATCAAAATTTTCACGAGGGACAGGTTTCAAAATGTTGTCCTTCTAGAAGGTGTGTGGCTTTTTTGACAGGTGTGGAGGGGCAGGGCCTGGGCTGGGTGGACCATTGCTCGGGGCCAAAGTGCTTCTTTCTGAAGCCTGTGCTCCTGGAAAGTGTTCCTCAGAAAAATCCATGTCTGTAATCTCTCCCCGTTGATCCTCACTTGTCTCTGCCCTCCAGGGACCCCCAGCCAGGCCTCCTGAAGCAACAACCCCCCAGTGCTTCCTGGGGGTCAGCCCCACTCGCAGTTACTCTGTGCCTCCTAATTAACTCGTTTGAAATAGGGGCCAGGGGTGATTTGCCAGAGTAAATTGTTTTGCCGCTAAATTCAGTGAGCAAATGGAAGATTTGGCCCATTTTAGCGTTTATTTCCTCTAAAAGGGAATGACTTTGAAAAGAGCCTGTGGATTCAGGGGGCTGCTATTACCATAGCTCACTAATGATAATTACTGTGGAATTTCCTGTTTGAGGAAATCCAACTGTGAGTTCATAAACATGTGTCAAAGAAACAGAGAGGAAAAGCAAAATTCAAACAACTTTTCAGTCCCTTAAATCTTGCTTTTGATTTGCAGCTTTCCTTGGGTGTTCAATTCTGTTTTGCAGCAATGAAAGGCCCTGACAAGTTGCCTGGATGGGGGAAGAATTACACAAACAAAACCAGAAATGAAGCTGCTCTTTTTTATTGATGTATATTATTTTACACTCTAAAGAGCAGCACAGGGATTTCTTCTCACCTTCTAAATTAATGTTTTTGCTTTATTATCCATACAGCAGTACTGCACTGCCATTTTAGAAATTAGGGATGCATTGAAAGAATACTGGAGGTTCCACTGATTCCATGTATTTATGTTGCTGATACATTATACATCATAAATAAAAAGGCACAGTGCCCCATACTAAGTCATTTTGCATTAGAGGGCTCTAATTTGCAACTTTCTCTATAGCAAATTTTAACAATAGTGAATTATGTTCCTTAGGTGAACCTGTTTATAAATTATAGATTTAGAGATGACGAATAGCACACATTTGGTTCTGGTTCATATGAGATGAAAGACTTGAATATATAGAGTCAAATTGGGTACACTCTCCCACATAATGCTCTCTTATTTTGAATTAAAAACAAAAAAAAGCTTGCATGACTTATCAAGCTTAACCTGGTGAGATGTCCCAGCCTTATTTGGAAACATAACCTTGGTGTTCCCACAAGGTCAGCTGGCCTCGGTGTTGAGTCTAATCCTAGAGACCCCCCACGCAAACCTACTGCACCTTGAGAGGAAACACAATGATCATTCGCTGAGTTAAAAAAAAATAAATCTGAGTAATAAAAAAATCTGCAGCCTGATGCTATTCCACTGTTTTATCAGTCAAACTTGCTTGCTGTGACCCAAGTCTAGTCTATATTCAGCTTTAGATCATACCTGAAGAAAGAATTCTGGTCTTCCACCAGCACAGTTAAAATAACACAAGTGGTGCACATCTCGCGCAGACATCCTGCCAAAAGATGATGAACAGCTGAATTAGCACCAAAGTTTTCCAGTAAGGTTCTTACAGCCCTTAGAGTCATCACTGCTCTGATCTGAATGTGCCCAGCAGCTGCCCTCTTCCAAATTTCCAGATAATCTCCTTTTCCAAACGGAGCTTGCTGCCACAGGATGGGGTTCATGTAAAGCCACCTCCAAACAAGCTGTTTATTCAGACACACAGAAGGATGCAGAGGGGCTGAGGTACGACTGGCAAGAGATTCCTGCTGCCTGAAGGTTATGGAAGTACAATGGTCCAGCTAAAAATCCAGACATGCCTCCCTTCCCCTCCCATTTGTGCTGGTGCTCTGAGGAATTAAATGTCACTCTCAACAAGGACCTCACCACAATCTTTTCCACCTGGAAGAAAGCAGCCTGGAGTCTCCTATCAATTGGGAGCTAATTAAGGAAGTGGCAAAGGCCACAAAGAGATCTCTTCTAAGATCAAATAACTGCAAGAGAAAAAGCCCTCACTAAGTTTATCCTCTGTAGGATAAACTTCACACTTTATTCAGCCATGAACTCCACTGCTACATCTCATTTTGATGTGGCAGCTGGCTGCAACTGGAGATGAGTAAAATGGTTTCGGTTTAAAATAATAATATTTACTCTAAATCCATTGACTGGACGTGTTCATGAAGGGGAAAGTAGAAGCAGTGTTCTTCAATTGTTCTTTTGGGGTTGCAAAATGTTAATGCAATAAAAATGCAAGCATAGAGAAGTGCATTTGAAATGGAAAAGAGGTCTGTGCAAGGCAGGGCCAGAGCATTCGGGTTGGGTACATAAAACCCCAAAGGCATGATTGTGGGTGAACCTGGGAATTAGGCAATCTGAACGTGTGGTTTTGCAGAAGAAACCTGGCAGGCTTTGAGGTAAAAAAAAATACAACATTTGGTTTTTTTGGCCTGAGGGGTTAGTCTAAAATCAATCACAGGCATGCTGTGCCTTAATTTCAGGTCAGACCTAGTGGCCACAGGAGCCCAGGAAAGACACTGAAAAGTCTAGAGAGTTTTGTGTGGGACTTGTGTTCGGTGAGAAAAAGGACTGATCCAAGCAGCTACAAGGCTCTTTCATCTGACCTCATTAATCCACAAAGCTTTAGAACAAGCACCGAAGGAAAACTAATTAAAGATGTGGAGGTATATGAAAAACTAGTTAAAATGCAGCAGGACTTCACCAAAGATGGAACATACCAGACTCAGCCAGTGTGATAAAGTCTGATAAATCATTTTCTCAGACAATGAAAATACAGTAGATCAAATCTGCCTGGACTTCAATAAAACATTTGAGAGGATGCCATGCGAGAAAATATTAATTAAGATGGAGAGATGTGGATGAATGTAAGAAATGAAAAGTGAGGACAATAGCATGTGCTGAAAGGGGAAGTCTAGATGGAAGGAGGTTACTAATGCGGTTCCATAGGGACTGATCTCAGAACTAATCTTAGTTAAAATTTTATTAGTGACCTTGGCACAAAAAACATGAGTGTGCTAATGAAATTTGCTGATGACATAAACCTAAGACCTGCTGTTACAACAGAAAAGGACTGGAATACCTTATGGAAAGAATTGGATGAGTCTGCGGACTGGAGAAAGAGAAATGAGGTGCAATTTAATAGTAGAAATACAAAGTCATGCACTTAGCAGAAATTCCTATTAATTTTAGTAAAGTGGGGTGAGGAGGAGACTTCTCCAGATGGACAGAAGAAAGAAAAAAGATTGCAGGAGCTAATTCAAAAAGCAGAAGAGCTGCCTTCTGTCAGACAGGGTCACACCACGCAGCCAGAGGTGTCAGGGCAGTGATACCAGGGCAGCCCCCGTGTTCCATAGCCCCCCTTTCTGACAGTCACCAGCAGAAGCCAGGGAAGGTGGGTCTGGCAGGATTTTCCCGGAGCAGTGGAAGCATCCGGCAGTTTGTGACTCAGTGAGGCAGTGGCCTCGTGGGCCTCGTGCCTCTAATTGTGTTTTGAGGGTTTTTTTCCCCTTCATTGATTTATCTCAACTTACTTCCCATTCTTTTACTGGCAATGACAATTTCTGAGTGTGAGTGTCAGTTTGAGGGAGTATAAAGGAAATGTCATGATACTGTGGTACAGAAGATGAACCTGAAGTCCTTTAGGACAATTACAGAATCCCAGAATATGCTGAGTTGGAAGGAATCCATGAGAGTTGTAGAGTCCTGCACAGGGCCATCCCCAAGGGTCACACCCTGTGCCCCAGAGGATCATCCAAACCCTCCTGGAGCTCTGGCAGCCTTGGTGCTGTGCCCACTGCCCTGGGGAGCCTGGTCAGTGCCCACCACCCTCTGGGGGAAGAACCTTTCCCTGAGATCCAACCTGAGCCTGCCCTGACACAGCTCCAGCCATTCCCTGGGTGCTGTCCCTGGTCCCCCCCCCAGAGCAGAGCTCGGTGCCTGCCCCTCCCCTGCCCCTCGGGAGGATGGGAGACCACAATGAGGTCTCTCTGCAGTCTCCTCTTCTCCAGGCTGAACAGGTGATGCCACTTTGGACCTCTCCGAACTGCCTGGGCACACGAGTAGACCCAGAGGGGCTACTGGTGTCACACACCTGTAAAAAAAACTTAACACGGCTGGGAAAACCCAGTGGGCAGACACTGCCCGCTCGCTTCCAGGGCTGATGGCGAGTGACACCGCGTGGGTCCCCGCGGGGCTGTTGGGACACCGGGGCCGTCCGGAAGGTGGAGATGCCGCCAAACTCGACAACTAATTTATCCAAATGACAACTTTCCCCCCAGGCCCCCAGGCCGCAGCGGGGCAGCGAGGAGGGGTCGGTGCCCGGGTCTGTCCCCCTCGGGCGGGCGGGGCCCGTGCCCGGCCAGCGCCGCCCCGGCCCCGCAGCCCGGCCGGTCCCGCCGCCTCCGCCCCGCGCAGGAAACCGAAAGGCCGGGCTGGGCTCCGGCACCTGCCCCTGCGGCTCCGCCAGCCGCTCCTCTGGCCAAAAGGGAAAAGGTAAAAGCCGCCGGGAGAGGGGCGGGAGGGGCGCGGGCGCGGCGGGACCCGCGGGCTCCTCCGGGGAGCGCGAGTATGGGTACAGGGATCTGCACAGGGATACAGGGATCCGCACAGGGGCACAGGGATCCGCACAGGGACACAGGGATCCGCACAGGGATACAGGGATCCGCACAGGGACACAGGGATCCGCACAGGGACACAGGGATCCGCACAGGGATACAGGGATCCGCACAGGGACACAGGGATCCACACAGGGACACAGGGATCCACATAGGGACAGAGGGATCCGCACAGAGATCCGCACAGGGATCCGTCAGACTGAGCGCTGCGTGCTTCTCCTGAGAGCAACCTGTTGGGCTGCCCTTTTGCTCTAACCCTAATCGCTTTTTTTTCGGATGAAAGGTGCCCTGTGTAAAGGGGAACCAACCAGCCGGCTGGTCTGGGATCCCCCCGCATTTTGCCCCTTCGGGCACCGGCCGTACCGAGCTCGCAGGGTTTCGGTGGGTCCTTTCTGCAGGACACCTTCATTGTTACCTTTTCCCACAATAATATGATTCGTTTCCCGCAATAATATGATTCAAAGGTCGTAACGAGACAGGTTTATACTGCAACAGGTTTTATGCCGGGCTATTACTTTTTACCCCGCTGCTCACAGCCTCTGTCTGGGAAGGGAGTCGGGGTTATCTGCACAAGGATATGACTCAGCTGAATAGGATTCTCTGCGCTGAGAACACGTGAAATAGTTTCCCGGGTTTGACGGTGGGGGTAAGTGGAGTTGCAGTCTTGTGGATATCCCCGCCGACTTCGTGGGAGAACTTCATGGGAAACTTCTGCACGTGACTTGTCTTGCAGAAGTGGAGCTTGTAACAATGTGAAACCTCAGGAGAAACAGAAAAAGGGGTGACAATTACCATTGTCTGGATATGATACGAGTTGTCAGGAAATGATACAAATTGTGAATGTCGAGATTCAACTCTATGAGCCATAAAATAGCTCTTGAGGAACATCTCTAGCAATGTATTCATGTGCTGTGCTCTCAGGGTTTTATTTCCTCCTCTTTGTTACCAGTCCCTTGAAAATGAATTCCTCTTCACCCTCATTATAATAGATATTTAGTTAGTTTATTTAGATAGATATGTAGTTAGTTCAGCACTCTTTCTACATCTGTTGCATCATATATTTGGCATGTAGTTAAAATCCATATCGCTGTGTGTGTGCATAAGGGGCAGAATTTATGTTATATATGGAACCTGTCCAGGTGTCTGAGCGATGACCTTGTTGCTTTGTCGCAAGTTTTCCAGGCAGAAGGTGACACAAGGTTTAGTTAAGGCCGATTTAACTCCTGGGGGGAGGCTGAGGGAGGCTGTGAGTACCCACTGGAACCGGTTCCTCCTGTTTGCTGCCATTAGCATTCCTGCAATTCCTCCCATCCAGCCCCCCTTCCCAAGACACCCTGGTAGGCGGCCACCAACGAGCTGACGCCCTTCAGGGCAGACAAAGGAGGCTAAGCCTCTCTTCCCGCACTTGCCCGGCAGGGAAGCAGCCCATTCCCGGTGAGGTGCCTTTTCCCTTCCCGCGGGGGTGGCTGAGGGCACAGCCGGCAGTTCCCGGGTGTGTTGGATTGACGGCTTTGCTGGGCATTTGGCGTTCTTATTTTTCTTTTTGACACCGAGGGGCTGTTGGCCTGTTAGAGCTCAGCTTCTTCTCATGTGGGCTCCTGTAAGCCCGGCCTAGGCTGGGCACAGGGGTAAAGCTCCCACGGAACAGGAGCCGGGGCCACCCAAGGGAGGAGCCTTATTTCGGGCGCTGAAGCCTCTCCCAAGGAGGTGTGACCTGCTCTGGGGAGGTGTTTTGACATCCAAGTGTGATTTTTGCCACTGAGGTGCTACAGACCTTCATGTGCTGCCTGAAAGGGCACTTCATCTTAGCCTCAAATCTTGCTGTTTGCCGAGAGTTCTCTGAGCAGAACTGAGTCAGTCAGTGATGTTTCTGCAACCAAAGAAATCTTTTTTTAAAGTTGCTTTTACACAAATCACTTATTTCAGTGCCTTCAGACAAAAATATGCACGAATGCCAGGTGGAACTTCAATAAAGTGCAACGAAACTGAGTTCCCTGCGTGACTTCATTCATTGTTAGAGCAGGAATTCAAAAAGTAAATAAACATGGGGAGACATAAACTGTATTTTTGAAGTTCTGCTGGACTGAATAAATGTTTAATAGTAGCTCTGCCAGGGGAAGTGTGTTAACAGTATTTTTTGTACTCCCCTTTGAACTCTAAAGCTTTTTTTTTTTTCTTTTAAAGAATATTCATAGAGCCATGAAGACATTGTGTGACTTGGCTGAGTGAGTATTCCACATGCTTATGTGGATATTGGCTTTTATTGGTTTTAAATTGAACAGGGTTTTTTTTCAGACAAATTGCTCAGAGTCAATCCAGTCCTTGGAGTAAAGGGTTTGTGCATAGTACGGCTGTGTTTGTGCTGTGCTGACTGCACTGATTTAATTTGGAAATTCAGATACAACAGAAATTGTTTAGGAGGCATTGTGTTATTAAAACTATAACTCTCGTTTCATTTCAAATTGATTTTTAATTAAAATTGCAAATGTTTGTGGTAGATGTTTGTTTGTTTTTTGTTTGTTGCTGTCGTTGTTTTAATGAAACTTAGCATTATAACTGCAGGTTAAGGACTGTCACCTTGCAGATAATACATCCAGGAATGAAGAGATCAGGTTAGGATTTATATAAGTTTTTTTTTTTTTTTAAAAAAGGCTGTAAAATTTTTTCACGAAAAAACAGGATATGTGGACAGTATAAAAATTTTAATGACAAAATAGATACAGAAAAAAATGTAGACACTTGGAAAATGTAAAATCTTGCCGGTTTTAATGGACACTCCCACGAAACTCCCCCAAAGAAACAGGAAACGAAACCTCTAGTGTATGTGGGTAAAAGCACTGATGGTGGGAAGGTTTGAATCAGCAATGTTTAAGAATGAAAAGGACTAAAGGTGCAGAGTAGCTGAAAAATAATGCCAGAAGACCTTTATTTTAGCAACACTGCTGGATATTACTGTAATAAGGCCCAAGTTCAGTTGTATGTATACACTGTTCAAGCCTGACAACTCAGTTGGTGCCTTTTCAAGGAGACAATTATCCAAAAAGCTTTCTTTGCATCAGATGGGAGCCTGGCAGTTGGTATTACCAGTATAATACAGAGCAGCTTAGTTGAACCATCAAATTTTCCCTGACCCTGACTAAAACTCTTTTGTTATAAAATATTTAAAAAGGAGAATGAAATCTAATAATTGACTTATAATATCTGGTTTAAGAAACAAGAACATTGGAGGGAAGAAAATCTAAAGAAGAAATGATTATTTCTTCTCTGCTTCTGCTGGAAGTCTTGCTTTGTTCATACTTACTGAACCTTTCATTCTTTGCTACTGAATTCAGTTGATTTGATATTGATGCAATCCATATTCCTCGAGAGTTTTTCTCCTCTTCTGGCTCACTCTGTTTTTTGGAGACGTAATCTTTGATCTGTGGTGACAATATTTTTCATGACACGTTCAAACAGATGGGGAATAAGTAGCATGAGCTGACAAACATGTAAGAAATAACAGTCTTCTAATCATGCAAATACAGGATGTGATGGGCCAAAACCTGCCTTTGTAAGGAATTTTGAGTCCTGTGAGCACTGCAGGGGCCTTGAGAACCAAGAACAACCTGTCCAATGCCAGGCACTCAGCACGGAATTCCAGCTGTTATTTGGGTTTTCCTGTAGGTTGGTGGCTCTACTCGGTTTTCTTTTATTCCCAAGCCCATCCCTTGTGTCAGTCTGGTCTCTGTACTTCAGGGTATTTAAAGAGCAAAGCACTTCTCTCTGTATATAGATAAATGGTTTTGGGGAAAAGCAAATATATAGAGGTATTTCCTTAAGCTATTTTTTTTCATACTTTCAAACTAGTCCAAATGTAAGGATAATCTTTCTGTCTTCACCATTCAGGGGGCATGGCAGGTCTGCCAGCCAAGGGGAGCAAGGCAGGATCAGCTCTCCTGGGGGGAGCTGCTCTCTTCATGGTACTTGTGTTTGCCCCGTGGCAAATTTACAGGTACTGTTCAGATCCTCTAAGGGGGATGTTTTCTTTAACGACTTGCAAAGTAGTTAATTGGTAATTGTTGGCTGAAGTGAAAATGGATTCCAGATCATCCCTATGAGGTTGGAGAGCATCCCTCCTCCTGTTCCTCTGGTGCAAACCTTGGTGCTGTGGCACATCCACTGTGTCACCTGACTAGAGGGAAGGACAATCAACTCATGAGAAGTGAGCTGTTCTCCTTCAGAGCATGGTCTCCTGTGCAAAAGCAGGAATTGCATGGAAAGACAAAATACTGTCCTGAGCCTCTGATTAAAAACATGTCTTTGCACACACGCACAAGCACCTAAAATTCCCACTGCTGAGGCAAACTCATCTCTGGAATTCCTGAAGATTTGCATGCTAGGCTTAGGAAGGGCATTGATACTCCTGTAACAAATTCAGTGCCTTTGGATGCATAAATAAACTTCCAATTTTTAAAACACGTTGTAATTCTATTGTGGGATGTCACAGTGACCCGGGTGTAGGTCGTCATCAAGGCTGAATCTCAAGGTGAGCTGCATGGGCCCCTGTGCCTTGACATGCTGGAATAACAGATAGGAATTGTAGGTTGCTACTTCTGAGACCAAGCAGGGGAAGAGGATGTAGCAGCTGATGTGCTGATAGAAAAAGAAATGGTGAGACAGAACAATCTCGGGTTTCATTTCAAGCTACATTAGTGGACACAGATTTTCTGCTTATTATCCCCTGTTGGGACTCATTCAGCTTCTCTCATATCTCATCTCCAGTCTCTTATCTTGTTCAGATCCCATTTCTTTCACTTAGCCTTCTCAGTAACCTTTCCTGAACTCTTATCTTCTGAGGCTGGAAAATTTGAGCCCACAAAAAAAAGTTGTGAAGAACTAAAAATAGGATGTCAGACTTGGAAGCTCAGGTGATACCAACCAGGCTGTGCTACCAACCCTGCCCATAGCAGAGAAAATCCCCTGCAGTGTAACTTCATTGCCCTTCAGCAATATCTGCCCTAAGGGCTTTTGCTGTGATTTGTTAGTTCTGGAGATATCTTTTATCCTTTTTTTACATTAATACATTCTGGGAATACTTCTTTTAACTGTAAATTCTTAGCAGAGGCTGCAGCTGACTTTGTGTGCTGTGTAGTGCTTGTGTTTCACTAGTTTTTTTCTAACTTTGAAATTAAGCCTGAAGAGGAGCTCGGGGCTTTCTCTTCCACGTGGCTCACACAACCAGCAGGCTTTGGGAATTCCCACTGTCTTTGGGAATGATGCTGCAGGACCCTGGTGATAAAGCTGAACACCAGGAAGAACATCCACCAGGAATTAGTTGTCCTGTGACACACAGTGACATTTCCTGACAAAGTGACAGCACAGTGCAGTGAAGACAAAAAGTTACAGCACATACCAAGTTTCTGCAGGTAGACACTCTAAAACAAACAAACAAAAGATTAAACTAAACCTTAAACTCCTTACAGAGTTCTCAGGCATTTGCAGTCCCCGGCTGGGGATTTTGCTGGCCATCCCAGGCTCACACTGGGCCATGGTGAGCATGGAAAGCCTGGGCCAGGTGTGAAATGGGTGCACAGGCAAGGCTGTTTACAAGGAAATAGGTTTTTTTTTTCCCCTCTGAGTCTCCAAGGAAGAATCTCAGTAAATATCCACATCTTCTTAGTACTCTCCTGGTATATGATCTACAATACCCTCGTTTTTCCTGATGCTGCACTCTCACATCCATGTGTGTCTACTAAAATTTTGCCATAGAAATGTCTACTAGAAGCTGTAGAGCCACCTCTAGGTGAACAGGGAAGAAAATCTATTACATGTTGTTTGTTAGACCACTGAATATAAGGTCTAAAAATGCACAGCAATGTGCACCCTGAGAATCCAGTGTGTTGGGTACTCCATCCTGAAATACTTCTTGGTGTCTTTTATCACACAGCTGAGAAGAACCAGAGAAAATTCAGAACCCAAACTTAGTGAGTCTGTTCTTATTTTTAAGACATTGAATTATTATGGAAGAATGCATTGCCTGCCATACAAGGAATTGAAAAGACTAAGGTGTTTTTGCTCACAGACTTTACAAATCCATCTTTACTACTTTTGTTCAGTATTTTAATCTACCATGTGAGGCAGGAAAAAGCAAAAAATTTATTTGTTTGCTATATGCCTAATCTTCTATGTGTGTACACATACTAAATATAGAAATTAATTGAAACAATGAGAGAAGTCAAGAGTTTTATGGGTTTTTTAATCTAAATCTTGCTCTCTCATGTGGTGAATTTTGCTGATGGAAGTCTGTAGTGTCAGGCAAGGTTCCACTTTTGGAAGCTGTCCCAGGCTTAAAAAGCCACTTGCTGGAAGCTCTAGTTTGAGGCTGAAATTCAGGAGTTTGGCACGTTCCCTACAAAGCTGCCTTTGAACAAAGCCTGTGCAATAAGGGCTGATTTCTGTAGCTTCAGAGAACCCTGGTGCTCCTGGAAGCTTGGTTATCTCTGTTTTCAACACGTGGGAGCACAGAAACCACAGGGGCTTTAGCTTTGAACCTCAGTTTGATATCACAGAATATTCTGAGTCAGAAGGAGCCCACAGGGGTCATCAAGTCCAGCTCTGAAGTGAATGGCCTGCGATTCTGATCCCGACCTTTCAGAATAGCTGTGCTCTTTTGCATGGATGTAGCATTTACT
The DNA here is from genome assembly GCF_003945595.2 of Pipra filicauda. Classification (NCBI taxonomy): domain Eukaryota; kingdom Metazoa; phylum Chordata; class Aves; order Passeriformes; family Pipridae; genus Pipra; species Pipra filicauda. The sequence goes on along the minus strand of NW_024104611.1, from coordinate 320,263 downwards.
GGATGAAATGGGAACTGAAAGGTCTCTTTTCTGAAAGATATTCCATTGGTTTGGGTTTCTGGGGTTTGCACCCTGTGTTTCAGGAGCTGAGAACTGGCAGCTTCAACCTCCTTGTTGCAGGTTGGCTGGGATTGTGTTCAGGGTGGGATGGGATGGAATGGGATGCTGGATGGGCTGCTGAAGCTGGGTGCTGGAAGGGTGACTTGCCACGGAAGGTGGATAATTCTTGAGGGTTTTTGGCAAAAACAGTGATCCTGTGCTTGGCAGGAAAATGCCTGACAACACAGGGGTGAGATCCTCTCCCAGCTCTGCCGAGGTCAGCAGGAGTTACAAGTTCAGTGTGAGTTGTGGGGAATTCTTTGGGCAGGGAATCTCACTCTGTGTCTGCATGAATGCCATCAACCCTGGAGGCAAGTTTTCATCTGAGGCCAGAAATAACCTTGAGGCCTCAAGGCTTAGTATCATCTTCCCTGCTCTGGTATGTCCGCTCTGTCTCCTTTATTTGGTTTTTTGATCTTGCCTAATGGTAGGAAAATTCTTTTGTGACAGTGTTCAGGTAGCAGAGTAAATTGTGGCTCTGTTTGTTTGTCTCTGCATCTGGATTTATTATACATCCAGCTTTGCTTGACAGAAAGATTAAGCAGACTTGACAAACTCACAGTTGTAACCTTATCTTTGCAGTCAGAAGTGGTACAAGTCAGGATAAAAGATATGTTATTAAGACCTGCAGAGGAAAATACTGCAGGAAAAAATGAAAAGGAAAGAAATTAAATTTTTGTGCTTGATTTGACATCTGTCTTTGCAAGCAGAGCTTGGAGTGCTGGATGTTGGTGTTGTACAAATGCCAATGATATTGTAGATCTCTCTTTTATAAGTCTTAAGATTAATTCTGGGTGTGGTGGCCTCATTGATTGTTTACTGTGACCTGGTGACATCCCATGAATAAATGTGCAATTATTTGATGCACTTAGAAAGAAAACCTGCAATCTAGTGATTTTTAAGTAGGTAGTTGTAATTAGCTCCACATATTGCATTTTTTGTTTTATCTGACAGCCTGGTGACTTTTCTCATCCCTTATCATTTTTGTCACTTAAAAAAAGGCTTCTCTCCCTTCTGCTAAAATCCCAAGAAAAGAAACTGGTTGTTTACTGGGAAACCTGTGAAGATATCCGAGTATAGAATGGTACAAACTGGGAACCATTAAAAGTAACAACTGAAAGAAAGAAATTGTAAACTTGGGAAAACCTTACCCTTAATTTCTTGTAGTTACCTTTGCTCTTAATTGTGCCCACAGTAGCTACAGCTTTGGGATGGAAATGTCATTTTAATCATTAGATGCCTTTGAATGGTTAAAATAGCTTCGTGTTCCAGCTGTAAACCTGGTAGGGTCCAGTTATTATAAATGACATTATTATAAATTCACCTTTCAGGGGCTTTTTTGTGTCCTTTCTCTCTCTCTCTTTCTTTCTTTCCCAGCACAGAGGAAGCGGCTCTGGAGCCAAATGATATTTATCTGCCCTTGGGATAAATTACTGGCCATTTTAAAATGAAATACCCTAATAGGGCTGTATATCCCTTTTAAACTGAGGCATGGCAGGTGGCTTTCAGGGAGGTGTCCTTAATACGTAAGTAAAAGTGAAGAAAAGGCTAAAATCCATGTTTGGAAAGAGGCAGAACACACTGTCAAGTGCTTTGTTGCACTGACAGAATTCTCAAAGTTTGTGCTGAAGCGTGTCACTGTTCTGAATATTAACCTGGTGTGCAGTGTGCAAGATTGGGGGGGGGGGGGGGGGGGTTTGCTTTGGTTTGGTTTTTGTTGTTTGGGGGGTTTTTGTGTGTGTGTGTGTGTGCTGTATAGTTTAATTGACTCTCTGAGGGGCTGCAAGGCTTCTTCATCCTGGCCTTGAATTCTTTCCACAGTTTGGCATCTAAGCAGCCTCTAAAAAAAAAAATAAAAAAATAAAACTGGCTTAGTACTCATTCTGGCTGTTTCCTGTGGCATTTATTGATTGTGGCCAGCAGCAGAGACAAAGGCAGCACATACACTAATCACTCTGAAGAAATGATGTTTTTCTTGCCGACTACATTGGTAAAAGCAACCGTGTGACGTAGGATTTCTGTGTGTCCACATCCTTGGGAAGGGTGTAAATGTTGTTCGAGGAAAACTAGGGGGTTATTGAAAAGGATAAATTTGGAATTTCGGCAGCTAGAAGAGAAGAGCCTCACCTGATGACCTTATTTATTACTGATCATTGCATTCATGACTGATTTGTGTGTTCCTCTTTGCTACAGGGCCTTGCAGTTTTCCACAGATGGCTTGTGGTGTCCTTATCTCTTGGCTTTTTTTCTCAAACTCTGCACTCTTATGTTTATATATTGCTTATTAAATATTTATTGAATATATCGAAGGGAATATTGTTGGAAGGTGCATAATATCATAAGTTGCTGGGTACACAAGCTTTTCTTTCAGGTCACCTGAAGGGCTTGAGTGCCTGAAAAACCTAGGGTTTGGTTTTTTGTTGGTTTTTTTTTTAAACCCAGCTACATTCTTTGATTTAATAAAAACCCTTAAGATGACTTGCTTGAATTCAGACCTTTGTGTTGCTTCTGTTGTAATAGTAAGAACACTATGGACTGTAGCAACACCAAAGGCTGCTTCAAAATGTCAGTAACATCAAATGTCTGTGTTTTCCATTTTTTGATGCTCTGCCAGAGAAGAATGATGAATAAGCCACATGGCCTTATTAGGTGTTAGCACAGGTTTAAGGAAGTGTGTCTATACACCTGTATCTCTAGATTTGAGTAAAAATTAACATATGTGTCTTTGAAAGCTGGAAAACAGCTGGATACCAGTGTTGCCGAGTGCCTCTGATGGGCCAAGGTGCATCATTCCTGCATTCCCATGCCTGGGAAATAGGATTTATTGTTTTCCACATGATAGAACTTCTGATTCTTTCCTGTTTGGGGGTGCAGTTAAAGGCAGAAAGGTGCAATATCAACAAGTAATTTTACATGACAGTAGGGAATTGGCAAGGGTTCTTTTGAAGTTTACTTTTGTTGAAGTATGGAAAAGGTCTGATAGCAGAATCCAGTTAATAATTTCATCTACTCTGCTACTGCTATTGCTTAATCTTTTTTTGCCACAGTCTTTTACCTGAGAACTGCTCTGTAATGTGTGTAAATAGAGACAAAAACCTCTGCATAAGGTGGTGAGGTTTTCAGGGCAGAAGCCTTTATAATGAAGCGGTGGTTCCACAATAATTTCCCCCAATTTTTATTATATATTATTATATTATTGTACATGCAAGCAATAAGAATTTGATCCAGATCATGCAGCGATGCACAATCCCATTTCTGTCAATTTAGTCAAAGGACACTGAGGCAGCAAAGCAAGCATAAATCCCCATTTATGTCAGCTTTGGGAGGACAGGACACACTTGATGCCACATTTGTCTTGCTGATAAAAAAGTGAACCTGCCAAAATTGTGTGAACAAGTTTGAATTGGTAGACTTTGTTTGTGCTGTGTCACTTCTTTCTTTCGTGTGACCTCAGTTTTTCTGATCTGGGACAGGGAACTTCAAAGTAACAGTTAAGGTGTCATTGAACTGTGACACAAGGCTCCTCTCACGCTGATTTTAGTCTTTTTGGAGCTAGTTGTCTGTGTGCCATTCAAGGCAGGAGAATTACACCTCTAAAAGGCGTGGGCACAGCAAACATGGGCCATTACAGGCTGAGAGAACTGGGATTGTTCAGCCTGGAGAAGAGAAGCTTCGGGGTGACCTGCCTGCCCCTTCCAGTGCCTGAAGGGAACCCGCAGGGAAGATGGAGAGACACCATTTACAAGGGCCACATTTTGACCAGAACTGGAAACGTTGGCCTATGTTGCATAAATATAAGAAGAATATTAATTTATTTTAAAAGCCCTGATTTATTCCAGCCAGAGGAATCCCCAGTGCATAATTATGCAATTAAAGAACCCTTTTTATCACAGTACACAAAACCCTTTGTCCAGTAACTTGTCAGAGGAATTTAATTAAAAAACACAGTCCTAAAAATATACTTGTCTGCAATTGAAAGTGTGTAATCCCTGGAGATGGAAGTGCTGGTTAAACATGAGTTCAGGCCAACATAATTCTGCCACATTAGTGTGTATTACAATATATTAATTTAGAGAGCAAGTTCCATAGATGACTGATCATTAATGTTTACTATGATTACATTGTTTAGTCAATAAACATTTATGCTGAATCAAAAAAAAATAGTGTAGTGTCTTGTATTGCAGCCACTTATCCATGTTCAGATAATTTTGTCCTAATGACACACAAGCATAAATAGCTTTTTGTCAATTGGTTATACACTAGGCACTTTTTTTTTTTGCCCATATGCCAGATGAACGAGAGGATGTGATAAGAAAATAGCTGCACTGTTTCAGACAACAAAAGGGTATTTCCAAAACCTCTTTGCTAGTAATGGGTAGAAATAGCCCCTCTACTTTGGTGCTTTCAGAACTGGGAATGGCTGACACGTGCAGATATTTATGTGCAGTAGGGAAACACTTTTTATTTCACTCTGACGTGCTTAACTCTTCCCATAAATAGATTTTTCTTTTTTTTTACTCATTCCAGCAGAGAAGGTATGGCAGGGTAGGGAGAAGAGACCATGCCTACATATTTGGTGGTCAGTGAAATGACAGTGCTGGTTTTCCAGCAGAGGAAAACTGGTGATGGGCAGCCTAAGAGAACTGAAGGTTTAAGGTTTACTTACCTGCTGCTGTCCTGCAACAGTGGCCACAAAGAATATTGCAATATACTTTGAGATTGGACGTAGTGCATGACTGTAGGAAAATGTTTTGTCAGGTGAGTGGCCAGAATTAGGTTGGTGCATCCCCTGGGGTTGTTCCTGGCCAGGGCAGCCTGGGAAGGACACCCCAAACTGCAGCCCAGCCCCTGCCACAGAGGGGTGTGAGTGCTGCACTCAGCAGCATCACTGTGCTTTTGGAGCTCTTCCTCACTCCAGCATCTCTCATATTTTAGGTGTTTATGTGCTGAATTTTTTTATATACAAAAGTGTGTATGTGTAAAACAGCCCATTGAGTCCAATTGTTCTCCCTCAAAGCTCTCTGTGAGAGCAAAAATAGTTCTGTCCAACAAAAACTAAACTTCTGGTTCCAGGAGTGTGCTACACTTTTATCATCCTCCCTGCTGAGGATTCACAGTGTAGCAAAAGTTGCTTCATCTGCTTTATGTACAGTGGATATTTGTTTTAAGTGAACACAGTGCTGGTTAAAAATTACCTGGTTGGTGGCATCAGAGACTGAAATCTGAGTTGTGTTCAGAACAGGTGCAATATAACATGTAGCCACCTCCTCCCTCCCTCCCTTCTGCATTACTAAATTTTTGTTCTGAACAAGGTTCAAACCAATGTTGGTTTAAGAGAATGCATCAAAATTCCATTTATCATCTTTAATAAGAATGCTTACTCTTTCTGCTAAGTTCCCAGACTCTCCTACCTTTACTGCTATACACCCATGGGGTGAAAATAAAGTTTGCTTTGTACTCTCACTGAATTCACTGTGATGAAAATCGTTTGAGTACCAGGTTCCTGAGCCATCAAGCTTCCCCAGCCACTCTATCACAAATAAAAACCACTGCTTGGAATTGCAATTCTACCTGTCAGTATAATTACGGGTACAACAAATACATTTACTCCTTCAGACGGGTTACATCATTAACAGTTTAAGCAGAAAAATATAGTGGGATGAATTCTTAATTTGGGAAGTTGTACAACAATATCTGCCTGCAAGTTTTGGACAGAATTCTGGTCCAACAAATATCAGAGTAGCACTAAGAAATGCAGTGACTACAGAAAACTTTTCCTGCAATAAGGGGCTTTTCATTCCCTTTGTTCCTGGAGGGTCTGCAACTTTTGGGGGTTCTGATCATTATATGAAAAGAAGCTCAAAATCCCCCAAACTGATGTCTTTGGATTCTTTTTAAGGTCATATGTATTTAATTTTTATTTTTCCTTTTCCATTTTAACATAATATTTTTCATCTTAGCCTTAAAACCAGGTAAGTTTTTACATTATTTCTGGGACAGAGTGGTGATGCTACATCACAGTATTATTTTGTATGGAGAACTAGCAGTTTTAACCATTATGAACTTTTTGCTGATTTTGTTGATTCTGAAAGAACAGAGGTGTCAACTTAAACCATATTAAAACTCATCAACACAGTAAACACTGAACTGTTGCAGGAATATTTCTAATATTTTGCTTTAAATATTAGTATGGCATTTTTCTGTGGTGATAAGGAAATCAATTTATATAGTTCCAATTAAGGATAATAGTATGCTTTTAAATTTGATTGAAATATCCATACACAGCTGTAGAACCTTTTGTAAACTTGCACTGAACTTTTCAAAATATAAATTCCCTAATTGTAAATATTAATTTACCAACCTGTGTGACATCATCTTTCAAATCGTTTGGGGGTTTTTTCAGTTTGTTTGAATTATTTCAGCAGAGACCTTAAGAACCAGAGCTCTCACTGTCAGTCTTGGTGTCTATTTGCTATTCATGGTCTGGCTGATTTTCACCGATGTATTGCCAACAAAGAGTGGCAGGTCAGGAAAGAATATGAAAATAAACTATGTCAAATGCCTTAAATCAACTGCTTATAAAGAATGTGGACTTGGTAGACATTGTGCAGGAGACACACTGAGGAAAAATACTCTTATTTACTTTAGTAAATACTCTTGATACACTTAAATACTCTTATTACCTAAGAGTAAGCATTCTTATTAAAGATGATAAATGGAATTTTGTTGCATTCTCTTAACCCACATTGATTTGAACCTTGTTTAGAAGAAAAGGAGGATGGTTTGAATACGTGTTTCAGGAGTACATTATGGACTCAGCTCATGCATTGCTGTGTTTATCAGTTCCACAGCGAATTTCCTGCAGTATTGTAAATAATAAAATAATCTCCTGGCACCCCTTTACCTGGTTCTGTGTCTGATACCCCTGAGCAGATCCAGGGAACTCTCATCCTCTCAAAATGGAAATTGCAGGCTGATGTTGCACCCCGAGCCGTGTCACGCCGTTTAGGAGTAACAAAGGATATCAGTGGAAGGCAAAGAACATCAGGGGGAAAAGAAGCGAAGAGAAACCACACTATTTACATTTGAAGAAGAACGTATCTGACAGCTGAGTGAACAAAAAGAAAAGGCATCAGAGGCGCCTGAGCCCTGACAAATGTTGGAGGAATCCCTCGCCTTTTTTCGGCCTCTCGAGTTCATTATCAGGCAGTTCTGCTGTGACTGCCTTCATTTTCACTAAAATAACACCCTTTTCACCAGGGTGATACTGCTTTAGGGATGTCAGCGAGCAATAACCTTGCATTTGGAGGAATATGGGGACGGGGCGCGTTGTAAAACACCTTCAGATCTCTCTGATTAATAAAAGGCCCGCAGCTCAGCTCTTTTCAGGGCTTCTCTTTCCGTTGCTGCCTTTTTGGAGGGGCGAGGTGGGGAAGGCGGACTCTGAGGATGCCCGGGAGCAGCGCTGGGTGGCGTGGGAGGCTCTTCAGGAGATTCTCTTATCTCCCAGGAACAGGGAACGCCGGGGACACCGAGGGGGCTGCGCTAAATTTGCCTCGGGACTGGAAACTTTTCTGATTGCTGCCCCGAGGGACCGGCGAGCCGGCAAAGCAGGCAGAGGGTTTCTTCCTTCCCCGCTCCCCTTGTTCCTCGGTTCCATGGGAGTTGTTCCTACCTTCCCAAGAACTTTGTGCGTGTGGAAAATGTTTGCGAGTGTTTCGGTGCCGTGGGAGTGGCTCTCACTTGGACGGTAACTTTGCTGCTTTCCAGCAGGTTTTGGGAGAGATTTAAATCTGCCCTCCCTAGATGGAGCCACTTCTTCTAACTCACACTGAATTAGTATGAAGAATAAACTGGTTTTTGCTCCATGCTATGTTACAGAAGGATTGTATTTCTTTTTTCCTTCAAAAAGGGCTTCAAGGAAATGGCTTTTTTTCCCCCCCGTTCCATCAATTCTTTTAGGCTTTCGTTACTCACATCACATGAAAAGCATTTTAGTGTCAAAGATACAGCCTAATTTTTGTGGCTTATGACTCGATTTATGATTTATGGTTAAAATTCGGTAGGCTGGAAAGACCTGGTGTAAATAGACACTTTAGAAGGAAGAGCCCCATTTCCTTACAAGAACTTTGGAAAATACTTGGCTGGGATGAAGTTTGTGAAGCTCAGATATATTGAACATTGGTTTTATTTGTTCTGAAAGTTTGGCAGGTGGTGGTCAATGAAAACTATATTGGAAAACATAACAGAAAAAAAAGTCACAAAGAGCTTCTTGTGGTTAAGTTCCGCTAAGTATTTTTAAATAAAAATAATTTTTAATTATTATTTTAACAATAATAATAATACAAATAATAACTTTAAAACGACAATGGAATTATGGTTCTGAATACCATGTGGTAAAATTAGTATGAACTGAAATACATCCGGCCCAGAATTGCTTTCTTTTTTTCTTTTAAGAATGTTGGTGCTCAGTGAGAAATTGAGTAATTTTCCATTTTGAGCTTAATGGGACTTTTCCCTGTGTATGGACTTTTAATTTGAGTTTCTTGTAAATGCAGATAATTGTTTTCAACAAGGAACAAATAAGATTGTTACAAAATAATTGCTAAATGTTTGAAAACCTTCTAAGTGGTGGAACCTGCAGCAAGCAGGCAAACTCTCTGGTCTTTTTTTAGGTCCAAAATAGCAGCTTCAGTGATTTGAAGGAGCAATACAAACTCCAGCCTCTTGGCAGAGGGGAATAACGTGCTTGTGTTTGCCTTTTTTCAAGGACCAAGCCATGAATTTGCCTATTTTTTTTTTTTAACATGTTCAGATGATACCAAACTGGTTTAAACCAAGGGAGTTAAACTGAATTCAAAGGAGAGTTATAAAAACTCAATTTCTTTCTCACTTCCACTCTCGAGTCTGGGGTTTTAATTTAAAGGAAGCACTCATTTGGGTTTTTGGAGCAGCTGCTTGGGAAAACAGACCTTCTAAATCATGTTTTTCTCTCCTGATGCTCACTTCGGGTGTGTTCCTTAATATTCTGTTTGCAGAGCACTCCACAGAGCGTTTCACAAAAAGCAGTGATTATGCAGGAACTGCTGCTTTTTCAGGTTTTTTATATGTTAATGCTCACTTGAAATTTTCATGAAGCTCTTTCTTGTGAAATGTGAGGTATGGAATGTTTCCTGTAATGAAACTGAGAATTGCTATAGAATAAGTGACTTGGTGAGAGGGTATGGAGTGTATAGATCATCTGCACTAAGAAAAAAAAGAAGTTTTAAGTTGTTTCCAGAAGTGAATTAGTCTGAAATTCTGATGCTTGTCATTAAAAATGTGTAATATACAAGTATTTTGAGTAACAACCCCCCAGAAAGAAAAACAGGTCAATTTTTTCAAAGTCTAATTATTAATTCATGGCTTTTCCTTCTTTGGATTGCTGTTTTAAAATACTTTTATAATATTTAGTAAGAAAATGGTGGCCAAGTGCTGACGAGGCTTTTCCCCTGCAGCAGTAGGATTTCTGAGCTGTTTATTTGTTTTCATTTTATGTTTGCATGGTGGATAAAATACGCCACAATATCACAGCAGCTCCTTTTGTTTCTTTTCGCAGGGCTGACCCAAGGACTATTTCATCCTGCAGGGTCTGCACAGACTTGTTCCTGAGGGGAAACATGTCTGAGATTGACTATGAGAAGCTGGCTGAAATAGGTAAATATTTTTTATTACACCTCAAACGGGGTCTGTGCGGAGTTACAGGTGATTTAATGGAGCATCTTCAGTAAGCAAGAGGCTTCTCCAACGTTTTTGAATCCTTGTTGGAGCAATCCAAGCCGAGTTACAGCCTCTGTACTGGTGTGTACCCTGTTAAAGCCATCAGGGCTGAAGGTTGGTTTAATACATGCAGCTTTTGTGACTGATGGGTGGTGCAATTCCAGGCTGTTGGAATATCACATCACCACAGTTGTGGCACAAATGGGAGTCATTTCTCCGAGCAGACAAGTGTTGGATGAGCCCAGAAACTGCTGCACTGCCTGGTGCTTCCAAAGGTGTCCATGCAGAGGAGCAGTACCACCACAGCACCAGGGCAGCAGAGTTTTGAAGCATCAGCATCACTTTTTCCTCTTTTTCCCCTGGAGTTTCTGAAGATGCCAGGCTGGAGCCCAGAGCAAGGGTCTTCCAGATCCCCCCTATGAGAAATAAATAATCTGGTTTTATCTTAAGCAAAATGAATTCAGTGGAAAACTAAGGAGGGTGGTGGAATTTTCTTTTCTTTCGTTTAATTCCAAGGTTTTTTAGGCACCTCGTGGAGCCTGGAAGGTGAAAGGCCCACCTGGTCCTGACGCCAGGGAAAACGTTGTGGGCGGGATAGGGAAAAATATAAAGATGGAAACATGGCTGGCCTTTGTGTGCAGAGACCCCCTGTACAGGTACATGTCATCAGTCAATCAGGAGGGAGGGGAACACCCCCTCCTGAGTTCAAAAAATTACCTTTTAAGCTAAAATACCTGTCACCTGTCAAACATTTAACAGCTTATCTAACCAGGAGGGTACAAAAAGGGCGCGTTTTTTCAAACGGGGTGTGCTTTTTCCAGGCCACGTGACCTGGGATTGCACCCCCAGCGCTGCCATAAGGAATTTCTTGCTGCCATTTTCCTTGTCCTGCAGGTATTTTGTGCCGTTTCATAAATTGAAAGCAAGGATTTTTCCTACCCCCCCACCTCAGCCTGCCTTTCTCTGTCCCTCGCCTCAGACTTCAGCACTCCATGGCTTTCAGGAGGGGCTGGGTGGCCTTTGCACTCCTGGGGGCTGATTGCAAACCCATGGAAAGCAGTTGTGCTCCTCAAGGCAGCTCTGGATCAGCCCCTCGCCTTGTCTCCCAGGCTGGGTTAAAGAGCAATAACAGATGATCCTCTGCTGCAGTTTGTGGAGCAGGACAGTAAACTCCTCTGTCACTTGCTGGAGAAAAAACAGAGCTGAGGTCTCCCTCAGTTTGTAAAATAATGAATTTTATTTGTGTTTATTACGAAAACTCTCTTGAGCTGCAGTGCCCTTGTTGTCACTTTAAGAAAAAAAACGAACCAAACAAAAAAAAATCGAAACAAAACCCAACCAAACAAACAGAAAAAAAACCCAAACAAAATATACAAAGAGCTATCTCTGTATATATATATATAATATACAATATACAATAAAATATATAATAAAATATACAATAACATACAATAAAATATACAATAAAATATACAAAGAGCTGGGTCAGGGCCCTCCAGCTGTTCAGCAGCTGTGGTTAGTGCTGGGACTTCTTTAGTCCCTGGGAATAAGTGCTGTACAAATGGGTTTGTGCATTTATTTTGCTTCTCTGGTTCTTTGGCCCATCTCAGAGCCAGATTGGCTGTTTCTGTTGTGTTTAACCTGAATATACACTTCATTTTAAGAGCACCTGTTAAGTTTTCAGTGGGTTATGGTAAATGGTTCACAGCTCCCTCTCCACATCCCCACAGACTGGCATTTACTGTTCCTTTTTTCTCTCTCCCCTTTGAAACTTTTTCTTCTTTTAGGGGGTTACAGTGCTCAGACATGGAGGAAAAAAAATAAAAAAACAAAGTAGTGTTTTCCTTGTTCTGAGTTTTAATTAAAAAAAAAATATTTATCTACTGCATTATGTTCATATTATTATTCTTCCCAGCTCTTGGGACAAAAACATTCTTTAAAGTGAAAGAATACTTTTCCAGGTAAGGTTAGTGTAGCTTTTTATGTATGATACAATTTTAAAGGTAGAAAAATACACATTTTGGAGACAATAAGAATTTAAACTCTTTTAATGTTTACTAAGAGGACTCTAATGTTGTATTTCTAAAGGCAAGTAAGTTTTTTTTCCTATGCAACTGCTTTTTGAGAAGGCTTTTATGAATTCAGACATAAAGAAATGTAAAAGTAGTACACATGTTCCTGAATCCTCTGTGTTTTTGAGAAGCACGGCCACGAGTGGTGTTTTTCATCCTTGTGAAATGCCTTTTTTTGGTACAAATCCCATTAAAAATGAAAATGAGACAATAAAGCTTCCGTGTGGCTGCTTGCAGGATAGAAAGACACTGAGAAACTGTGAGTGGAAAGCATTCCAAAATACTCAGTGCGAGTTTTTCTCTAACACTTGTTAGCTACTGGCACATAAATCTGGCTGAAATCAATATTTAATTCATTTTCTCTGCCCCGCTGGGCCTTGACTGGTGGTCAAGGCACATGAAACATGCAGATGATGAGGAGACAAAATGCTCTAGAAGTACTTTTTAAAGTGGCAATAATCATGTTTGAGATCATAGAATCATGGAATACGAGGCTGGAAGGGGACCTAAAGGGTCATGTGGTCCAACCTTTCTTAGCAACAGCACAACCTGCAAAAACAGGCCCAGCACCATGTCCAGCTGTATCTCCAGTGTGTCCAAACTCATAGATAAACCTCTTAATTCTACCTTATTAAAACCTGAGTGATAAAAAGAGATGGATGGTGTACAAGGGCTGCTGCACCTTATCAGAACATTAGTTTTTCTCTTCACGTGTGGCTAATACACACTTGTGTATTTGTGTGTCCATTTAGTGTTGTTCCCCTCAGGTTCTAGCAGACACTCATTTGAGTAGCACAGAAGTGATGGCAATTATCCCAGAATATGAGCATTTGGATATGCATGTAACACCAGCTTTTTTTGAACCTTACAACAGTTTGGAAAAGGCTTGGGGGAGGAATAAAAAAGCAAAACAAAATCAAAAATCCAGGAGCAAGATTGATTACCATTGTGTTGCTCATTTCAGTACAGAGTAAATTTTAATTCTAGGATTTAGTCCAGAATCCACTGAAATTTGGGGGAAGGATGGCCATTTTGGTGGGATTTTGAGCAGAAATTTACACCTTTGCTTGGCCTCTAGTTGGACTTTAGGCTGCTTTTCGTATTCCAGGTTCAGAAGGTTAAAGGATTTCAAGGAAACTGGATTGTGGGGGAGGTGAGGCAGAGATTTGTTTACAATTTGCTTCCTTTATGCAAATAACGAGTTTGCTCTCGGAGAGGATTCACACAAGGTGTTAATGTGGGGTAGCTGTCAGTGCATGTGGTAGTGAACTGAAACTTTGACTTCTCTGCTTGGGCAGCCTTGGAATAAAAGGCAAGAAGCTGGAGATTAAGGGGTTGTTAAAAAAATGATGAGACAACACCAACAGTCGTGATTAGCAGGGTCACCGACTGATTTGTAGCTGTGACAAGCAGCAATAAAGGCCCAGGTTTTTACCAAACTGAGCCAAAATTCCACCCTTCAATAATGTCTTGGAGGCAAGAGCTTGTCTCTGTTCACGTGTTGCTGTTGCTCCTGCAGAGCTGCAGAAGGATGAAGCAGACGACACACAGGCAGGGCAGGAGGAGACATTTACGCCTCCACCACCTGAGGATCCTGAGCTAAACATCAATCACCCCTATTATGATGTTGCAAGGCATGGCATCATCCAGCTGGCAGGTACGTTTGGAAAATCGTGTGGCTTTGCCTCAGTGCCCAGTTTATCCCAGTTTTCTCCCTGTGCTCCGGGTGATGCACAGGAATCACGTGGGTGCTTTCATCCCTGGAAAGCAGCTGAATGTGAACTCAGGGCTTTCCTGCAGGGGAATTATGAGCCGAACTATTTGAGCTTAATCTTGCTTTAAAATATAACTCTAGCCATATATTATGATCTAAGGCCTAACTGTGACTGGAACAGATCTGTTCTTCAATTGTGACAAGCTGTTTTGTTTTCTGAATCACCTGAAGCGTTGTGTAGCCACACATAATCCTTTTTCTTGTCTGCCCAGCCAAAGAGATATGGCTCAGTGTGCAAAAACTAACGAAAGGCAGCACGGAAACAGTTGACATGAATGTTAACTGCATTTATCATCTGACTTTCTGCTGTGACTTGGAGAGAAGTTATGGATCCGTAGCTTATTTCAGTATTGCATCCTTTCATGTTTACAGTTATTTATTTTTAAAATATTCTGACAACATATGAGACATGCAGCCATATTTATGATATAAAAGCACCTCTTTAAAGTATGCATTGCCTATTTTTTTTTTCCTTCTGGCTTATTTTTGGCATCAAAGTGCTGTTAAAATAGCATTAATAATCACAATCATGAACTAAAGAAATTAATACAATAAGAAACAATCAGTGGTCTTTAACATCCATCCTAATGAAGTCTAAGATTGTGTTGCATTGTGCACACTTTTTTGTACCTCAGACTTTAGGTACTAAAACCTGGATTAGGATTTTTTTAGGAAAATTATGAACTCAGGTTATACACAGATACCTTCCTGAGGTCAAGCCATGATGCCCCAGGTGAAGATCCACTTAGCAAAACCAGTCCTCTGGTGAGGGCTGATTGACTAGGCAGAGAAATCTATGGGAATTTGACTTCTGACTTGGAGTGGGAGGACAATTTTCCCCATTGAAGGTAGTTACACACAAGAAAGCCCCCAGTATAAGACTCAAATCCACAAGCAGGGGAATAACAATTCACAATCTTGTGATTCAAAAGCTGCTGCCTGTTAACTCACAAGGATGTTTCTCGCTCAAGTACTGGTTTTGTGATGGGTAAAATAATGAGATATGATAGGTTTACTTACTATCAAGGCAAAAACCCCCTAATTTTCATAGCCTCAGAAGAACTGTCATTTGGTTTGGAAGTTAAAATGGTGGGGGAACTCAAAAAAGGGGAAGGAGTTTGGAATTAGAAATCTGCTGGCACAGCTCATTTTGAAAATCCCTGCTTTTATGGCTGGTGAAAGAGAGAACACGTGGTGGGGATGGAGCCCTTTGCTGGGCACTCCTGCCTGGCTCCATCTTTGGAATATGCCTTATTCCTGTGCCAGAGAATGGGAATTGCTTCAGCAATAGTGGAGTGAAAGCCACAGTGGTTTTTTACCTATTTGTAGCTTCCATGGTTTCATCTTGGAACTTGCTCGTTGTCAGTGTTTGCTTGGAATAAAGTCCAAACATTGGATATACTCCTGGTTTGAATATACAGGAGCAAATCTCCCTGAAGTGTTGGATTGCCTCTGATGGTTTTGTCCTTACTACTGAAGCCCTTTGTAGGAGAAAAACAGTCCCTCAGCCATTGTTTAAGCCCAGAAAAGAGTGACCTTACCTGCCATTTCAGTCAGAAATATTTGATGAATATTGAATTGTTCTGCATATGAATGCAGAACACACAGAAGGTGAAATAATACCCTCCACAAAAAAAAGATCTCCCCATCCCCAGAGTTTACTGGGCTGGAGATATATTTGAATGCCCTCTGGATTTAGATTCGAACGGGGAAGGGATGAGCTCTTCCCTTCCCATCCTGGAAGAGGCCAGTCCCTTTTGAAGCAGCTTTTAAATTATTTGTGCCTGGTTTGTAGTGGTTTTCATCTCTTTGAATGAGACAAAGTATGATTTCAGTGCTTGAAGTGGCTGTGTTAAAGCAATTCAGGGAGCTGTTCCTTCATTTTTATTCCGTGATGGAAAGACAATGAGATGCATTGTTTGAAATGACTGAAGAAAAAGAAAACTTTGAGTGAAAATATTTGCAGTAATTTATCCATCTCTTGCAGTTACCTAGTTTCCAACAGTTAATTAAAAAAAAAAAACCTAAAATTCCTTCTTGCTTCTCAAAAATTAAAATCACGTACACCTGCCTTCCTTAACAATAGTTTTGACTATATGCAAAGGGAATTTTTTGGGCTGCATTCACACAGTGTGAAAATACAATTAATTGAAACAGAATAGAGGACATTTTAAAAAGATGCCAGCTTTATTAATTGTTTATTAATTAGAGATTGAGTTATGTCATAAATACCAGTGTGCAGCTGATGACTCTAAGCATGTGTAAACAGTGCTGCTGTGCTGGTTCTTTTTATTTCTGTTTTGAGGGAGAAGTTCCAATTTGTTGCCTAAAAACAAGCTCAAGATTGTTTTTCCTATTCATTCCTGATGCATCAAGCTCCCTAATTTTCTCTGGTTTGCTTCTATAATATGATTGCTGACAACTTTTTGCAGTGCCTGAATTTGAATGTATTCTTGTTTCATAGGACTCTGTTTCTAATGCTTGTGTTTTCATCAACTGCCAGTGACATCCTTTTATGTATTAAATAAAACTTTTTAATGGAATCCAAGCCATTACTGTTTTAAATCTTCACTTCCCTTCTTAGCTTTCTCTTGCTTTTCTAGTTACATTTAAAGGTTTGAGGTCCCCAGCCTGGGCCTTTGCAGGGACTGTGCACATTTATCTTCAAGATCCAATTGATTTCATGCCCCTTTTTGATTCTGAACCAGTGCATTAGGAACTGATTAGAGTAGAATGTAGATCAGACTGTGAAAGGTAAAGTTGTAATTTAGTTTTTGTAACATGTGAGGAGAAACTGTAGTGAATTATCTAATAAGCCTAAGGCACAGGTCCCAATAGTTTTCAGTCCATCTCAGTGACAGCTTTGCTACTTCTTGCAATACCTTCAGGAGCAGGAGTAAAGGCTGATATCAGTGGAAAGCATTTCCTGCTCTAGTGAAGAGGGAACTTGTCTGAGTGATAAAAACGTGTTTTCAAACCCTTCAGGCAGGAATTGAACTTGGGTTTTCCCAGTTCTGCACCAGTTTTTCTCTTGCTTCTTTCTCCAACTACTTTCTTCTCAGAATGGGAAAGGAAATAAATCCTTATTTACTGCACCTCTTGCTTTGAACATCAGCCTGTAGGTTGTACTGTCTTTTTTAAAGACAAAACTGAATTAATTACATCAAAATATATGGACATGCTTTCTTACTGAAACCCCAACCCTCAGCCCTGCACAGGACCATGCCCAAGAGGTTTTTTTTTCTGGGTTTTAATTCAAGCAGTCAGATGTGACCAACAGTAACAATTAGTGACTGATTTAATAATTTATCTGGAAACCTTTCTATGGTTTATTTTGCTCATACCTCTCACAGATAAAATGTTCTGGAGTGCATTGTGACATAGCAGTTTTGTTTTTTTTTTTTTTTTCCACAAACAAGCCGTGATTTAGAAAGCAATCTTTTATTAATGTTTTAATTTAATTTAAGTACATCATTCATATTAATGCATGTCACATTATAATGCCTTTATAAGTACTCTGAGAATATAAAACAAGACACTTAAATAACTTTGGGAAATAAATTATGGTCTGTTTAAGAACAATATGCTGACATACCTGGGTACCTATAATTGTGGTGGTGTGCATGTTCTTCTTGCAGTGGTGCTCAAGCACTTTATTTAACCCAGGAGTGAGAATTTATTTTTAATGTGGGAAGGGACATCAAGCCTTGTGGTATAAAAAAAACCTTTGAGAAAGACAATAAAATAAGCATCCAGCCAAAAAAGAACAGGAAGAAAGAATCAGCCAGCAGAGAAGGGAATGTTTTAGCAGTCAAAACTACACTGCTATGCTACAGCTACTTAATTTGGGGTGAGAGGGGAACAACATAATTATAAATATTGTCTGAAAACCCCCCAATTCTTTATTGTATTTCTACCGATATCAAAGCCAAACTTTGATGTTTTAGTGGCAATAGAAGCAGGTATTGAATATCATTTGCTCTGAACATTGAAGTTAGACTAAGAATGTGTCAAATACTAATTCAGTCTGACCGTTTTATGGGGTGTTTCTGTATTGCCTTAGAAGGAATGGTATCTTTCCTGTAGATACATGGAAAATCATACCTGTGTGCCTTGCTTGATGTGTTTTAAATGTGACCTGAATGCAGCAGTGCTTCTGAAAGAGGGGATCTGAGAAAGCTTAAGCTGGTTAAAAACATCTGACAGAGAAGCAAGACAGAGCAGATGCCCAAAGCTCTTGTAGGCAGAGCAGCATTCTAATAAATTCCGGATATAAAGCATGGAGGGGTTGAAAACAGGTCATTTCCAAGACTTCTGGGGAAAGCTGGCCTGTTTTCTTCCACAGCTGAGTGCTGCAGCAGGACTTCAGTGTTCCCTGTCCTGAGCTGAGCACCACCAACCACCTCTGGACATGACCTTCCCTCGGCTTTGCTTCGTCTCTCGCCTTGTGCTCTCTGTAGCTCACTGGACAGGGAAGTCCCACAGCGTGTTTTGAGTAACAACAGGAGGTAGAGGTAGCCCCAAACATCACAGGATCCACCCCATTCCTCCAGAACTCTGAGAATGAGTTGTCTTTATTCCCTGTTCTGTCCCCCAGGTGACGACAGCTCCGGAAGGAAGGTGATCACCTTCAGCTGCTGCCGCATGCCCCCCTCCCATCAGCTCAACCACACCAGGCTGCTGGAGTAAGTTCCTTTGCATCTCCTGCATGGACTCCTTTACACTTGACGGGAAAAATTCTGTTAGAGAATGAGCTTTCAAGGAGGAGAGAAGCAGGAGGCAAGGAGTGAAGTTAAAAAAGGATGTAAGACCTACTAGTGTTAATATGAAGTGAATGAGATGATGATGACACTGCCAGTTGCCCTGACTGGAAGGAGCCATTTGCTGTATACTGAAATTAACTTGTCTTGATTTTATTAAAGAATTCTTATCATATTTAAAAAAAAAATCATAATGAGGACCAATGAAGTGAAATTCTGGTATTTTAGTGCTGCGTACACATGTTCTCCTGAATAGCCGTGTTTGCTTTAATTTGCTATCTTTTATCTCCTAAATCACTCAGGAAGAGCACTGTTTAGTTATTTCCATTCAGTGGGTTTTCTATTTTATAAAAATATCTCCATTTCATTCAGTATACTATGCTTAACATTTTTATGTGTATCTCACTTTGGGTCTCTTGTGTTAAAAGAGGTTGTGAACAGGTAACTTTACAACATTCCTCCTTATACACTTGCTGTTTCTGCCTTGTAGTTTGTCACTACAAGATCTGTTCTGTCGTGAGAGTCCTGTCCTTACTAAGCATTTTAAACGTGTTTGGAGTTCCTGTACAAATGTTCTTGGCAAAATGTTTCAAATGTCAGCACCCACCAGAAAGGACAGAAGTGCTTTTGTCTCAACTTCTCAGAAAGAGGAAAGGATATTACATATTACCTAGGAAATGGTTTTGAGAGCACACAAGGAGTGTTAGTGCCAGGGAGGAGGGGGAGCCCCACCAGTCACCTCCTCACCTGCAGTGATCAGTAGGAGTGTGACAAACCATATTTCTACCAAATCTAGGAACCCTCCTCAGCTCTGTGAGGAGGAGCCTTGGTGAAACTCAGGTTTCCAGCCCTTAGGCTTTTCTGCACCTGAAGATTTTACATGTTTTCCTGTATCTGAGCCCACATCAAGTTCACTTGGAAAGTCTGAGCTGAAAGAACTGAAGGCAGGTGTCTGAATGGGGACGTAGCAACACAGCTATCAAGTGATCTGCTTTTAGGTACTTAGACTCTGGTGTTGAATCCTGAGGAAAAGCTGCAGAGTAGGCCCTGATTGGTAGGTATTTTGTGATGAAATCACTTAAAGAATTGATTTGGTAAAGCTTTTGTAATGCCCCTGCAATTCTATTGCAGCCTTGGAGTAGGTAATCGACTGTAGAAAAATACTGGTTATTGTGTGCCCACAAAACACTCTCAGTTATTTTTAAAAGTACAGGCTGTCTGGATGCAATGTGACAAGGAATTTACATGCTGTAAAATAAAACACCAGGCACTCTGTATGTAACAATATCTGTTTAGCTATATTTTAATTTCAAATTCTTTAAAACAACAAAAAAAAGTCTTGAATGACTGTCACCACTACTACTTCTTCCATTAAAATACCATTTAATGCTTAAGTCAGGGATCAAATCATCATTATATTAATTGCAGAGGCAATCCTTGTCCCAGGATACTGGCAATCTAAAATTTACAATAAGCAGATAAATGAGGCTTTGGGAGGGTAAGAAGTGAAGTTATGGACTTTTCCATGCAAAGGTGGATAGTCAAAGTGGCCCTGCAGATAGCCCCAGCCTTAATAAATGGCACGTGGAACTACCTGCTTTACTGAATAAAAATTGCTTACCTACAATTAAAGGCTCTGTTGCAGCATAAGAAAATAACATGAGAAAGTTGAAATCTGACACAGCAAGACACGAGGCCAGATTGCACTGCTCCATCAGGGCTTGGTTTGAGTCATTGAGCTGTGTAATAGGCCATCCTGGGCTCTTAACTGTGGGAGAAAGGGAAGAGAAAAGCCTCTGAAACTGTGCCATAACAGAATGAGCACACAGAAATCTGCTTATAAAACATGCAGTATTATTTCAAGATGGGATAAGTAGTGTAGTTCTTTAAATTAGTTCTAAGGGAAACGATCTATGAACGCAGGCACCACAAAGCAAACAAGGGAAAGGCAAATATAGTCAAGAAAAGCAGTTTACAGTAACAGGTTGTAATTGGCAGTAATTTGGGGTAATGGATTTTTCGAGGATTTAAAAAGTTTTAAATTGAGAGGAAAACCCAAGATGTGTTGTTTATTGTTTGGAAAAGGCAAAATGACACTTTTTTTGCTTTGTCTCAAAGGAAGGACTTTACAAAGACCAGAAAAAAGCCAAATAAAAGTTGCTGTTAGTTAAAATGCATCTCTTCAAAAATTTCTTGGCAAACACAGTCCCGTATTGTCTTCATCCTTAAGTGATTCATGAGCACCAGTGTTTTTGTAAATAAGCACATTCTTTACAATTTCAGGCGTTGCAATCATGTGGAATTATTGGCCACATTGCCATTAGAGCAAGATGAACTTGTCAGATACCTTGAAGCAAATATGAATTTACAGTCACTGTGCAATAACAGCGCAGTCACTGCTTCAAAAATCTCCTCCAGTAAACTGTCTTAAAACTCCAATGTTATCTTTCTCCTCAGGTACTTAAAGTACACCCTGGACCAGTATGTAGAGAATGATTATACGGTTGTCTACTTCCACTATGGCCTGAAGAGTCTGAATAAACCATCTCTGAAATGGTTGCAAACGGCCTACAAGGAGTTTGACAGGAAGTATGGCTCCCAAATATTTGGTTTACTCTTAGGATTGTGTAATGTCTGTAACTAACTTCCATGAGGGAAGTGGCTCTGTCCTGATCCACCCACAGCTGACTGAGCTCGTTTTGCCATTGCTGATTCTTATAGAGATGTGAATGCTGTTGGAAAACAAACACAAAAATAGCTCCTTTCAGACTTCTGGGGTCAAAGGAAAGGGAGGACAGAGGAGAGTACAAAGGATGACATAATGAACTTGCATTGAAAGCAAATGCTCAACAGGAATAGTTTCAAAAGAATGGATCTTGGAAGGTTTAGGGCAGAGGCTCACTGAAGTCTTTTGGACATTTAATTGTAATCTAGGAAACTGTGAAGAACGTAAACTTCCACCCAGTGAGCAGATTATGCCCCTCACTGCAAGGTACAAAACAAACTCCAAAGGGAAACTTTAGTAAAGCTACTCAGGTGTTCTGCTTGTCGGTTTTCATTGTGGATTTCGGGTCCTTGTCCACAGCAGGGCCAGTTGCACAGGAGTAGTGGTTTGCCCAGTTAAAATCCAAAAGGAAAACCTGCAGTCTCTGAGTCGGTCCCTTTTTCCCCCTCTTAGCATAACCTGGTTTTCCTTAGGAGTTCACCAGCACGTTTTTTCCCCCATCATTGTTTTCTGACAGTGAGTGTTGACTCCTGGGGGGAGAACAGGAAGCAAACCTGGCAGAGTAATAGGCAACAATTCATATATAAAAGCAGGACATATCATTATGCATTTCTCAATTTTGTTTTGCAATAACACTGAATAAGAGCAGAGTCTTTGTGTGCAGCCTGCTTTCCATTTTGGCCTGCTGGAATCCGTTGTTTATTGATCATGGAGTGATGCTGTGGAATCAAGCAAATCTATAATGAAGGAAGGGTTTGTTTCTTACAAAGGGAACCCTGCAATATCAAACAAATAGCACTTGGCTTCACCTTTAGTAATTACTAGCAAAACAGGCCACAATTAGTGGTAAAATTAAAAAATCAGGTGTAAATTCTACATCTGAAAATTTAGAATTTTTCTCCAACACGAAACTGCCATAAGCAGAAAATAAAGGGATATGAAAGAAAGTGATTTTTTACATGACAGATTTTTTTAATAGACTCTTCATTCTCTTATCAGTACTTTTTTTCAAATTGCCTAATTTCCTTTCTGTCCCCCTGATATTAAATCTATGAGATGGTGGACGTTGGTTAGGAACACAGTGGTGTTAACTTGGCCTATTGTCAAAGCTGACCATTTTTCAAAATTGTGTATGGGTTGGTTGATTTTTTTTTTTTTCATTTTACATTCCATTTCTTCTGAATTAGGTCTTTTGAATGTATTTGAAAAGAATGCTGTGTAATGTTCCTGTAATAATACCTTCCATTCAGTTGTGGCTATTCAGTCCTGCCATCTGTGGTATTCAACATCCTTCTAACAATTTCAATTTCTTTTCCCAGGTATAAGAAAAACCTTAAAGCACTCTATGTTGTACATCCAACCAACTTCATAAAAATCCTGTGGAATATCTTTAAACCTCTTATAAGGTACTTGGCAGTTTATTGAACACATTATTCCCGTTTAGTTCAAGGATGGTTTGTTCTCTAATAAGTTGCTTTTAAAAAGGCTCGAGGTAAAATATGTCAGGTAACAGCACAATACCCATTTAAACTGTGTGGGATTAATGGGTGAGGTGAGCTTTAGCTGGGGTATGAACAAGAGGGTAGAGTTCTTTGCTTTCTAAGAACAGGGAGTCTCAATTCTTAGCAGTTTTACCAGTATGTTAAAGTAAATATCACTTTAAAAACCAGTTATTCTGCGGACCACGAATGATTTTTTTTTGTCATGTTTGACAGCACTTCCCATAATGGAACGGGGGGTGTGACTGGAGTTACTGGGTGGTGCAGCAAAGTGGATAATGAATGGTTAACCCTCAGGGGGAGCTGCAGTGGTGACATGAATAGGAATGATACAATTGTGTGTTCAAAGTTAATGGATAAGCCCTGAAGTGCCTGTAAGAATTTGAAATGGAGGATATAACGGTGAAGGTGATGGATTTTACTGTGTGTTCTTTGCCTTTGCATGGGGGAAGTTGGTGCTACCTACAAGGAACCACCACCAGTGGGCAGATACTGATAAGTGTAAGGATGGCTGGGCTTGCTCAGCTTCTGCTCCCGAATTTCTGTCACTTCCCAAGTAATTCTGACATTTTGCTGATTATATTATGAGTGTCCTCAGGGCTGGAGGATGAAAACAGCAAATCTTGAAAAGCCATAATGAACCAACCAAAACCATCCACTGCAGGAACTTGCCATTGGTTCAATTTCTGACTGGTAGAAAGCTAATTAATTAGAGAAGGGAAGTTTAACTTCTAGGCAGGCTGGAACGTGTAAGGGGCATGTGAAAATAAAAATGGCAGCTAAAATCACTCCAGAATATGCTGCTCTTGAAACAAGAAGACTGATTATAGGTCTATATTTTAACTAGCAGTAAAATAAATGTCAGTGATCCAGGACATAGTGCAATGGTGAGAAAAGAAACAGGATGCCCAGTACCTGATGGTGGCTTAGGAATGGGGATGGGTTTGCATGGTTTGTTTGTTCCTGATTTGCTTTAGGATGGGTATGGAGAGCTTTCTAGAAACCAAAACGAAACAAACCCAACCAAACAACAAAACCAAACAAACAAACAAAAAAAAAAAAAGGGCAAAAAATAAACAACAACCCCAACAATCAAACAAGAAAAATTCTTGATGGATATTACAATACTCAGGAGAACCAACCTCTTTCTCAGAGGCAGCCAAGAGTTCCTTGGGAATAACTCCAGGCAAGGGGTTTGAGGACACTGATGATTTTCATTCAGTGCATGTTAATTCACTCAGTGTGATAGTTGACTTACAGCAATAATTGGTCACTAATTCTTGCAAAATAAAAGTTTACAGGTACCTGTTCCAAATACTCATTTTCCCTGGATCTAACTATGTGTAAACAAGTGAAACACCTTTTTTTCTTGGAAAGTACACTGGCATTGAAATCTTCTTTTGCTTTGAATATGAAAATGGGTGATCCTGATGAGCTGAAGCCTATCTGGCATAAACAATTCAAACCAGGGCTTGTCAGATGCAGCAGCATCAAACTGACCTTCTGAACACTCTGTTTTTGTCAGGATTGGTTGTTTTTGTTTGTGCTGACATTTACCACTGTGTACCTGGATACTTCTTTTGAGTCTAATTTAGTAACACTCTCTGTGTTTAAACTCTGTAACCAACAGCAACAAAGCTATTTGTACACGGGGACTGACAAAGTGATTGGAAATATGAGGAAACTCTGAAATGCTCCATAAGCCAGAAAGCAGGAATTAGCTGAAGCTTAGGAAAAACCTCTTTATTCCTTTTCTATCTTAATAGCTAAATGTCCACATGCATTGTGCATTTTGGGTTGACTCTAGTTTGGGTTTGTCAAGGAAGGGAAAATTTAAGGATATAATTTTAAATTTAAGTGTGAAAGGGCCCATGTACAATCTCCCTAAATTATACTCTCATTGAAGACTAAAACTTATTAACAGTGTTAATTTACTAGAATAGTAAATTTGTTCACAGTACCTTTCCCTTCCAGTTTAGATTAATCTTACCTTGGCAAATCATGCTTTTAATTTAAGTGTCAATATTAATCCAGTCCACAAAAGCAAGGGAGAAAAGCCCTCTACACCCTCTGTTTCCTACCTTTGCTGAATTAAAGCCCAGACTCATTTGCAGATGGTGTTGCCAATAAAAATAGCAGATGTAAAATAAATTTCATTATGAAGAAGCAAGTATTTATTTTTCAGGGGTCTGTTAGTACATTTGGTGTCTGTTGGCACATGGCCTAAGTACTTTTACATGATGTTTTAATGTGTTTGCCAACAACTGGACAAATAACAGAATTATTAGAGTGAAAGACAAATGGAGTAAGTATTTTAGCATTCTTTTATTTGAAAGGACTTAAGAAAATGTAAATGCATTAAATTTTTCAAGCTCCTGAGGTTGACTGATCTTCTTTCCAGTCCCAAAAGAAACCAGCAAGCAGGTTATGTGTTCAGTCAGGTGTATTTTATCCAAGCTGCAAAACAACAGTAAGAAGACCACACTGCTATGCATGAGCTCACAGAGACCACCCACCTGTATCACAAATAATACACATTTAGGTGGTGGTGGTGATGTGGCATTGTTAAGGAACAGCACTAATTCCTAATTCCTAATTACAAATTACTTCTGTGACCTGTCCTGCATTACCAGAGGTGATTAAACACTGAGTTCTGTGCTAGCCCGTGGCTTGGGCAAGCTGTTGGAAGCCCAGGCTGGTTTGGATCAAAGAGGCTCTGGAGAGCTCTGAAGTTGTGCATGCACAGACTGATACTCCTCAGTGTCCCAAAGCTGCTTTGCTTTCGGGAAAATTTAGCTCGTTTCAGTTTAAATCTAAAATTTAAGGAAGTGGCTGATGTTTGCGCCGTGTCCCACCAGGGGGAGCGTGTGTATGTGGATTGGACAATCCGGGGATAAACTCTGTCACACGCGGCTTTTCTGCAATTTCACCGTGGAAGTAAGGTGCAGGAAAGTGCACTTTTTATCATCAACACCTGCTGTTTTTCCTGGCACTTCAGCACAGTACAGATGCTTGGCGTTGTGGAAAAATATTGCATTATTTCAGACCGTGTGTATAAACGTGTCACTGACCCTTGTTAGAAAACCTCAGCCTGTACAGTCCTATATTCTGGCTAAAGCTCAAGGGCCAACTAGTGACACTTCAGATTTGGAAGTCTGGTTTGTACAGCTCAGAGAAAAATCTTATCATCCATGGTGTTTCCCAGAAGTTACCCAGCCCTTTTCAAAATGGATAAAGCTGGTGAACCAACACTATCAATGCCTTGAAAGTACTGCCTGTTGCTTGACTGATTTATGGTTTATTTCCACAGCCCCGTTATTTTGTCTTTAGGGTGGAATGCCTAAATAATACAAACACATTGTTCTGCTGCCTGTGTAACATTTTCTCCAAAGTTAACAGTGCTTTTAGTGAGCTTTCTAAATGCTGTGTGAAACCTGGGTTTCAGTGGCTTTTAAAAGGATGTTTTTCATATCTATGCAAATCACAAAACACTCAGATGGAAGGCAGTTATTTTTATTCAAATCAGACTCTCAGGCATGCACTGTATATGTTTGATCATATGAAATGAAACACATCTTACGTCTCCTGCTGCTTCAATTACAGTCTAATTTTGAGTTGCATCAGCACTTACATTTTTGTAATAGAAACTAAACCCTTTGTAAATGTTCCTCCCATGCTGATTTTTATACTACTTTGTGATTTTTTTTCTCAATATTTTATTTTTTTTTTTTTTTTTAGCCATAAGTTTGGGAAAAAGGTCACCTACTTGAACTATTTAAGTGAGCTGGCAGAACATCTCAAATACGACCAGCTAAATATCCCTCAGGAAGTCATCCGGTACGTGGCAAATGTAATCCACGTTGTCTGGCTTTTCCTCAGGTAGAGTTGCATCCTGTTCACTGTAATCTGGGCAGAACCTATTTCTTCAGCGATTAAAAGTCTAATTTACCTGCTTGTGCTTGGTTGGGTAAATTCTGAAAGCTGCATTGGCATCAAACATGTTCTGAGGTGCATCAGATGTTTAGTTTTCTACAGGTCTGGAACATCTCCATCTCAGTTGTGGAGCATTTCCTTCGTGTCATTGCAACTTCTCTGTGAGCGTCAGCAAAACCAACCCACACGTTGTTCCTGCTTATGAGCATCGTGTAACTTCCTTGGGCAGAGCTGTAATCCTGACCTCTTTCCTTGCATATCGTAGCAGATTAAGTGACTTCCTTTCATTAAGAGCATTCCCAGTCAGCGAAGTGTTGGTTGATTTTAAACTTTATGGAGGTACCTGTTGTCAGCGGTTCCATTATTTTTATATGTTGTGCGTTAGGGAGGATTGCTGGAGTGGAGGGTGGGAGAGGAAAGGGAAGGAAATGCAGAGGGCTGTGCTTGTCAAGTGCCAGTGTTGGTGTCAATAACATCTCCCCAACACGGTGCTTTACATGGAAATGCTTTGATGTGCTGACAGGAAGTGATTTTGTGTCACTGCTGAATGAAAGGAACTGGAAGCTTTGATTGCGACTCTTGCTGATGCCTGGCAGGTTTTTACACACCTTTTGTGTAAATATGGAATAACAGAAAACACCTTGCAGCTCTAAGGTTATAAACTGGATTGCATGGTTGCCAAAGAAAAGAGGGTTGTGTTTTGAGTAGCAAATTATAGCGTGTTCCTATTTTTTGGACGTGTTTATTGCTGCGCTCCACTGGCTGAAGCAAAGGAGCTCTTCTATGTCGTGCTTAGGTATTCTACCACAAATACCACTTACAAATTTCCTCACGCTGAAATTAAATGCAAGTTCTGTAAGACCTGCAGAATATACACTATTGTCAGGAGATCAGCATCATGAGCAGCACTTACAGCTGTTCATACACACACTCTGTCATCCGTGCTGCACAGAAAATCAATGAAACCCTGATTTTTTTTTTTGCAGACATGATGAAAACCTTCGGAGGAAACAGAAGGGAAAACTGCCACCTGTGGTTAAGGTTCCTCCACCACGGCCACCTCTACCTACCCAGCAATTTGGAGTCAGCCTGCAATAGTAAGCCAGGAGATTTCAAAAAATATGAGATCTCTGTACCCTACAGCTTTGTGATGTGCAGGTTCACCAGACAGACTGCCTGCAAATAATTTGTTTGTTATGTGTTTAGTTTCTCAATCTCTCTGAAAGCCACAGAACTATGAGGCCAGACAATATATTTTGTGAGTTCAGGACAGGTCTCACAGTCCCAGTGACCTGCCTGATCTTCATGTTTCCATTTTCTCAGTGGTAGTCAGTGCACAACTTTTCTCCCAGTGGAGAACATTTTGCCATGTATGCCAGAGCCCTGAGCTAATGTGTTGCTGGTGGATGCTGGCAGCATGGAAGTGTTTTGGAGATATTTAGATGACAGATAGCAAAGCCAAAACGAAGCTTCAGGCTCCACAATGGCTGCCTAAAGCTCAAATGGATGCTTGAGCCTTTATACATTGTTGTTTTTTGTTGCTCACAGATTGTTCTGATCAGAGTTTGATGGAATGAATAAAATCACTCTCTCCCAGAAATGCCCTGACAGCTGTTTGCCTAGATTACAGCACTGTATGTGGCATAAAAAATGATTTACTTTGCAAGAGGAATGGGATGGCAATAGTACTTGCAAGATTCAATTTTGGTAAAAAACAACACACACACAAAAAAAAAAAAAAGCCCACAAAACCTCCTAGCTTCCTACCCACAGTCATTTCTGTCATCATTCTCTGTCATCCTCCTCAAAAAACAGCTGAAGAATATTGTTCACATTCAGCGAAGGCAATTTAGGCTGTCTGATACATGGACTTTTGTCAAATCCCCTCCCACCCCCAGTCTGCTTTTCTGGTTCTAATGATTCAGCTGTAAATGAGATATAAAATTACGTTCCCTCTGCTTTCTGGAAGGCCTGGAATTAGTACAATCAATACGTATTGTGTGAGAGCTGCTATGACATGAACTTTTACAGTACCCCTTTAGAGCTCAGCCTAACACTTGAAACATGGCTAACTCACCTCCCTAAGCCAGAGACTGTCTTTTAGGTGGGTTCCACTGGGTCATTGGGCAGGACAATGTTTTATGCCACCACATTAGTAAAGCCAGGACTGTTTTCAGGCACGAAGCTGTGTTACCATCACTAAATTGTGTCCTCACCGCTTGCCTTGGCTTTCACAAAGTATAGAAAGGATGATTACTTCAGAAAGGGCTTATCTGGGGGTAGGGAAACACCAAGCAAGGCCTTGCTATCATTTCTGTTCCAGAGGGTTCCAGCACTGGGGATGGAGGCACTGACAAACAGATGCTCTCCGTGTGTGGGTCCAATTCACAGCACTTGAGCACCCAAAATGGATGTACATGGGGATGGCAGTTCCTCCTGTCTGCCCACCCCTGTCCAGATTCACTCATCACCACTGGCAATTACAAATAAACAAACCCCCTGCAAGCTCTAAATCAGAAATAAAGGAATTAATTTAGAGGAAAGTAAAATTAGTGATGGATGGGGAACAAAATGTGCTGGGAGCTTCTAAAATCTGAACCAAAGGAAAAGGTATCAACTTTCATCTTGAGGAATGAATTGTTTTTGCTGATTCCCTCTCCTCTTATCATCTCTGCGGACTGTAATGACAAAATGACATCCCACCTGTGCCACGGATGGGGACAGGGGGCAGAGAAAATGTACAAAATTGCCACAACTGCCCAGCTGCTGTTTGCTGAGTGGTTATCATAAACATTTCAGGGTGCCTTCCTTTTGGCCATGATCTTTCTGCTTGTGCATGCTGGGCATGTGTGCCCAGGGAGGAAGGATTGCATTCTAAAGCAAACCTCTGCATGTCTCAGCAGGGAAAAAATGAAAGGGAGAGGGAAAGCAAAGAGAGAGAAAGATTATCAGCCAAGAATACTTAATGACACTTGAGAACAACGTGTGAAGGCCTTGTGTGGTAGCTGTCTGCTGTCTAGCAGTGAGTCACTGGGTGTGTAACGTGCTGCAGTAACTAATCAGGGATCCTAGAGTGGGCAGAACTCATTCTCTGTGTGCCAGGACAGACCTCTTGGGCCTGCCGTGGCTGCAGCAGGATGGAGATCCCTGAGTCAGTCCCAGCAGCTGTGCCATGCACTGAAATACTCTGTTCTGCTCCTCACCTAAGCAGAAAGAAGAGATGAGAGTAAGATGCCTCTCATTTCAAATCTCCCACGGCAGCAGCTGACCCCCAGTGTCAGTTTGTGTTGTCCATCCCGGGGCACAGCTGCTCATCTCACCCTCCTGGCTGCTGACAGGATCCACAGAGAGAGGCTGGAGGGGTAATTCCATTGACCTCTGAGCTGCTCTGCTTTACAATACCTGCACTAACGTCCCTGCGATTTTTTCTGTCACCTCAGGTCCAGCAAAGCCAACCCTGGGTCCCACACACTCTGAAAATACACCCCCCAGCTTGCCCAAACAGAACAAACCTTTGCATGGGACTGTCAGTGGACACCCTACTCCATTTTAAAACACCATTTATCTGGAGAACCTCCTTCACTGTACTGGGAACAGAACCTTTCTTCAAAGGGAATCCTGCAGAAAATGTTAGAAGTGCAAAAACACCACCTTTCTTCCTAGGGGGAAAAAAAAGAAAAGTTGTGTGTAGGTTTTATTATTACAAATTATAGCCCAGTTATTTGTCTCACCTCTGACAGACAAACTAGTGCTCAGCAGGAGCCGGTGCTGTAAATAATCAGTTTGCTATTTATACACTGAAATGGGAAACACATTTATGGGTAACAATAATAATTAGAGAATGTTTATAAAAAGCTGCTGGGTTGCTATTTGGTGCCTCTGGAGTGAGCAGCTGTAAGAAAGCAAACACAATCAGTGCAACTTCAGAGAGGCTGAGAATGGGTTCCATGAGCCTAAATTGTCAATAATAAAGATGTAACAGCTTCCAAGCACATTAAATTCTTGATGATGTTCCCATTTCAGTCAATTAGGCTTTTGACTAATTTTGGTAAAAGCTGCCCTAAGTGTTTAGGGTCCTGATATGAATACATGAAATAAAATTATTTAACACACAAGGAGAGTGTTAGAACTCCCCTATTAGAAAAGCTAAAATTAGTGTGAGGGTTTTTTCCCTCACCTTGATTTGCTGCAGGCTTTTCCTCACTGGTATCCCAAACCCTGACCCCAGCAGTGACCTCATCTCCCAGCCCTTTTTCTTATTTAGTCTCTTACTGGAGACATAATTTCACAGGGGATTCCAACTTTGCATGCTATGCAAAGAACCCCTGGAACTTCCTTCCTTCTCTGGTTTATTAGCAAGACTAAGTTATTAATGGGCTGTACAGTCATTTGTTCTATGTTTTTGCAGCAGACTTAATATATAACATTGTCCACATAAATAAGTACTAAGGCTACTTTAAAGTCTGAGATTGGTCCTTTATGTTGTTGCTGATTACTGTAAAGTGTGGCATAATACTCTGCAGATACTCTTGTTATATTTTTAGGCTGCCAAAGACTTTTTTTTTTTAAATGAGGAGGATAATTGCAGAATTTTCTGTGCTGTCTAGATCAAGAAAATGCCATGTTCCATTTTTTTGCCTCAACTGTTCGCTCACGAAGGAGAAAGAAATCTCATTTCATGGAAATCATTCAAGGCGTTAATAATCTCACTGCCCCGCTTTGCCTTCAAAACAAATAGTACAATATCCTTTTAATTATACATACACTGGGGCTTAAAAAGAGCCAAATGACAAAGAAAAATCTGCATGATAAAAGGCTCCTAAACTTGCAGCATCCCTTGATCAAGACTTACTGGAAAGCATTTGCTGCAACCTCCTTCCTCCTCTGCCTTTAAGCTGCCTTGAAACCCCGTTCCACCAACAGCATCCAACCAAATCCAATCTCCAGCAGGGATAAAGTCGGATGGGAAAGACTCTTGTCTTGGGCACAGGCTCCTTAATTTGTGAAATTTAATGTATGCTCTCAGATTCCTCTCTGGGTTTTGCTCAGGCTGTTCTGTCTTACTTTGGACTCTTTGTCTATAAATGCCATTTAAAGGCTGTTGCTTTTTCTTTTTTCTTTATTTTTTTTTTCCCCTGACAGTATCAAGGACAAAAACAAAGGTGAACTAATCCCCCCAGTAATGAAGGAAACCGTATCCTACCTAAAAAGTAAAGGTGAGTTCTGGGTCAAAACTAAAGGTGAGTTCTGTCCTTCAGTAGTATGAAACTATATAACACTCAGTGCCTGATTCAGCAACAATTACAACTACACAGGACATGTTTATATCCTGAAAACTTTACTGGCAATTGGGCACTGTCTTGAGAGCTTTGATGGATAGGAAATAATTATTATCAGATTATTGTCTCACTCTGAAAAAAACCCCAAAAAACAAAAAAAAAGAAAAAAAACCCAAAACAAACAAGAAAACAAAACAAAACCAAACCCAAACAAAACCAAAATATTTTTAGGATTTATTTTATTTATGTATTTTAGTTATTCTTATTTATTCTAATTTATTTTATAGTATAGAATACATATAAAATAATATAAATATGTTATTTATTTGTATAAATTAAATATTATCTATAATAATCCTTAGGTTTAACTAGGGAATAGCAAATCTGGGGAGATGTCTTGAAATATTATACATGGTAAGCCCATATACTAGTGTTGGAGTAAAGTAGAATGTCCAATAAAAACCAGTGAGTTCTATTTTTCTAGGACCAGTAGCTATAAAAACTCACTTGGGAAAAATATTTTTGCTGGCATTTACAGACCCTTTGGCTGCAATTCATGTCTGTAGTTACATTATATATTTATATATTTATATATTTATATATAAATATTTATATATATTTATATATATATATTTCAAAAATACCCATATTTAAAATGGGAGCATCCAAGTCTGAGTTCTCTCTATCACCTTCAGGTACAGGGCAAAGAGAGGGTGGGTTTTGAACCTCTGCTTTTGCCACCAAGCTTATCTTACAGGTGACAGAGCAGAAACAGAGCACAACTGGCACAACATTACACAGGGCTGGAACTGGGAATGATTCCTAAGACCCCTGGAAGAAGGGTGTGGATTTTTGATAGGTGTGTCAAGTGAAGAAAATCAAAAAGGAAACATCACTGGCATTTAGTATGCCATTAAGTTTAGTTAACGTTTGAACGAATTTTGAGCATCAGCATCATTTTTAAGACAAAAACCAGGCTCACGTCCCTGTATTGCTGTTAGATGAGTTTTACCTGAAATTTTCCTCATTTAAAGAGCTATTTGTATTGACAGCACACGGATGATATAAAATACAGATTCTGAGTAAATTGTGTCTTTCTGTAGACAGAAACCTGCATCCCACAATATTCCTAATTCTTAATTTTCATCCTTCAGCGGTCGTCCTGAACAAAGTAAATTTTGCTTTCAGTGCTCAAACTGTATGTGAGGATCTCTGCTCACTTTAACTGTTGCCACCAGGGTTTGCTCTGAGTTTGAGCTTATTGGAACCCTAGGTGAGAAACTACAAACCTTTGAAAAACCTGTACTGAGCGGGCTTCACGTTTGTGAAGACCAAAGGGGGCAGGCAAGAAAAACCAGTGCTTCTCAGCTTTACTGCTGCTTTGGAAGGGAAATCCTGGCTTTGTTTCCGTCAGTGCAAGAAAATGTGGATTTAAATGAGGACGGAATAAATAGACATAGTCAGAAATTGCTGATTTATCTTCAAAATACCTGCAGCAGCCAAGGCTGGAGCGGGGCCAGTTCGGCTGTTAAAGGTATCAACTGATCTGCAGCAGGTGGGGAGCCCTTAACAGACTTTACTGAAGTGCCCGTGGCCCAAACTCGGGGTTTCCACTCAAACCCCCAAAGCTGTTTGGCTGTGCTGTTTCCACACTGGTGCTAATTATGAAAACCTTGCAGGTGGAGTTGTATCCAATATCGTGGCTGAATACAGGGAATGTAAACAGTTCAGGACTAAGGATGTTGAAGGCGAGTGAGTGGCAGCCTGAGACAATCCCTGTAATTATAATCCTAAGTGGATAATTAGAGCCTGTGTGGTGTATCAGTGCGTGCCCCATCTGCAGATGAAAGGCAGACTTTTTTTGTGGTTTAAATTGTTGTGAAACAATCATCCTTACATATATTTAGCTTATCTTAGTAGGCAAATACCTCTTCCTCCCTAATCACAGGAGTCAAGAGAGCTAAAATGAGGATGAATGTGCACTAACACTGTTACTTCTCTGAGCTGGTATTATTTAGGAATTGAGTGAAAATTTAGTCACTAAAATGTTAATTATTTTAATCTTTTGCATGTGCATAGGAGGAAGGCTTTGCATATCTGGCACGTTCTTGGGCTTATTTAAAGGTTTTAAAGAAATAGGAGGTTTATGGCCATCATTATAATGTGTTAGTGACAAGTAACTAGTAATTCTTACATTAATTTGAAACAAAACCTCCTCCATGTCTTGCTTTTGTTGTTTCTGGATGTTTTGTCCTATCACTGTTGCACCAATCTCATACTCTTCACTCTCAACAATATCTGAGTCCAGTTTTCTGAAGCAGCAAAGCTAAATGTGCAGTGCAGTTTTTAAAAAAAGCAAGTTTTCTCTCTCATGGTTATGATAAAGAAAAAAGGGGGGGGGGGGGTATCTCGACTTTGTCACTGCAGAATTTCTTCCGGATGAAATGTTTGTTACTCTGAAGGCAGGAATCATCCTTGGGCTCTCTTCAAACTTTGTCCTTTTTTGGTTAAAATTTCATCTGTTTGGTGTCAGCAGCATCAGCACAGTTTGTGAGGGATGGACTCTGGTGTGATGAGACTTCTGAACAAGCCCTGCCTTGTGCATCTGCACAGGTCAGGGGCACCAGTGCACACTCCAGGCACTTGCTGACCTGACTCTCTCATTTTTCCTCTCCGTCCTTCTGTGTCCCCAGGAAGGAAGGTCCGGGCTCTGTCAGTGCTGTTCTTTTCCAGCCAAGCCCAGGTTTGCTCAGAGCTGTCATGTTCCCTATCATAAAGAGATTCCCACAAAGCAGATTTCTGAACAGAGATGCCTTGTCAGGTGGAGTGGTTTGTGACGTTCCCAGCCAGATGATGCTTGAAAGCCAAGTACCTGCCATGCCAGGGCTGTTAAGCAGTGGGTGACAGACATGCATTTTTTTGCACTTAGGATTGTAAGTGTGCAGGTATCTGTTGTACCTGCTGTCTGCTATGATTTTAAGTCTTTCCCCAAAGCTGGAATATCTCAGTTGTGCCGGTCGCTGTGCTGACAGCCCCGGAGGGTGACTGGCAGCGTTCTTTGCACTCCAGACGTGGCTGTGAGCACAGTGAAAACTCCAATTCATCCTCTGGAAGTGACAAACCCTCACTGTCGTTCCCCTGTTCCATTTGATTCTGGCAGAGCTTCCAGCCTTGCGGGGTTAGCAGGGAGTGGGGTTTGGTTTCCACCCCTGCTGCGGTGTTTCCACTCTTTCTTCCTGTTGCTGCATTTTCACATCTGTTTGCCTGAAGCCTGTTTCTGAAACTGTGGCATCACAAAAGCTCCTGCAAAATCGTGCTTCATCAGCAGGGCTAGGAGTTCTTGAAACATCAGAGACCCTCTGATGTCCACTCTGTGCTGCTCGGGCTCTTATTTCTTGAGCAGCTCTGGAGCAGGAGCTGTGCTGACACTCCTGCAGCAGCGAGTACCAGGCTAAGGAGGCTTTCAGTCTCTGAAGTTACAGAATCACAGAACCATCAAGGTTGGAAGAGACTTTTAAGATCATCCAGTCCAACCATCAGCTCAACACCACCACTGTAATCCCTAAACCACTAAACCATATCACCCGAATCGTAGTGGGACAACTGGGAGTATCTCTCCGAAAGACTCCTGGTTCACCCACCCTTCTTCTTAACCTAATGACCCCAATCCCTTTGACAGATTCCTTGGGGTCACATTCTTCCTCCTTGGCATTTAAATTTTGTGTCTCATTTACAGACAACACTGTTTGCAGAAGTTCCTCCTGCTGGGGAGTCACTGTCACCTGCATAAATGAGCCAAAACTGCCCTTCTTGTACCCAGTTCGTGAGGGGGCTCTGACAGCAGCAAGCACTGCCTCATCCCCAAAAGCAAATTAACACTGTTTTGTATTTTAGAAACAAGATCTGTTATGGTTGATGCCTCAGACACTGTTAAAATAAACACAATATACCCCAGTTTCTTAATTTCTCTAATTTTCAGGCTGTTTTTTCAAGGAGGGAATAAAATGTTGCCATTTTGCCACTTTCATTCTAGCTCCATTTAAAAAATGTTTTTAATACTCAATTTTAAAAATGCCTAATTTTGGTTTCTTCTAACCTTCACAGGGAAGAATTGCTTTCCTAAAATGTGTTCTGAGTATCTGAGAAAATTATTAGCTCAGTAAGACTAAACCTCAAGGTTCATCTTCTGGACCAAACCAGAGAAGTGCCCTTAATTTCAGAAGGAAAGGGATGGTATCATCCTGAAGCCGGCCAATGATTTAGTCAGGCCAAAGAGGTTTAACAGCACATTTGTGACTTGATCTTCATAGTAACCAGCAAACTAGAGGATGTTTTTTTTCCTATGCACAGCCTCAAACCCACAACCTGTCCAGCCCTCTACTTATAAATGAAAAGCTTGACTTGCTCTTGCACTAAATCAGATTTCTTTGTGCGTTTACTATCTTCTCTCTACCATGCCCTGAGAAACTGCATTGCTTAATTAAATATCCACTCTCTTGTCAGAACAATTCATGAGTGTTTCTAACCTGGTGTCGTTCCTCTGGTGGGAATGATCTTGATGTTTTGCTCACAGGCCCTTTTCTCTGAGAAGTCCAGCTTAGCCACAGGGTGGTAATTTTCTTTCTCTGGTTAATATGTCCCCACATGTCCTCACCATCTATTTGGTGCTGAAATGAGACTGTCACTTCTGAGCAACTATTTTAGCAGCCAGGGATATAAGTAATGCCACTCCGTGGAGGATAAAACTGCACGGCAAAATTCGTATTTTGTTTGCAAACCCCCCAACATCTGGAGGTCAGATCACAGCTTTTAAGGGAATTTTTATTTGATTCAATTTGTGTATAAACTGCACTGTTCAGACCTGCATGAAGATGTCAAACAGGTTACAAAGGGCAGGGATGTTGTTCAAGCCTATCTCAAACATTAATACACTGTCATTTGTTCTGTTTTGTTTTGTTTTTTTTAAATACATTGGTAGGATTATTATTTTTATTGTTTTTTACGTTGTAGAGAGTACCCCCAAAGGTATAAACAACATGCTTGTTCATGTTTAAAAAAAAAAAAAATTAAAACCAAACGTAACCTGCTGTGATTGTCACTAAAATTTCCAAGATTTAATAACATTTGCATTCTATAAAGAGGCCATATAAGGAAACAGCTACAGCAAAATTTCACGGAGAACTGATTACTAAAGAGCTGGTGTGAGATCAGCAGCAGCTCGGAAGTGATGGGACAATAAACTCACAGTGAAGGAATCACACCAGAGAATTGCAAAGCAGAAAAAATAACTGTCCCCTGTAGGAAAATTATCTCACAGTGGCCCCCGTGGCCCAGTCTTTCTCTCTTACCTCACCAATTTTGTTGACTGGAAGTGCTTTGCAGCACAAAGATTTTGTTCTGTGCTGTCTCCTGGTGCCACAGGAGAGTCCTGGGCGATGACTAAGGCTTCCAAATGAAATGGTAATAAACCTGCTAGAGGAGTTCAATGATAAAGTAATAAATGTCCTATTGTATGATCATAATGACAACTAAAGCTGTCCTTTATCTGTTCAATAGCAGAAGCAGTGGTAAGCAGTGATTAATCTTTCCTCCTCCTCCCTTCCATGAATCACAACAAATCTTGCTGAGGGAGGAAGTTTGTGTTCCATTTTTTAATGTGAATGAATACATCCTGGTGGTGATAGTCAGAATGGGTAGAGATGGATGGTTATGCATCCCGAATCCATGTGGATATGCTGCAGCTTTGCCTCCTGGCCTCAGCTTCCTGTGATCAATCAAATATCTTTTAAAAAATGCAACACTGGCAAAGCTTGACATTGGCCACGGGAATATTTCTGAGTTCTTGGCTCTTTTGTTTCCATGGGAATGTTTTTACCTGGGGTTCATGGAGATGAGATAAATCCCAAGACCGGTTTGTGTGCCATCAAGTAAAAACGAACCCTGTGATAAGCACAGTTTTTGTTTCTGGTGCTGAGGAATTGCAAATCAATTATTTTCAGAGGTGCCAAGCGTAAACTGAGAATATTCATTCATAAATTCTGAGGCTGGAGACTGTTTGGAACTGCAAGGACACAAACACACTGTGGATTCTGGGGAGGATGCCCAGCTGTACATCCTTGCTGCTGCTGCTCAGCTTTCAGCAGGGCTGGAGCTGTCCCTTGCCTTCCCCTCTGCCCTCCATCTGCTGTGCACCTTCTGCAGAGCAAACCACCTCTGCAAACTGCAGGCATCACACTCCTTCTTCTGCAGTCACTGCACAGAGCACCAGGGGAAGGAGGGCCGTGCAACCTCCTCCTCCTCAAACCCATGCCGTGCTCCAGCTTGGAAAAAAAACAAGAAATCTCAAATTTGTCTGAAGATAAAAGTTAATGCTGCTTTGGGCATTTCATAGATATAAACTCTGCGGTCCTCGTATTAGAAATAAGTTGGTTCTAATTTTTAAAAATGAACCTTACTGCAGTTAGGTGAACTGCGAGAAGATGTCTAGATGGGTTGTATTAATGAGAATGAAAACCACTTCCAAATCAGGATGGACACTTCCTAAGATTTGGCAGGACCCCAGTCTAAAAAAACATTTCCAAACTGAATTTGGGGCAGAAGGAATTCAGATGCTCACTCTTTGCCATTTCTCTTCTGAAAGCAGGCAAATTAACAAAGGTTTTTGATGCCAGCAACCCTCAAATCAAGGATGATTGAAAGAAAAAGAATGTAATTTTCTCGTCTCTCTTTCTCTGACAAGTTGCAGCAATGTGACAGCATGTGTTGCTTTAATTTATCTTTATCAGTTTTGATTTTCTGTGTCTTTCCTGTGGGACAACTGATTGGGGAGGGCATAGAAGGGGGGTTAAGTATTTTTAGCAACATTTTATTAATGCAGAGTGTGACACAGTTGTGTCATGGCACTGTGAAATTTTGTCTGCTGTAGTAAAAGCCATTATATTTCAGTGTGGAATGAAGTGCCTGCCTGTTTTCATTTGTGATTACTGACATTTCAATAATTACTCAGTTAAGTTCTCAATCGCAGCATCACTTTTCATTGAGCACAGATGGCTCCCTCACTGCTCGCATACTATGTTCTTCCATATAGCACTTAATATTTAGAATAAAATTCCACTCTTTTTGGTCTGGAGAGTTCAGTGCAGGGCAGCAAAAGCCCATGGATCTCCATGTGTATCTGTAGTTTTGGGGAGAGGGGCAGGGAGCAGTTTGTGCTGAGTTATTGATCCCTGGATGGGCCATTCACTGAAGAGTTGGACTCGATGTTCCTCGTGGGTCTCTTCCAGCTCAGAATATTCTGTGATTCTGAGGTCTCAGCAGAGGCTCTGCAGCGTTGGTGGAATGGTGAGTGGTGTGCAGGTGTGTGTTTATCACATCTGCTCGTCTCTGCCACCCCCTCACAGTGTTCTGGCAAGCACTGCTGCTCCAGGGTGGCTGTTCCCTGGGGAATGTGTTACCCACGCCGTTCATGGCAAAACAGGAGAAAAAATAAACTCTCTTTACAGAGCCAGCTGACAGGAGCCTGCTGTAAACAGGATTTCATAGAAGAACACTGCTAACAAAAATTAAATAGGCTGCTTCAAAATTATTCCTTGAAAGGGCAAAAATGGGTGCTTTGAGCTGTAATGCCCAGGATTGCCTTCAGCCAATTTTGTTCCCTCCTCCCGTAGCTCTGGTGGCTCTGATGTGTATTTTCTGTGCAAGAAGAAGACAAAGTGATTTATTTTGCTTTAGTGTGTGCACCTTGTGTTAGAAGAACTGGGATTTTTTCCCACAGTGTCTGAAAAGAATCTGGGTTGGAGAAGGTGTTTCCTGACTGTGTGTAAGACTATTTATCCATCACAGGGAATAACCAACGAGAGGCTTTGGGTCCCTTTCCTCCTTCTCCTCCCTTATTATGGGACCACATGCTAGTGCTGTTCAGGTTATGTGACTTGAGAAAGACCATCATTCAAATCATGCTTTTAGGGACCCTTCCCCTGCCCAGCTGAAACACAGAAAGCACTGGGAGCAATTAATAGAAATACAGATTTCTAAAATAAAGTGTCCTTTGCTCATGTGCATCACAAAAGTTCATATGCATCACAGAAATAAGGAAGCAGAAATTTTGACCACAAAAGTCAGAAAAATATAATGCAAAAAGGTCTGACATTGTACAGTTTATTGTTTATTGTTTTCCTCCTTCAAGAGCATAATTGCTGTTGACTATTTAAAAATTGCTATAATATCTTATTATCTGGCCTAAGCATTTTTTACACACACACACACACAAAAGAAAATATGTGACTTTCTTGCTGTTGTGGTTCTTTTTCTTTAGAAGCAGAATATAGCTTTTCCTTTTCCCTAAGAATTGCACTTACAATTAATTAGTGTCCTGTCATTTGGTTGGGTTGCCCACAAATGCCAGAAGCACTGGGGATATTCTACTTTGGTGGCTGGCACGTTGCCACTTGTGATCAAACAAATTGCTGAATATTGATCCCGTTTCAGCTGACCTGGTAAATGGATTCTGGGAGAAGCAGGGATAGTGCCTGTATCCCGGATTTCTGCAGATGAGGATAAAAGTTGTTTTCCACCTCCAAAACCATCCAGGAACAGCTGGATGTCATGTACCATCACAGTAACGTTGATGGGATGCAGGGCCAGACAAGTACAGCTGTTGTCTGTGCCACAGATTAATGTCTTTAATTAGACACTTGAAAGCTTAGCCAATAAAGGCATAAACACGTTAAGAATTGATATTTATTGCTCTGTAGTCCCTACAGCGAGATTCACGTCAGATAAAAACATTAACCATCAAACCAACTCCTGCAAACCAAATTGCAGGCGTTTATGATGTCCATTTGCTGAGAGACTTGTTTCCACAGAAAGCCTCTTGTCCACTGACAGGCAGCGTAAAATTCCCCAAATTCTGGGGAAATTATTGTATTTCTTGTTTGCTGAGGGCAGTGCCTTGACGAGCAGTTCACAGCTGCCACTTCCAAAACTGTCTTTAACAGGTTGCCCCCTAAATCTGAGGGAGCAGTTTTACTGCAGGGATGTTTATTTGCTGTACCCTGACTCAACTGAAACACAACCTGATGGAGGATAAGGCAAGGGCTCAAATATATCACAGTTATTGTCCACTTGGTTCCTTTAGTAACCACACGTGTCCTTCTTGGATGTTTCAGTTGGAGATGTCATCCTCCTTCCAGAACTGAGTGCATGGCTAAAGGTTTAATGTTCAACCTGGATTTAAGAGGCAAGGGCACACATTCCTAGGAAGTAACTGGGAGCTGTAATCAGCTGAATTCCAGCTGAGACTAAATCTAGTCTGTGGAGCACTTTCAAGTAGAGCTTGGGTTTGTGGCACAAGTCTCTGAAACTTGGCTATGAAAATGTATTTTAATGGTATATTATCAGCTCTTCTAGTATTCTGTAAACTCATGTACATACTATTAAATACTTGTCTGTAATTAATGGGTTCATTAATTACAGACAATTTAATACAAATAAATTTAATTATTTGCAAATAAACTTATAACAAATAAATTTAATTATAACAAATAAATTATAACATAACAATTATAACTTATAACAAATAAATTTAATTATTAATTTTTTGTGTAGGAAATACTCCTGCAACCCGGGTGAGCTCACAAGAATGACTGATTATCCTTCGTTAATGTACGACTTAATTTTTCTAGAATACCATAGAGATTCTTGCTCATGCAAAAAGACCCATGTGTACTTCAGCTGGAATACACAAACACTGGCTTCAGTCTGGCTGCTTATCTGCTGAAAGAGAAGCATGGAAAGATTAAAAATTAGATCTGATCTTCCTCACTCCCATAAAGAAAGGTCCAGCAGTCTCCCCAGGCAGCGGGTGGGCTGCCAACCCTCTCCAAACTGCAGCAATTTGGTGTTTTGTCAGACCAGCACAGGCTGATATTTTAGATTACTCTGCTTCCAGTAGGAATCCCCAGTTCAGACCATGAGTGAGTGAAGCTGTGTTACCTGCTGGAGGAACAGCAAAAACTGGAGAGCAGGAAGGAGAGAAAGGAGTTTTTTACCAAACTCAGAAGCAAGAAGTACCACAAGTCTCATGAAAAGTAGCCATTCTTGGCCCCATCCTGTTTTGTATAATAATTCAGATAAATTACTTACCTTGAAAGCTGTGATCCAAAGGAGATATCCTTGATTGGATGCATTTTATTGACATTTTCCTTCTGGAGCTGAAGCGAGGTTCCAGTTAGTCCACAGCATGAGATAGACACCCTTCAGGAGATTCAGAACAGAGAATTCAGGAGTGCCTCAAGACTGAAATCAGGTATTTCAAAATCCCAGGGGCAGGCAGAGTGCTGAGTCCCACTGACTTCCAGAGGTGGAAGGAGCAAAGATCTGCCCCAAAGTTGGCAGCTCTCCAGTGGCAAGAAATGGGTTCTTCCAACCAGAGATCCCGTGGAACACTCCCCAGCCCAAAGGACCTTGTCTCACCCCCTGGCAGAAGGAGGAACTTGGGGAATCTTTGCAAACACCCTCTTCAGCTTGTTAAAGGTTTAAGGCAAGGAGAACAGCAGGTTTACAGGTGTGGTTTGGGGTCAGTGGCAGTGGGTGTGTAAATCCTGAACCTGCTTCTGTGCCATTAGGTGCAATTGAAAGCTACTCTTAAACAAAAACTAGTTGTCAAGACTCTCTAAAATGCTTAAGGCAAGGCAGTAGTATTTCTGTGAGACCCATTAAAGAAAGTGCTGAAGGCAGTGCTGAAACATGATTTGATCCTGCTTTCTGTTCTCAAGGATTTTCTTTCCAAAAAGTGAGTGTAGG
This sequence comes from Pipra filicauda, assembly GCF_003945595.2. Classification (NCBI taxonomy): domain Eukaryota; kingdom Metazoa; phylum Chordata; class Aves; order Passeriformes; family Pipridae; genus Pipra; species Pipra filicauda. The sequence continues at coordinate 277,560 of NW_024104611.1, read as the reverse complement.
GAGGATCTTTGTTCCCAGGTCTTCTCCCTCTGTTCTGCTTTCTACTGATGCTAAAGAGAAAAACAAAAGAGAGGCAGCTTTTGCAGATGAGGCCTGGATTAATTGGTTTTTTTTCAGGACTACAAGTAGAGGGCCTCTTCAGAAGGTCAGCCAGCTTCCAGACCATCAAAGATGTGCAGAAACTCTACAATCAGGGTAAGCTCTCATCAGCCACTGCCAGTAACAGTGGGGGGGTTTTGTTGGTGAGGCAGAAATGCCAGCTTTCTTGTAATTAATTAATCACAAAACCATTTGTAATATAAAATAATAAGAGCACTAGTGCAGAAAACTGAGAGAGAGCAACAGGCACTTAATGGTTATCCCTTGATGTCACACCAGAGCCTTCAAAACCTGTAGCAGCTAATGAATGATGAGTCTGAGTCAAAAATGGTCTATTTTTTCATGAACATCTACTTTCCTGTAGTTACAAAGTACAGTGCCTCTGGTTATGGCAAAGAAATGCAATTTTGCCTAAGAATTTATGAAATGTAGTGAAGTAATTGTGAAAGTCACTGACTTCCCTGTGAAGCCACTTTATGAAATGCCTTTATGGAGAGAATCTCCTACAGCAAGATTAATAAAGCTCTATGAAAAAATATAAAAATTAAATATCAGGGGTTACAGCAGCAGAAAAGCAAGAGGTTTGCTGTTCAAAACATAGTGTGAAACAGTGTTTAAGCAGTAGTTAAAAACTAAAACATATGATTGAACACCTCTTTTCTTCTTTTTCTCCTATTAGGCAAATCTGTGAATTTTGATGACTATCATGATATCCATATTCCTGCTGTGATCCTGAAGACTTTCCTTAGGGAACTCCCCCAGCCATTACTAACATTTGACTGTTACGATCACATCCTTGGAATCACCAGTGAGTATAAATAAGTTTAGAGAAATTTGTACAGCAGGCAGGACTGGACCTGACTGATTAATTACCACTGCTGTTTGTTTGCTAACCAAGGTGCAGCAGCAGAGTTGTGGAAACAAAATTCAGTTCGGTCATTTATATATTTCTTTGGGCTTGTTTTTGTTTTGTTTTGTTTCGTTTCGTTGTGTTGGGGTTTTTTTGTTTGTTTTTTTTTGGTTTGGGGTTTTTTGTTTGGTTTTTTTTTGGTTGGTTGGTTGGGGTTTTTGTGGGGGGTTTTTTGGTTGGTTGGTTTGGTTTGTTGGTTGTTTTGGGGGTTTTTTTGTGGTGGGTTTTGGTTGTTGTTTTTTTTTTTCTGGTGGGGAGGGGATTCTTTTCATTGCAACTATTTCCATAGGATAACATATTGGGGAAGAAAGGATCTAAAGCCATGAGAAGGCATTGAGTATCTAAAGATATGGCACCACCTGAACTATGAATTATGGCCTTGTCAGGGACTGGGAGTTTATAATGCCAGCAAGGGCATTGATCCTAGTGGGGATCCATGGAGCTGGAATAGCTGAGATCCCAGAACACCTGGGAGATCCCAGAATACCTGGGAACTGGTGCCTGGTGCTGGTAGACTGAGGTTTTGCCATCCAGGCTATAGCCAAGACAGCAGGGAACCCACAGGACTTCCAGTCACAAGCACACATTTTTCCAAAACCTGTTTTTTGAGGAATTTATCCAAATGGAGTACATTTTCCAGCAGTCTGTTGGTGTGCCTTTGGCAACTGTGGGCTGATGCTCTTGCAAAGTGTAGGTTATCATCACTGTAATGGCTGTTGCTGTTGGGATAGGGCATTAAAATACTTCAGGCTGGGGATAAATCTCAATTGCTCCATGTTTGTAAGGTGCAGAAGCACAGCAGGTTTGCTGTGCCTAAATACTCTAAGTCAAATTCTAATGCTGTGCCCATCACTATCATCCTCACGTAGAGTTTCATGTCATTAACTTTATTCATGTGTTTCCACTAAAAAACTTCAGCATGTTCAGAGTCCTCTGGAGTTCTGTGCTGTTTTGCTGTTTGCAAGTCTGTAGATCACCACCTTCCAAATCAAAGACTCATCTGCTCACACAGGGAACATTCTCAGGGCACTCAGAAAAACAGGTCTGTTCACAAGCAGGTGGCAGGAGTGGAGGGACTGGAAAGAACAGGGGAAATTTGGGAAAGGGATGTACAAACGCTAATTTTTACTGAATTAAGCCTGTGCTGACATTACTTTGTGATGGAGCTAAGCAAAAAACGGGAACAAGTCTGAAAATAATCTGAGAGCAGTGCATTGTCCCAGGGACACCAGGAGGCTTTGCCTGGCCAAGCACCTGTTAAACATCCATTCCATTTTATTGTTGTTTGCTCGTGCTTTCGATTTTGACCAAATGCTTCGAAAAGTGGAGTTTAAGGGAATTACTAATTATTCTTTGGGCTCTCTTGTGTGCCTGCAGTGTGATGTCCATCTCTTACTGATGCTCTGGTGATACCCTGATTTAAAAAGACCTTAGGCTTGAGAGCCAGGCAAGCAGCTTGTTGTTCTCAAACACCAGCAGCAGAAGTATTCTCAAAAGCCACAGGAAAGGTATTCTGTGTGAATACAGTGCAGAAGGGAGCTCTGGAGAGGTGTGATCACAGACAGCTGCCTTGGGATGATTTGAAAATTCTCATTCTGTCTCCTGGAAGTGTGTGTGTGATGTGTCTGTGGCGTATCTTAACCTGCAAACCCAGAAATACAGTATCTCTGCTTTACAGCACTCTGAAACGATAGGGAACATTTTCTCTTTATGGTCTCATCTAAATTATTCTTTTTTTAAAGTGTTATTGATGGGAGCTGTGAAATAAATGAGCCGAGTGACAGACTTAAAAAAATTAATAAAACCTTGAAGCTTATAATTGTTGAAGATCTTCACCTTTAGTCATGAAAACTGCTAGTAAGGTTTCTTTAACCCAGTAATGCTACAATTTCTGCATCATATATTCTGCAGAAGACTGAAAAAAAAATTCTTGGGACTCAGATGAATGTGTTTTATAGGAGCTGGTAGTTTTGCAGTAGGAAAAAACATCTCCACAGTTCACCACAATAAAGCTTCATGTGTTTAATTCAGTGCTTTCAAAGCACTTAATGTGCTGAAATTTTGTGCATGCACACACAGCCTTGTGCACTCCCAGGGAGAGAGAGAGAAATGCAACAGATGCAGAAATAGTATCAGCAAAACTGAGCTGGTTAGGTTAGGCATGGTTACCATCATCAGACCTTTCTCCAGACTGGTGTTCAACTTACAGTACCACAATGACCTGTGATATTTTAAATATTTTAATTTAATATATATATTAATATGTAGTTAACTATTTATATATTATATTATGTATTTTATGAAAATATACAACTATCTTTATATATAAATAATTACATAAATCTATAAATTATATATAAATATATAAATATTTTATATATAATAAAATATAATAGAGATATCAAATAAAATACTGTGGTATTCCAGGGGGGGAAAAAAGTCACTTGATAGAGCATCTGAAATATGAGTGTCAGTGTAACTCTCACCTGGACTGTCTAGATGATGTAGGAAGTTTGGGGTCCACTTCTGGGTTTGCCCATCTGTAGAAATGAGTTAATGAACCTGCTTAGGTTCATCTCTAGAAGTGGCCCTCTCATAACTTTTTTGCCAAGGCAGAAGAGTTTCCTGTAGTGATTTTAAAGTTAGTAGGTTGCCAAAAGGGCATTTTGGGCAGGACTGTGTCTCAGCAAGAATAAAATCAGAACATAAAAAGTAGACATCTCAATTAAGTGCATGGAGTGATAACGAGATTCAAACCAAGGTCTTTGAAAGTCCTCTCGAGCAAAGAAATTATTTTGGCTGTTTCACTGCCTTGAGAAAATGCTCTGGAAGTGGGTCTGGGCCAGATCCATGATAACACAAAATGTGATAGAGGCTGTCCAAGGGATAAACCCTCCCTGGCACCGTGGTGGCCGTGGTTATCAGCAGAGCTGAATTTCGTGGCCGGTTTTACAGATGTCATTCCAGCAGACATAAATAAGTTATGATTTCTTGGCGACGTTTGGATGCTCCAGAGTTAAGTTAATGCTTTGGCATTGCAGGTGTGGAGAGCTGTTTGAGAGTCACCAGGTGCAAACAAATCATTCAGGGGCTTCCCGAGCACAACTACATCGTCCTGAAATACCTGATGTGCTTCCTCCACATGGTGAGTCCGGGCACAAATCCCAAAACGGTTTTCTTTCTCAGTCTGTCCTTCTTAATTCCACATTCAACATCTCCAAAAAAGTGAGTATTTGAAGCAGGGTGGTGAGGTGCTTGTGCAGGACTTGCAGAACCCTCCAGTTTTGACAGGAGTTGGTGCCAAGCAATAGTCTGACCATCCCTTCACCATGAAATCCTTTAGTTGTAATGAAAATTACCGTGTACATTTAAATGAACTGTGCCTGCACTGGGGTCTTTAGAAGTCCTGTTCCCTCCACTCAACACTCAGAATCTATGTTTTTCTTGATTTGGTTTGGTGGTTTTTTTTCCTATTTTGGAGTGAAAAAAAAAAAGCCTGACAATAGTGGTTGTGTAATTTTCAGTGCTGGAGAAAACCTAGGTGAAATCACCTTTTCCCCTAAAATATAAATATTGGGCAACTAAAACACCAAATAAATTAGTTTTTATTTTAGAAAATTATAGAAATGTTAATAAGCTTTAGAACAACCGTCAGCAAATTATTTCATATTAAATCTTAAAAATAGCATTTTCCTTTTTAAAATAGCCATTCCTTGCTACACTGTTAAACTAAAAGCCTAGAATGTACTGTTTTGCAAGGATTTTTTTTTTTATTGCTCAGGATAAATAAAATCATGTGTCTTCGGTCCTACTTTGTTCGTTTTGCTGATTTCTTTTAACCCACTTCTGGGAAAGCCACGGGTGTGAGGGTTTGGGGAACATCCCTTCCAAACAGTTCTGCAGGCATCCTTTGGCTGTGCAGGACAAGACAGTCACAGGACTGAAAATTTCCCTTCCTTCTAACTTATCCAGTGCATTGCCTTTTCCAGGTTGCAGTTTTCAAACCTGGGTGCCTGAAATGGAGGGTCAGGGTGTAGCTGGTGCCTGAATCAAGGGGTCCAGTTTTCAGAAGTCCTGAGCCCACCACAGCAATCAGACCTGTGGAATGATGCTGATTTTCACCAGGGAGGGAACTGGCCCTCAGTTGCTGTTCTTGGGCTACAGTCATGTTTGCCACGTCCTAGCCAGGAGTTTATTTCAGAAACAAGTACATTTAATCCCTTTTACAGTCAAAGCACCAGGGAAAAGCAAGATTAAAGGATAAACACGTGGATAGAACCCTCAGACAGCGCTCCTGTAATACCCACACGTTGGTTTGCTGCTGCTTAGCTGAATCCTAAAGCTATTAAGGAAATCCTCACGTCATTTGCTATTATTTTAGCAAGTGATATCTGTCCTCAGCATTATGAGTCGTGTAAGTGACTTTGTTCCAGCAATAGATGCACCATCTCCACGCGTTTCTTAAGAGCTGAGCACTCGAGGTGTTAATGAGGTGTGCAAAAGTACCACAGCGAGTTTGCTGTAATTGGGCCCCAGAATGCAGCATTATTTTTAAGTGTGCCTTGTTATGGGAAGCGCAGCACCGAGTTGATGCCGGTGCTCAGATCTGCAATTTTTGCCGATCCGCGGCTTTTCATCCTTAATGTCTCGGGGAATATTTGCATTTGGAAAGGTCAAGGAAACGTGAAACAATCTCAGAGCTGGAGATTTCTATTCACTGCAGGTTGGTGCTGCACAGGCTGCCACAATTCAAACTTTTAACAGACCACTCCACCAATAATTCTGGTTTTTACCTGAAAGCATCAACCTTCTTACATACAAGAGGCAATTTAATTCTTCCACGAGCTAAGCCTTGAGTAGTGCAAGAGGTACTTGTGGTAATTTCATCAAGTGGGATGAATTGTAATCACTAGATACAGGTTTTGAACACTCCAAGTTTGATGCTGGTTTGTAGAAGAACAGAAAAAAAAAATTTCCTATTTTCTCTGCAGTCTCAACCCACTTGTTTAACGAAAAGCTCCTTCTAGTCCAAGAGAGCAAGACAATGCAACTTCTACAGAAGTAACAGACTTGAATTTCAAAAATAGGCCCAAGTCTTTTAACTGTGGATCAGGGGTGATTTTGCCAGGAATGAGCCCAGCAGTGAAAGGCATAAACCAGCCCATCTCCACCTGGCAGTGCCTCTGGCTGCTGGACAGGGATTTGCAGCCCTTGGAGCTGCAGTGGACTGAGATCCCTTGGCAGAAATGGGCAATTGGGAGCAAGAGGGAAACAAGGACCAGCTTTCACAAGTCAGTCCCTGAATTATGTCTGTAAAATGTGTCAGTGCTTGCTCAGCTGATCTCAGAAGGGATGAGTGTGCACAAGTGTTTGTGTTGCACGAGCCCTGCACTGCAAGTGCAGTGGAGCAGATTCAGGAATGCACAGGCAAACTTAAAGGGTTTAAAGAAGCAAATTACTTGGCCAAGCACCCTGAGGGCTGCAGTTCTGAAGCCAGAAACCATTCCCTAGAAAACTGTAATTGTAGTTTCCGTGACACTCTAAGGCTAAAGAAGCTCTAGAGAGGAGAGTTGGTAGAGGCAATAATATCACCTAACCTGTGTTTTTATAACCGTGGCTTTGGTTTTGGTACCAGCTGATACAGCCCTCTCTCTGTGCTTACATTTTCCCTCTCTGCTGCTGTTTTCTGTCCCTCCAATCCTGCCTGATGTGGGAAGGGTGGCTGACTGGGCTGAAAGAACCGCTGCAAAAACATGCCAAATTTAATTTAAAACGACAAAATCGGACAAATCAGAAAATATGGACAAGGGTTTGGGGCCCACGAGCTGTGCTTCAGATCTGTGGCTGAAAGAGCAGAGTTAAAGCCAAGTACAGGCTGGAAAAGAAACGCTGTGAATTAATGTTTTGTCTCCATCACTTGTCCAGCTGAACAGTGTAATCAGCTCCAGCAAAGCTTGGGGGTGGCTGGAGATGACAGGACATGTTGGGAAGGATTAGGTGACTAAGGCTCATGGAGCAGATACAAGCAGTTGGCACACCTGCAAGGGAGCTGACAGTGGGTGGTAGAAAAGAATTTCAGTCAGTTTGTGGGAGTGTTTTAATATCTAGTAATTTTCTTTTGAAAATGTTTTGTGGAGTTCCTTTCAGCACTGCCACTGAGAAACCAAAGAGATGGTGGTGTTCTTGGATTTTTAAAAGTGATAGTGATAATTGGCTGTTTTACCCACTGTGTTTCACTGTTTAAGTTCTTTGGGTGGTGTAGTGGCTGTCTGGTCTCACTCCTGCAGTATCCATAAATCACAGAATCATCAAGGTTGGAAGAGACCTTCACGATCACCCAGTCCCACCATCAACCCAGCACCACTACACTGAATTTAGTTCCATCCATTCAGGGTGGTAGGATAAAAGCACATGGAATCAAAAATCATCACAATTTTGCTGGGTGGAGCTGGGTGTTTGTCCTGGGATAGTGAAAATATGTATTTTGCATTCCTCGATGTGGCACTAAAACTTCAGTGGTTATTCCCAATGATGAGCTGTTCAATGTACAAATTTTATCTTTCTAGAAGACTTTCTTTCAATATAGGCTGTCATTACTTAATGATTTTTCTATACATGTTCCAGTGAAAGGGGGAAAAAAAACCACCAAAACAACAAAGTGGAGCTGTGTAGTTCTTTGTTGTAATACTTTCCTGTGATGTTCAGATGATTCCGTCAAGGATATGATCTAGGCCCTTGGAGAGTTGTCTTTTATTAGCTCATCAAATTGACAGAGCATGTATTTTCAATTGAAACAGAGATGATGGTTACTAACTTTGTGAGGGAATCAAAGAGGGAGTCAAGGGGGTTGATCCAAGTGCTGTCATTTGTGTTTCTTAGGCAGAACGTAGCTTTGGGGTGAATTTATTCAGAGGGGCAGCCCGTGAGGAGGGCTCCTGACTGCATCTGCCCTTGCAGGGAAGCCTGATCCCCTCGGGGAGAGGTAAAGCCAGACCACGGGTGTGGTGAGGCTGCCTTGAAAGCAGCTTTTGGTGAGTGGGCAAAGTCACTGTGGAGAGTCAGATTCAGCTGCACACTTTTCCTTGGATCTGCTGAGGAAGGGATTGCTGTGTATTTTGGAGCACGGCAACGTTGCCATGTCTCCCTCAAGCTCCCAAGTCATCCCCATTGATGACTCACAGAAAAGGCTCAGTGCAGCTCTGCCTCAGATGATAAAATCAGTGTTCCATTTTATCTCAGGGATTTTCTCCCTCGGAGGAGAAGCTGTGCCACGGGTGTTTTTGTTGATCATTGCAATGTCAACTGTCTCCTTGAAATGTTCACCGAGTGGTGGTGGGTGGGAAGAGATGGTTTCATCTTGGGGCTGGAAACAACCTTTGAAATAGTTGGCCTAAAGAGAAAACAAACAAATCTAGCTCTACAGCAATTCGGTGGTGTTGCTTTGAGCTGAAATGTTGGCTTTCAAAAGCAGCAGCTGGGTCAGGCTGAGTGTGTTTCAACCAGTGTTTAAAGACAGGTCCTGTACACAGCTCGTGGGGTGGAGGGAGTCAGGAGCACTCCCAAACACTGGGGGAAGACAACTGCAACAGGTTTGGCTCTTTCCACTGTGCTTCTGTGCCATCCCAGGGTACCTGCCCCTTACACCTAAGGTACCTTTCTTGGGGTACAGCACTTTTTTGTGCTACAGAAAACACAGTGTGATGGGCTGTAGCCCAATGCTGTAGAGACTTTAGACTGAAAGAAACACCAAAAAATATGTTGTACTTGTTTCACAGGTGTTTCACACGTACAACATTACACAGTGTGAAGTCTGTGTTAGCCACTTAAGGGCCAGAACACAGTTCTTAACCTTGTTATATTTATTTGTAGCCCAGCACTAGTTCATTGTCCAGCTGCCTTCAGGCAAATAGTGTCTGAAAGGCATTATATCCTCTCCTGGCTGGACAAAGAGGGTAAAAACACCAAGGAAGGTGGGTCTGGGCTGTAGAAGATAGAGAGGAATGAAACCTGTGTTGCTGGGCAGGGGGCAACTGGAGTTTATGCCTGTGCTAAAAAGTATTCTCATGATCATAATGTTTCTTAGTTTTTCCTCCAGTGCCCTCAGGCTTTTCATAGTACCACAGAGCTGCCTTTTCAGGAGGCTTTATGGCAAGACAGAAATTGAGAGGCACTAAGAAATAGAATTTTTGCTTTCCTATTCAACTTGAAATTGTAGCAGGAAGAATAGATGGGAGATTTTGCCCAATGATTCCTTGTTCTGTTCTGAAATGGCAGCTCCAGTGTAACCTGCACAGTGCAGTTTGTGACTGTGGTCTTCTCATGCCAGGTTACAGACCAACTGCAGCAAGATCAGCCTGGCAAGAACTGCCTGAATTACCTGGGTCAGCAGGAACCAGGAGCACCTTCAGCTGGCTGGCTGTTTACAAATAGCAGAAATTTGTCAGGGAGGACACCCAGGCCATACTGGGCTTTAGATACCAGGAGAACAAAAGACACACAAATTCCTGCCAAGCTCACACGGAGAAAAACACTCTGCTAACCAGCTCTGGGCTCACATCCACATGTAGCAGTAGGACACATCATGCAGGTGCAGAACAGATTTCACTGCTGTGTGCTTTACCTACAGCCTGTTTTCACCTCCATTTCTCCAAAGGAATTGGGTGGACGTGGAGGTACTTAGAAGAGAAGTCAAGCATCAGTGAAAGGAAAAACAATCCTTCTAAAGCTTCAGACACCCTCCAGGTTGATGTACCCGTGCCCAGGGTCTGCTCCCCTCATTGGTTCCCCCTCAGCACAGGTGGTGTCTTGTCTCTCCCAGTCTGGGCCACTTGTCTGCATGTACCTGTTCACGTTTATGTTTTTCCAGGTTTCCCAGGAGAGCATCTACAACAGAATGACAGCATCCAGCCTGGCCTGTGTCTTCGGCTTGAATCTGATCTGGCCCTCGAAAGGAACCGCCTCCCTGAGTGCTCTGGTGCCTCTGAACCTCTTCACTGAGCTGCTGATAGATTTCTACACGAATATCTTCAACTCCCGGACAGTGCCTGGGGAGGTCTTACCTTAATGCTCCCAGAGGGGAGGATGGACTGAAGCTCCTGTGCCTCAGCTGGTGCGACATTTCTGTTCAGGGCTCTCTCCTGCGAAGAAAATTTTCAATACAGAGCAAAATTTCTACATCTTCCCGAATACCAAAGATGCTGGGAGAAGTACAGTGCCCTGTATGTTCTCATCACATGGGGAGAATATGAACATGAACATTCAATGACCAACAGGTCAAAGTGAATCCCCTTATTAAACTCGAGCATCTGGCAAAAACTGTTAAGAAAACCCCCATGACACTACATGCCAGTCTGTCATTTCTTGGGGATCTGGAGACATTACTATGTGACATTATTTTCTGCATGGGCAGAGCCAAGTTCTGGACCACTCCTGAATGTACATATTTCTTTTTTGTTGTTTTTTTTTTTTTTTTATTTGAATACAAGTTTGTTAGAAATTTCCCCGTTAAGTTAATAAAGGAGGAATCAATTTTTAAGTACGAACATTTCTAAACTATCTTCCCATATACTGAAGTGTCTTGTTTCACACACACACAAAAAAGTGTGGGCAGTTGTTGACAGGAACCACGAAGAATAAAACGTTTCCTGGGTAATTTGAGTTGTGCAGACAGCTAACTAATGATGCTTGCAAATACCTAATATATGCAGTTAATCACTGCAGCTGCATGTGCAAAGGATGTGGAAGCTTTTTACTTCTTATAAGTTCAAATGGGGAGCAATAATGTTAGCTGATTTTCCCCCCTAAATTTTTGGCATTTTCATCAGTGGAGCTGTATCAGTGAGTGCATAATACAGAATATAGACTAATTCTGAGACAAGTACCCCCAGCGTTTGGGCTGTGGGATTTTACAGATTGAGTCAATAGAAATTTGCTCTTCAAATCAGCTTCTCTAGAAAGCATTAAGAGCAACAGCTTGGATAATATAAATAATACCATTTTTACACATTGAAAGTCTATTATTAGTCCCAATGTGAATAATTAGCCAACATAAAGGGAAGATTTTCAGTGTTTCCTTTCTAACTATGCCATCAATATGGCTCTGATGAACTCTAACACACTGCTATTTCATTGTTTAACACTGATTGGCACTGCTGTGGCATAACAAAGTTATCACCACGTTGCCTGCAGAGCAGAAGAAAATTAACCAGTGTTGAAAAAAGGTAAGTGGTGTTTTCCCTAATGCTCTGGTCTTCCTGCTTCTGTGCAGAGTTAATGAAACAGAGGGACTATTTAGACTTCAGTAAAGTAACAGTCTCAGGAGGACAGCTTAGGCACCCCCTCCTTTCAAAAACACAAGGACACCTTTTATCCCCTGGGTTTTAGTGAGTTGAGGGCTTGTGCTTCTGTCCTTCCCCTTGGCCATTTGGAATTTCCTGCCCGTGTGAAGAGGGGAAAAAAATCTTATTGCAGAGGGAGGAGAGGGTTTTTGTTCTTGTCAGTACTTTCGGGACACAACCAAGTATTCAGGAGGCTGTGGATGCTGGATGTGCCAGGCCTCCATTTGCCCAGTAGATGTCATCTATAGCATTAGGCAATGATTAAAATTTGAAATACACAGAGGCTTTAGGGCAAGATGTTTTAGGACCAACTTCTCACGTCACAGTCGTGTGTTTGCCCAGGTCCTCAAGTGTCTTAAAGACAACATTTTGGCTTTTGAATATATGCAAGTAATAACCATTTATTACTCCCATTTAAATATAAAATCTCGCATAACACAAAGAGAATAATTAACAAGCATTCATGATTGTTTCATTGCATCAAAATGAGGTTGCCAAGGATAAAACTATCAAAGTTTTGTATTTTAACTCATCAGGTTTACATCTGAGGTACCAGTGACAGCCTCCTTGCCTTGAGTTATGTAAACCAAACGCAGTTATGCTCAGCACCTGGTTCTGCACATCAGCACCTGGTTTTGATGGGGGAGGAATTTGGCCTCTGGGAATTAACAAAACCACAGTATTTTGCCACCCTCTGCCTTGGTCAAAATACATGTAGGTTAGTTTTGCTGTCTGCAAAAAAGAATGAAGAAGCACCTGGCTTTAGAAAAGTGCTTTAGGATTAAATATTGGTAAGTCCTATAAAATGGTTGTTTTCCATTTCCCCATGTCCCCCTTTCAAAACTCCAGCTAAACCAAATGGCATTTGGTCTGCTGTGAGATGGGAATGGGAGCCCTGGACAACTCTGGCACAGTACCAGACCAGAGCCCTTTGGGTTGAAATCCTGAGTTCATGGCAGTCAGCTTTGCTCAGAAAGGGCTGGAGAGGGGGCTCCCACATTGTTTCAGTTCTCCAACTCATCCCAGACTGGGAGGGAGCAGCAATTTGGCAGCCACAGGAGCCCTCAGGATGCAGCTGCCTCTGACCCCGTTACTTTTATAAGTAAGAAGTGCAAGACATGAGCATCCCTTCACTAATTTGCCTGCCTGTGGACACCCAAGATGGTAATTAAAACTGGCCTCACTCTCTCAGCGCTGGTCACACACCAAACAGCAGGTCTTCCTTGCAGGGCTTTGTAAAATACCATTTCCCAGCAATTTATGGCTCCTCTCATTTAGTGAATGAAGAACAAAATGGCATTTTCTCATCTCAAGGTGCCTTCTTCCTTTAAAGAACAGGTCACACCTGTTATCCCAGTGTGATCATTTGATGCTGCTTGAGAGAAGAGGGGGCTCTGCTTCTGATCAGTGCTGGGGGTCAGAGTGGGACAGGGGACTGGGGTTCCTGCTCCCCTTTGCCTTCCACCCCAGCCTTTCCCTGCAATCCCACCCCTCACAGGGATCAGACATTCCCAAATTAAAGACACCTGGGTATCAAACCCCTCCCAGTGATGAGACCTCTGCTCTGTCCCCCCTTGCCCCAAAGGAATGGGCAAAATCCTCCCTCTGCAGCAGAACCCCCCCAGTCTCTGTCCTGAGTGCCAGACTTAACTATGACATTAAATCAGCTCTCATGAATTATTCAGAAGGGTTTGGAGTGAAATTCATGTTAGAGAAATATATGTTTCAAATTTCCTGACTCTAAGAGGAGTCCTGGAGGTGTCCCCTGCAGTTACTTTGATAACAGTTTCTCTTTACAAATGATAATTGCACGATTCCAGCTTTTGTACAGTGTGGCCTTGTGAACTCTTCTCCCGTATCAAAGAACAATTTTCAGATCATTTCCATAGCAAAAAGAAAGTGATTATGGAGATAATCTGTTGGAAACACACATGCTGGATTTCAGTTTAAAACAATAAAATGCAGTCATGGAATGAGAAATCAAGTGTTACCTAGCTGACAATATACAGAGAATAAATTGCCTAAGCATTTTAGTTTACTGAGCTGTTAGGAGTTGAAAATTGGTCCCAAGATTAGTCTGATTATCAGGGTGCCTCTAGCAACAAGCACCGAAGGGAAGGAGGGGGAAGGGAACACTTTTCCACTCTGAATCTATGAAGAAATGTAAGAAGATTGAACAGTGTCATTAACCGGGGGGGCCTTTGCAGCTCTTACAAAAAAACTTCCATAAATGCCTCTCACTTCCACGTGTGCAGAGGATCTGTCTGTGTGTGCTGCAATCCTCGAGCAGCAGCTGCCCCAGAACCTCCCAGAGCCTTATAAACTTGAATATATTCATCCCCCCGTGAGGGGACTGAGAATAGAAAGGCTCCAGGTACTCTATTCGCGTGCTCAGGGTGTGCTCAGGCAGCACGTTGAACTTTTAGTGGGATTGATGGTGCAATCATACCCCCCTCCTTCATTTCCTGAATGGTTTGTCTTCACAAGTGTGGCTTTGCCAACACTCCTCTTTTCTTGAGGGGACGTGGGAGAGGAAGTTGAGGGAGAGGTACCAGCAGCACCTGGAATTCGTGAAGTGAGAAACTTGTGTGCAGTCGAAGCTTTACTGGGCACTCACATTCCAGCCCATCCCCTGTGCACTTCTGTGGGAAATATCCCTCTCTCTAAATTTAGAAAGACGGCATAAACTTAGGGAACAAAGAAACAAGGAAGAATTTATTCAACATGTTGGGTCTTTCTCGCACCGAGTTCTGGGGAAAAAGACATCTTTGGTTTAAATTCCATACATTTTATAGCTTCACAAAATCCCACCCTTTTCAGATAAGTTTTAATGTATTTGTCTTTACCTAAAAAGGTTTCTTTTCTCTGAAAAGGGGCTTTCCCTTTTTCCCAGTTGGCTGCAAGCCATGTACAAAATGGCCCTAAAAGATTTAATTTTTTAAGAATTTTCTCATTTCCCTTGTCCCGCCGAAAGAGACCTTGACACCCAAGTTCAGGTCTTGGAACTTGGATATCTCACAACTTCACCGTAGACCTATTTGTATAAAAAACCGTATTTTTATTTCTCATATTTCTAGCATGTCTCCGTGTACAAAGAGCAGTGAGCAGCAAAGCCCTGCTGTGAGCAGGCTCATCTCCATCGAAGCAAAAGGTGTGAGCGTGAGAAGGGTGTAAACCTTGTGTTCAAAAGGTGTTCTACCTTCTCTGGTGGAATAATGCTCATTTTCACAACCTGCATTCAAAGTTTGGTTTCTGTCCTCATCCGTGCATGCCCTGGAAAGCTGTTTCAGTGTGTGTGGAATGGAGCAAAGGATTCCAGTGTTCTTCTTTCTTGCAGACTGGAAAGCTTGAGAAAGGAATGCCTTGGGGGTTATGCTGCTGATTTAAACAGTGAGCTGGGCTGGAGGAAGGAAACTCAAGCAGGAAACTCAAATACAACCAGGGAAAAAGCCCTTTTACACAGTGGGCCTCTCAGCACCTAAATTCTGCTCCCCAGAATTGTCACTGAGAAAAAAGACTTCTGGTTTGCCTCTCTGGGCTGGAGATGCACAAACACATGATGGTACACGAGTTCTCCTGTTTCTTCCTAACTGGGGTCTGTGCCCTGTAGTGCTGGGAAAGCTGTGGTACTTGTACACAGGACTGTAGTCCCATTATCCTGGCTGTTCCTCTCTAGAATCGTTGGCAGTTCACCCTTAAAAATAATTAGCTGATTGGAAAATTATTTCTGCTGGAATATGACAACTCAACGAAAAATAAAAGTGTTTTCTTAAAAGGCTCAGTTTTGGTGCTGTTCTTTCAGAAATCATGAAGTTCTTCTACAAAGCCGCCTGTGTGGGTCTGAATCACAGAATTCCAAGTTCATCCAGGGCCCAGCTCTGGCTCTTCCAGCCTCTGCAGAGCTCCAGACCTTCCCATTCATAGACTTCTGAGATGCCATCACCTTCCTGCACGTGGTGTTGCAATTACTGCCAGAGGTAAGGAGGGAATTCTGCTGGGGCCGGGGGGAGATGACACACATAGCTGACTGATCATTAATGCTGCCTTTTTTTCCTGTGGCCCTGATTTCTCCACGGTGCAACCGTGGTGCAGTGACTGCTCTCCTGGCTGGCAGTCTCTCTGCAGTCCCCAGAGCAGCAGCTTGTCACTCACAGGCTCAGAGCTTGATCCCAGGGTTGGGAGCTGCTGGATCTGACGCCTGGCCCAGATCTTGGGGGGCAAAACTGCAGAGTGCAGCCTGGGAACATGCTTCTCCAAAATACAGAGCTCAGACTGCTGCCTGCTTCATTTTCTCATGCTTCAATCCTAATCCCCAAAAACATACTCATTTAACCTGCTGCCAGCCCAGATGTTAATGACAAGCTCCTCAAGCTCGATATGAAATTAGGACTTCTATATTTTGGTTTTCTTTTTTCTTTATTACATGGATTGTGCTCCCCAATACCGAGTTGTACTCTCAAATTGTTTCTGCACTCCAACCTTTAATTGCCCACAAAAGCAGTTTACAGCCTCTTAGTCGTCTGTCATGAAAATTATCCCCTTAATTAGTGGGATAATAAAAAGCAATTGTAAAACGCACCAAACTGCATCATCTTTAGTGTCTGAACTGGATTTCTGCAGCAAGTCATGGAAGTCTTTGGATGGATGGATATTTGACACTTAGCCCAAGAATTTCTTGACCCAAAACTCTACAAATAGTAATGGCTGTAGTAAGGTACTTGGATTTTCTCTTTGAGGAGTGTCCAAAGAAACATGTTCTCCCCCTCTTTCACCTGCCAGAGTTGTGTTTTTTATTTTCCTGTGTATTTCCCACCCCTTAAGAGCTGCATCCTCTGCCTGTTGCCAGGTGCTTCCTTCTCCCTCAGCAGTCTGCCAGCAGTCTATGGACACGACCCCACTGGGATTCTGGGGGAGTAGAAGTGATCCAAGGCTCTCGTGGCAGTTCTGCAGCTGGATAAACTGAACTGAAACTGCAGGAGCTTTGGGTGTGTAGGGAAGTTTCAGATTGCAGTGTTTGAGTGAGTGAAATTGCCCAAATTGTGTTTTCCCCCATCTCTGAAGCAGAAAGATGGTTATGCTTTTGATAAGTAGATTGGGCTTTTATATCTAATAACCCAACACTTGCGCTGAAGGGGAAAAGAAGTTGGGGTGATTTTTCCTTTCCATATTCCCACTGCTCCCAGCCTTCCTCATCAGCCTGTGTCCTCTGAAAAACCTTCTGTAGTGTTGCAGAGACGAAGTGCAGCCTCAGCTGATGTCCAGTGAAGCTGATGTTGGATTTAGTGACCCAGAATAGACAGGGCACCTCACCAGGCTGCATCACTCTGAGCACGTGCATGGAGCTGAGCCAGGCATGGGCTGGGGGCTGTGTCTGCCTTGTTCTATATTAGGTTTCCTAGAGGGGTCTTTTTTCCCTTCCCCCTTTCCTTTTCAGTACAGGAGCTCCTGCACACTCACTGGGCTACCAAACACCGGCAGCCACTGGCCACCAAATGCCCTCATTTCAGTCCCATCTGCATAAAGTACTTTATTCTGCTGCAAAACTCCAAGATGTTGAACTACCAAAATCACTTCCATGTTGCAGAAGGATTAGCAGGCCTACATTCTGTTCTTATCCTCTGAAGTTTGACTAAATTTTTGTTTTCTTATCTTTGGCTTGTGGCTGATCTCCCAAGCAATGCTGCAGCAAAAGCCTTCCAAGGTCCAGAGGGCACACTGCCAGCCCTGATGGGTAAGTGGCCACAGCACAAGGACAAAACAAATCTATTCCATTACAAAACAACATTAAAATTCAGCAAGATAATATCACTGTCTTCTGCACCAAAAGAGCTTTTACGGAGTAATATAAATGAGGGGATGAAAATGAGGAGAGGCTTTGTAGAGCTCTCTCACAAGCCCTGACACCCAGCATGCTCCTGCCAGGAAGGCAATAAACACCCCATTCTCTGCGTGTCACAGTATCACAACTTCTCCATATAATTACCACTTGAAAGTTAATAGGACTGTGCTCCCAGCGTGAGGGCTGTGTTTTCTGCAGTCCCGGCATGTCCTGCATCCAGGGCTGTCACTGGGGACCTGGCTGGGCAAGCACTGTCTTGGAGGACAAGCTGTTTGAGGCTGCCTGGGAAATCAAGCCACTTCCCAGAGGAAAACCAGTTGTACCCAGGCACTGGACAGGATGGGTAGTGCAGAGGTGGAGAGGTGGCTCCTCCTCCTCTCAGGAGTCGTGATGGACAACACCACTGAAATGCAGGAAAGGGTGATTCAGATAAGGAAACCAAAGCTCCCTGGCTGGCATAGAATCATGAAAATCATTTAGGTTGGAAAAGACCAACCTAAATTTAAGATTGTCAGGTCCAGGCGTTAACCCAGCACTGCCAAGGCCACCACTAAACCATGTCCTCAAGTGCCATATCTACACATCTTTGAAGTACTTCCAGGGCTGATGACTCCACCGCTGCCCTGGGCAGCCCTGAGGTTTTGGGGGCAGAGAAAAGCAAGACTACACCCTTTTCTGTAGCTTTCCATGGAGGTCCAAGTGTTTGCCCGTAGCCAAAAATCACCCCAGGCTTTTAGGGGAGCACTCAGTTCTTTTCTGCACTGTTTCCTTTGAAGAAGCACATCTGTGGCATCACTAGGATTATTACCATGCCATTATGACACAGGGGGTGTTGCTGTCTCTCTCCAAGAAGACTGAGTGTACAGTTTATTTTTCTAGGCTGTTAGCTGGGCTCAGGAGCAAGGTCTATCCAGCCTGCCCCTTTGGGCTGGCACCATGTGCCTCTGTCTTGCCACCACTGCAGAAAACAACCCAGCTGGACCCCAGGAATTACCCCAGTGACCCGGCATTGCCCTGTGCAACCTCACCTTTCAAAATTCAGGAGTGCAAAAGCCTGTGCTGCATCCCTGGCCTTGATGGTAGGGAGTCCCACCAGCCTCTGGACCCTGCCCTGCTCCCTGCTGGCCCTTGCAATGCCATTTCCAATGACCTGGATTACTTCTGTCACTCACTGAGTGAGCTTCTGACTGAGGAAAGCAACTTGATGACCAGAGAGGTGGGAAAGAAAACCAGGCAAAGCACCTCACGTGAAAGCCCAGCAACCCCAGCCTTCATCTGGAGAAAAAGGAGGTTCCTGCAGGCTGAGCTCCACAAGGGTGGGTGCCCAGCCCATGGCTCAGCGCAACTGGGAGCACATTTTATTTATAAACTTTGTAGACCCTCTCCTGCCTAATGTAAAGCCCAAAATGGAAGGCTTGTGCCAACATTTTACCATGGAAATAAGTGTTGGTTGATAATAGTTGGCTGTACCAGTGTGCAGAGGCCTGGTGGTGTTTGTGCAGGGGTTTGTTTGTGTTGACAGCTGTACAGCACCACATCAGCACTGACTCTGCTCTGCAGTGCTATCAGATTTCAGTGTGTGGCTTTGCCACAGCAAAACCCACCACTGCTTTTACATCATAGGCCTCCAGTTTTGAGGGCAAATTTGCGGAGTGAACGCAAATAGGGGAGCTCTGAGTTGAGACCCCTGGAGGCAGCGACATCTGCCTGTCTTTGATAAGAATTTCTGAGAGTAAAGTACTTAGAGTGAAATTAAAAGCTTTGATCTGCTTTTTTGTTTCATCATTATTTCATGTCTGAGGCCTTCACATGTGCCTTTCAGTTCTTTATTAGGCTGCAGTGTTTAGTTACTGCTCCAGTGCAGGGCAGGAGCTGGCAGCCAACTGGCACTGCCAGGGCTCAGCCCCTGGCTCCAGTCTGAGCCCAGCTAAATAAACAGGTGTCAGACACACATCCAGAGCAACACTGCCCCCCAAAATAGTGACCCTCTGGCCCCAACACATGGGGTACCCCTGTGTGAGGCAGCCCCAAATGCCCAGGGCACACAGCAGAGGTGATGACAGAATCCCAGAACCATTTTGGTTGGAAAAGGCCTTTCAGATGGAGTTAAACCACTAAACTGAAAATATCTGAGTCCGCCACTGAACCACGTCCCCAGGTGCCACATCTGCAAGTCTTTTAAATCCCTCTGGGGGTGGTGACTCCACCATTCCCTGGACAGCCTGTTCCTACGCTTTACAACACTTTTTTTCAGTGAAGAAAGAGCATCAGCATCTTTTTTTTTTAATTTTCCCTTCTCCCTGGCCAGAGTCTCTCTGTCAAGCCTGCGTATGCTTTGTAGTATTTTTTTCCTATCACGACAATTTAATTTTTCGCTTGCTTTTTTAAGGGAGGGGAGGAAAAAAAATCCCAACTTTTGCTTTAATGATCTTCACTACTGTAAACTTAAAAGTGCCTTACAGTAGCAGTCTGCCATTTTCTGTTTGCACCAGTCAGTCGCCAGTGATTGATCTCAGAAGCCAGGCTTCATTTTCTAAGCAAAATAAGCTGCAGTTGGCAAAACTTGATTAAAGTGAGTGGAGCTTTATCTGATGTGGCTGTTGCCACTCATTTCAGCGTAATGACTTTCTTTTCAACTACAGAGGACCTGCAGAAGACAGAACAAAAAAGTACGGCTGGGTTTATAACACACTCTTCTAAAAGTTTAAGCGATCCTAATAGGCCATCAAACTGCTGAGAAACCCCTGTGCATGTGGAATAAACTCCTGGTACAGCTGCTGTGGAGCTTGTGTTGTCATCCTTCCTTACATTAAGGTCTGCCACGACAGAAGCTGCTGATGTTACCGTTAAATCCATCATGCAAAAATTGCTGCTGTGATCGTGGACTAAATATAAAAAAAATAAAAATAAAAAATTAAAAATTGAGGCATCTTGACTTTGCTTCCTGATTTTTGAGCATTTAGGTCCTAATGGATCCACTGTGGCTTCTCCCTCCAGGAATGACTGAATAAGGTGAGCTGGAAGGGACCCACAAGGATCATTGAGTCGAACTCAGCCCTGCACGGGGCCATCCTCAAGAGCACGGAGCCCAAAACCCTCTGAGCTCGTGGCACAAACAAGCCATGTCAGCATTCCTCAATCTGTTGCTTCCCATGAGACAGAAGAGTTTCTTTTCCTCTCATTTCTGAGGGAGGGCAGACAGTGAGAGGAGGAAGAGCAGGTGAAATCAGGGAAAGAGGTGCAAATACGAAGCTGACGGGCTCGCAGACAACAGGCTCTATTCCAGTGGCAGCTCCTCTGCGAGGGAACTCGTGCCATGTGAAAAGGTCCCGTGCACAGAAAACAGTCTGCCAGGGGAAAATAAAGAGCTCTGAAGCTGTGAAGTCTGGCACAGCCTGTAAAAATAACTTTGGCTTGGGAGGGGAGGCTGGGAACCCCGCAGCTCCTGGTTCCTTTCAAAGACAATGCCCGGTGCCACAGCGAGGGACACGGAGACTGAGGGCTCCTGCAAACCTCCACCAAAGCCTCCATTTAAATTACTATCAAAGATTAAAGGCTACCCCAAGCCTACGCTCCCTTGCAACTGCATTAATTATTCAGGCAACACGCAGAGCTCTGTAATTGGCTCCTGTCTGACAGCACCGGGCTGAGTTTGTAGGTTAGGGTGGTGCCAGACGGCTGCTGCTGATGATTGCAGACGATTTTGGGGTTTGCTGGTGTGGGAGAGAGGTGTCTTCTAATGCTGGAAGCAGTGTTAGGAAAAATCAGGCTGGGAGGGAGGAGGAGGCAGCTGAGTTGTAGGGAAAGCAGGGGCACAGTGCTGAACCCCCCTGGTGACTGCAGCCCAAAATTAAATGATGGCACTGCCAGGAAGGGAAGACAAGGCAACACATACCCAGACAATAAAAATCCACCCAACCCCTTTTCTTTATCCCCTACCCCTGACAGAAAAAAACCAACCCAAACCCAACAAACCCTGCTCCTGCTCTGCATGAGCACTAACCACTGTGCAGGCTTTATGCAGCTGTGACATTGATTTCATTTGGTAATTTCATTGGGAAGTTCCATCCCTTCCGGCGACCAGAAAACAGCCAGCTCCTGCGAGGGCCCTCTAATTCTTTACTGCAGCTAGAAGTGATTTATAAATGACTTTACAAAATGGGGCCACCGCACACTTTGAAGAGCACCTGGAAGTGCAGGTCTGAAACCAAAGGCCAGGGGTCTGCCAGCAGATCTACAATTATTCCAAGGGACTGGACAGGGTGCCTTGCCTGGGAGACACCATGGCCTCAAGGAAGAGGTCACTTTCCCAG
This sequence comes from Pipra filicauda, assembly GCF_003945595.2. Lineage (NCBI taxonomy): Eukaryota > Metazoa > Chordata > Aves > Passeriformes > Pipridae > Pipra > Pipra filicauda. Next base: position 256,062 of record NW_024104611.1, on the reverse strand, counting down.
AAGAAGGAAAGCAGAAATTACTGTAGTTATTCTGGCATCGTTTAAATATGAAAATTGAAGAGAGTGGTGGAGAAATCAACACAAATTTCTTCCCCCCCTCAGCCAGAGTGTGGCCAGGGAAGGACATGCTGTGTCCCCTCAGAGCCAATACCACCACGACAACACTGCCATTAAATTGTCAGTCAAGTTTAATGCATCATAAAGAAGTAAAACTACATTGGCATATTTAAGACAAACACTTTTTTTTCCTATGCACACTATCCACTGGACAGTCCCCTTTTCAAAATAACTACTTTTAACAGTCCAAGACAGTTCTTCAATAATTCTTCACATATTCAACCTTCCACGCTTTTCCTTTTTTTTTTTTTTTTTTAAATTCATCTGAGAAGGAAAAAGAAAACTCGTTAAACCTGAAAACATTTACATTGCAAGCCACGTTAGAATGCATAATTGGCGTACAATAACCAATGTATAACAATTGTGTTTTTTTTTTTTACTTAGTTCACTTTGTTCATCAATAAAAGAATATAAAAATCTTGTTCAACCGAGTGCTGTGTATTAAAATAGATTTGTATAGTACTGCACAGTTTCTCCCGGAGTTGTGAAAATGGTTGAAGGGACCACGTGCTGCCTGGTGATGGGCGACGGAAAAAGCCGGTCCCTCGCGTGGTTTTTTTTTAATTTTTTTTTAATTAAAAACAGCGACAACAAAAAAAAAAAAAAAAAAAAAAAAAAAAAAAAGAAGGTATTCGGCACCGTGTGATATGTTGATGTGAGAGACCAGCCTCGGGTCGTGCTCTGGTGGCTTTCCTTAAGTACCTGTTGTGCTGATTGACGGAGACCTCGGAGAGGGCAGGGACGGGGGCACCCGGGGGGTGCTCTGGGAAACCCGGGGTGCCCATCACTCCCTTCCCAGGCAGCCACAGGGAGGGGGGCCGTGGCCTGGGGGGGCCAGGAGGGCCCTTGCAGAATCAGGAAGACTATCTAGTGAAACCAGCAGGTGCACTGGGGTTTCCTCAGGCTAACGCTAAACGCTCCCCAAATATGCTAAAATCCAACAAAACATTAAAAAAGAATCAAGTTTCCAAAAAAAACAAACAACCCACCCCTTTCAATTTTCCATGCCCTGTCTCTCCCCCAGAACTCTTGATATTATCCAGTTCCAGAAACAACCCCTTGAGGCAGTTTTTTTTTCTTTTCCTGTACCATTTCAGCAGATATTTCCACAAGCAAAAAAAAAAAAAAAATTTTTAAAAAATCATGCTACGTATTTTTAACAATAAAAATGCAGTACAAAAATGTAAAGTTATCTTTTTGGCATATTATCTGTACTGTCAAGAAACAAAACCCAGAATAATTATTTGCTTTTTTTTTTCCTTTAAAAAAAAATAAATCCAAAATTAACTAAAAAAAAAAAAAAAAGAGAGAAAACCCCAAAATAACCTCTTTAAAAAATGAAACCCAACCTGCCAAAGGTATCCACTATCATGGTTTATGCTAAATCTTGCACAAAAACTCCATGAGAAAAATACACTGATAGCAAAATAAGTAAAAAGGACCTGCAAAAAAGTAAGGAGTTTTACAGTCATACTTCTTTAAATACTTCGGAACGCATATACAGAAGCATCAGCATGAAAATACTTCAATATTTTACTAGAAACGCTAACTTCATACAGTTTCTTTATTTAAATATCTGCAATTCTCAACTCTAATAATACTGAAAAAAAGGATCTTTTTGTCTCGAAGGCTCTGTGAGTGTCCACGGCGGCCCCGAACCCACGGGGCCAACTTTGTTCCTCTGAAAACAATCCGTGTCAAGTCCTAAGTAGTTCAGTTCCCGGTTACCTCGGGGATCCCAATTCCCCTCCCACACACAGCTTTCAGCCCCACTACGTCCCCACTACCTCACTAACTCTTTGCATCGACAACTCCCCCCTGAAAGCAGGACGGAGACCTGCCTGCCCCCCGCATCCCTCTCCCCACCGGCCGCGCTCCTCCCGCTCCTCCTCGGGCGTAAAGACAATTTAAGGCCAACAGAACAAAACAAAATCTCGTAAGCACGGAAGGTCCGTGGGGAACCCGCTGCCACAGCCCCCTGCGAAGCGGGCTGGCTGGTGTGCAAGGCTCGTCCTCCCCTCCCGCGGTCCGCTGGAGCTCCGCTCCGCTCGCTGCACAAAGTCCCCGGTGCCCCGGCCCGGCGCGGTCAGTTGTTGCCCTGCGATGGCTGCAGGGCTTTGTGCATGGCAGCGGGGCCGGGGGAGGGCTTCATCCAGGGCACCGACAGCAGGGAGGAGGTGGTGGTGGTCGTCATGGTAACCTGAATCATCTGCTCGCTTTGTATCAGTCTAATGAGGGTTTTGAGACGTTCCAGCGATGACTGAGTCCCTTTCTGCTGGGCCAACAGGCTGGTTTTTAGCTCTAAGCATTTCTGTCAAATGAAGAGAAGGAAAGGCTGAGAGCACATTCAAATTGGTGTCAAACATCTCCACCAAACATCCTTTTGTGCCTCGAGTGCACGTCCTGCTCAAATGAAGTATATTCTCCTTTGGGGATAGCAAACCCCCAGCTTAACAAATGGAGTAATCACCAGTGCTGCACACGCTGCAGCAGCTGTCTGAGGGAACAGTGTTCTTCCCGGTCCAAATGCATTTAGAGGACATTTCCAAGCTCATCCCATGGACAGCCTGGCACAAGCACCTTCTGCACTCACTGCACAGGGATGACTGCCATGGGAGTGCAGTAGCTGTGCCACTGGAAAGTACCAAAGGCACCAGTGGGGTCTCTCAACCTCACCAAAAGGCACTGAGGGGTCAAACTCGCCACGATGCATTTTGTACGTGCCACACACTTCAGGGAGTGAGTACTGTGAAGATGCACTGATCTCACTAAATGTTAATATTTTTCTCACTACGTCGATATTTTTGTGGCAGAAAACTTTGCTGTGAGACACAGCTGTTACACCGGTGCAGTCACCAGAAAGCCCCTGTCCAGGGTGGCCAAACTGCACCCCCTGTGACCACCTGGAACGTTTCATACAAACCTCCGTGCAAATGGGCACGAGAGCAGGGGCCAAACAAAGGCATCCCAAATCTCCTGCTTCTCCAAGAAGAGATAAGGAGAATCAGCAATTCCCCTTTCCCTCCCAAACCACAGACTGCTGCAGCCAACTTCCCATTCTTCTGTGAGGGACCAGGTGAGAGACCCAAACCCTGAGCCTGTCTGCTGCATGGAAGGGGACAGTGGCCTCTGCTATCTGAAACCTCCTGTTTTCTCTCTCCCAGTGGGCCCAGGGGTCTGGCAAAACTGGTTACTTGTCTGCAGACTGCTCCTGTTTGGCCGTGGTCCAGACTGCCCAGGGCAGGGATTCTCCGGTCCTGGGGAACTGGGAAATGCTCACTTGGGAGTCAACTTGTTTGGAAAGCAGCTGTGTGGAGCTGCTCCGAGTTGGTTTAGAGAGATGAAATCTCAGGTGAAGGCTAAAGCATGGTCTGATTTTACCAAATAACACCGTTGCACCTGTGGTGTGCATGAGAGGGTTCTTTTTTAACGTAAATCTCTGTTAAAATGTCAGAATGAAATTGCTCTGTGCTGAAACACCTTTAAGTGCTTTTCCCTTTCAAGTGGATACCTTTCCAGTAAATTTAATCATTGGCTGATATTACCATTTAAATAAAATAGTGCTGCCCACTGAAAGAACCCCATTCTGCTTAGGTAGAAATCTTACTGATTTAGACACACACCTGAGAACTGACTGCTTTTCTTTTCCCAAACTCCTCATCCCACTGACCTCTCCTACCTACTTCATACACATGTGTTTCCATTAGTGCTCATGGTGCCTGAACACACTTACAGGGAATATTCCCCACTGTGATGTCTTTTAATAAGTTATTGCTTTTCCTTCCACTCTGTTTTAAATGTGATAAATATTTTAACATGCCCCCTCTGGATAACTGCACTGGTAAAACAAGCAGTGACCTGTTACTCCTGCAGCTGCCACTTTGATTTTTCCAGGGTAAGGAAGTGTCAAACATTTATTGAGACTGCCATGCAAACTAAGAGTCAGGTAGCCCCAAATCAGTTGGAATTATGGCTTTGAATTCAGCCCTTTTAGCTAGAGAGTGGTCCTCATAGCACAATGTATGTGAGAGACACCTCAAACCAACATTTAGCTTTGAAATTAGTTTGAACGATGAAAATTATTGAACCCATTTCCAGTCATGGAGAGGTGTTACAACATTCAGCTCCTGAGACAAATAAAGATGGTTATTTCTACTTCACCTCAAGAGTTTTGAGCTAATGGACAAGCAGCTACCCCTGGAGGAGATGCTTGTGGCTAAACTTTTCCCCTGGAGAATGGAAGTGCCTAGAAGTCACAGAGCTATCTATGGCATTACAAGGAAGGCAGCCCCTGCTATCTGGGGGGGGTTTGAGTGTGTATTTGCCACAGGAACTCAAGTGATTCTCCTCCTCAGCCTGCCAGAGCAGTTGGTTTTTGTGCCTAAAGGAAATCCACGTGTATTTCCTCCGAGAGAAACACATTCACACTTGAAACTCTGCAGCTTGGGGGTAAAAATCATTTTCTAGCCACAAACCACCAGTTTTTCAGGCACAAATGCTTTATAAACATCTCAGCAGGAGACTCTGTGTCCCCAGTCAGGTGTCCTACCTTCACTGCATTGTTGAGAAGTCGATCTTTTTCTTCTAACTGCCTGTGCTCACTCTTCAGCTCACTGCTTCTCTTTAATAACTTTCTCTTCTCTTCTTCTTTGACTGTGGAACAATGAGATTAAGGATGCAGAGGGTAAGGAAAGGACAGACAGCAGGGCTGTGCAGCTGTGCCCATGGCTAGTGCACAGGACAACCCAAAAGCTCCAGTCCATCTCTGAGATTAATTAAAACTCATCCTTAGACCACGTGTCTCCCAGAAAGAGGCGGATGGTGTTTAAAACAGGTCAGCCACCTGTAATGGCAGTGGTTTGTGACCCTGCTGAAAAGCACAATTGAAACAGTGCCAAAGCTCCACAAAGCTCCTTAGGATATGATCTAATGCCCCAAACAGCCCATTGTAAGAGTGCAACATTGATCATTACTGAAAGAGTAATGATCAATGCACAGGTGTCACACAGCATATGAGACTAATGACTGCCATACCCAACAGTACTGAAACAATTGGAAGCTGCTGTTGCTGTAGTGCCTGAGACATTGTGCTACATACCCAATTACATGGCTCTGCTTAGCCTGACTGTGCCTCTCTGCCTCCCACACTATGATTCTGCCTCAAAATCCCATTTTCAGCCCCGTTCTCAGGAAGGCACCACTTTGATGACAGTCTCCCCCAGAGAGTGAAGATCCTGACAGTTCCATCTCAGCTTCCTTTCAGAGGGAAGATGGCAAGGAGCAGATCAAGGGGAAGGGGAGAGAAAGTGGCTTTCTGTTCCCAGCCCGTTATGGCCCTTTGCTTACTGCCACCATCAGACCTGGCAGCGTTGCAGCACTACTTTAACACTACTGCTGAGAGGGACTCAAATGGCAGGGAATCCCTTGTCAGCATCTGCATTAACCCCTACCTGTTTTATGAGTAACATAGGAGTGAACAATAGCCAGAGTTCCAGTCCATGGCACGTTGTCATCTTTCTTTAACACCTATAAGCCCAGGAAACAGTAAAAGTTTAGGACTCCACAAAGACACACGTTAACATTTCTCTTCCTCCAGCCTTGCAGCTCTGCAGGACCAGATCTTGGGTCCTTGTCTCAGGACATGACAGTGATCTCAAAGCTGAACGTAAAGAACTCTGAGGCACAGAATCTACACTTTAGTGACACTTGGGTGTTTTAGTAATTGTTTTCTTGCCTGTGCAATCAGCATTATTCACAGCAACTAGACAGACCAGCACTTCTGCCATGACTGTGATCGACAGCTGTGTGTAAGTAACATGATTTAAAGGAAAGGAAGTGTTCTCCTCACAGCTTTCAGACCCACTGGGGAACTCCTGACACTGCCTCCCTCCTCTCCAAGGTTTACAGTCCTTGTCAGGCAATGCTGGTGGTGTTATTGTAAACGAAAAATTGTAAAGCCAAAGGAATGGAAGGGACATTTTAAAAGGACAATTCTTAGCAGATGTGATTGCAGGTAAACTAAGTCTAGGATGATGAAAATACCAGAAATAAATACTTCAAGCTGTACTAAAAGCCTCTCAGTACTTCTGTAGCTAATGCAGTCCCCTAAGCTGGGACTACGGGTTAGATCAGTTTAGTGGTTCACAAATTGGAGGTTTGTCCCATTTTCCCTCCTTGGCACGCCACGCTCCATGTATCTCACCTTCTGTTGGCACTTTGGGCAGACCCAGACCCCCTTGGGGGCAGTTTTGAGGGGTGGGTCCAAGCAGTTGAGGTGATATGCTCTGGGACATGTGCCACAGGGCTGCAAGTTAACTCCACGCTTGCAAGCAGTGCAGTGCTCATCGTGGTGGATCTCACTCTGCAAGAGAAGAAGGGTGGCTTGGGTAAGCTCAGCCCTTGAGAATTTCTCTCTGTACAGCACCCCAAGCCTCTACTGCAGCAGACAGGCCCCTTCAAACACAGAATGTAATCGTCAAAGGGACCCTGACCTCTGCAGGAGAGAGAAATAATGTATGATAACAACAAGCACAAACAAACAAACCAAAGAGCCAGAAACAAGTTCCATAAATTGAAAGAGAAACATAAAACCCAACTAATCAAACACAGGAGGGGAGCTGACTAATGTAGCCAGCTTGTGACACGGGAATTATTGCACTTCTTTTTTGCCAGTGTGTCACTCCGACACGTGCATCTCTGTATCTCTCTTCTGAAGCACGGGGAAGCAAAGTTAACCTGGGGATCCCTTGTCCTTTGCCTCCAAAGCAGAAGGGAACAAGCAAGAAAAGGGTTCTTTTCTTGGGGAAAAGGCCCAGTTCCATGTGTCATGCCCACTGCCTGAAGGAGAGCACAGCCTTGGGCTCGGTACCCTCCTCGTGAACTCCTCCGGAGGCCTCCTCTCTTCTCCCTGGCACTAATTGTTCTCTGCTCAGACTTGCTCTGACAACCTTTCTCCAACAAGACTGATTAGTGCTTTGTCTGAAGCAATACATAAAATGAACTAAGACTCATCAACAAAGTTACAGTGTCATGTAGTAAATTGCTATGCTAATCTGGTGGCAACGTTAATTACTCTTTGTATAATTAAGTGCATTTTAATAAAGGAGATACTGATTTTGAAACTCTCATGTCTTTTCAGGCATTGTAAAAAACCCTAAATTTCCTACTGGTTTGCCAGGAAGGAGAATAATAATTTTATATGTTTGTTAATTCCAAAAGCATATTTTCATTTTGAGGAATATTAATTATGTTTCATGATGGTTTTAGTCAGGCTTACATCTTAAATTCTAACTCAGTCCTATAAAAAAAAAAATCACTCTCCAAAATACTACTCTTTAAAAACTCCGAAAATCTTAATTTTAACCTCCAGGTAAAGAGATTTAATCCCTAGAAACTAGAACGGTTACTCATTTTTCTTAAAATTTTCATTAAACCCACAAATCTGGGCTAGCAATTTCTCAATCAGTGGCTTCTACAAAAGGATTAAACTCAAGCCTTGCATATGAAAGAGTTCACCTCTGAAATTCTAGCTTAGGGGATCAAAGATTTAGTTAAGTGGGACACAAGGATACCGAAATTTGGTACCTTGGTAGCACCTACAATAATCAGAAGCAAGCACTGAATTACACAGGGATGAGGAAGACACTGCTAACACACAAACTTGACTGCACATACCTTCCAGAAGGGATCCTCATTTGCTAGCATATAAAAGAAGGGCAGAGAACAGATTAGTGGCAAATACATTGCTGGAGTGACTGCTGGCTCTCAGCTAGGGGAGCAATTTTGGTCGGGCTGTGACACAGGAAACCAGGACATTGCCAAAACTCACATGGCCAGGAAAGAATGCAACAGCAAGCAGTGGAATTAGCATTTGAGACTTAAACCTGTGCACTGCAGGAATCCCACGTCCAGAGCTTCTGGTGCTAAAGGGTCACAGTCTGATGAGCACGTGCTATTTCACATTTTCAGACATTTTCACCCAGAGCTCTTCTCCACAGCAGTCAAAAAGTGTTCCTTAGGGACCTGAGCCTGCTGGGGAATGAGCAGTGTGGCCCTGAACCAGCAAGGCACTTAACATGAGGATGAAATGGGTGCCTCTCACTTACCATTAAACACATGTTTAAATGTTCAGCTGATTCACGGCCAAAATGGTCCAAAACTGGGGGGTGAGCCTGATGGTATCATCAGCTCTTCCTCATCAAAATACTCCCCCCCAAAAAGCCAGTGACCTTTTGATGAACCGAGTCTGTAGTGATTGCACTCACAGCCTGATAAGAGCATCAACCATCAGAGCCCACTAAAACCAGGCCAAGCCTTTCATAAAAAAAATATTGGTGGGATTCATCACACTTCAGCCCAAAAATAAAAAAAGCTGGAAGGCGTGAACAGCTTTGTGGAAACCACACAGCAGGTTGCGATTTTTGCCGCTAATTTCCCAGAATCATGGATTCATAGAATATCCTGACCTGGAAGGATCATCCAGTCCAACTCCAAACCCTGCCCAGGACACCCCAACAATCCCACCCTGTCCCTGAGAGCGTTGTCCAAACCCTCCTGGAGCTCTGGCAGCCTTGGTGCTGTGCCCACTGCCCTGGGGAGCCTGGGCAGTGCCAACCACCCTCTGGGGGAAGAACCTTTGCCTGAGATCCAAGCTGAGCCTGCCCTGACACAGCTCCAGCCATTCCCTCGGGTCCTTGCACGAGGCTGGTGCACACTGCACACTGTCCCAGTGACAAACACCTGATGGAGAGGCCTTTCTTTGGACTAAAGAGAAGAAACCAAACTGATATTTCCCTCCTTCTGTCCTTCTTCAGCTCCCTCTCTGATCCCAGTGGGAATACAGCCGCCCCAGTGGGATCCCTCATACCTGGGAGTCATCTTCATGTTTATCTTTAACAGCCTTTGATAGACTTTTTTTTTTCTTCCATAAATTTCTCTGCTTTCCCCAAGAATTGTAGAATACTTTGGCAAAGAGTTCCATAAACAATCAGAGCCCAATAAAATCTGTAGATGTCACTTCATATCCACAAATACACACACAGAGGGCCACCACGATATGACACCACGATTACTCGGGGGATATAAATGTTATTCAGATAAACAGAGGCTTGATAATTGAAGAGTCTTTTCTACAAATGATACATGTCAGGGGACACGACCTCATTTCAGGTAAGACGTTTTCAGACAAATGAATCCTGATTAATTGACGTTTTGATCAAAATTTACAAGAATTGTTCCTCCTTCTGCATTTCCAGAAATGACAGTTGTTTCCTGGACGTCATGGGGGTTTTTTCCTAGTTTGTTTATCTGCCTTTCCAGCTCACTTTTGCTACAAAGTTTTAAACTTTTTAAAATACATCCACTTCTGCCTTCGAGTTGATGAAAAATTAAACAGAAGGCAATATTTTTAAAGAAGAAGCAGTTTATAAGAGAAGGGGCAGCCATCTCTGCACTGAAGGTGGAGAACTGTCTGGGACAGCATCTGCCTGCAGTTCAGAGCTTGCACAGCATCCAGCGTGGTGCATATGGCTAAAAACACCCTGCAGACATGGGGAATTCTGCTATAAAGAAGTGCAGCTTAAAACTCTCAGAATATGCAGAATCCCAGCAGAGATTCTGCATCCTGGAAAAAAACAAAGATACAGGACTACAAAGAGGAATTAACAATTAAGGAGAGAGAGTGCTGATTTCCAGGCAGCTCTGAGACAGCTGCATCACTGGAGCTCTGACACTTGTCTACTTCCTTGCAAATAAAATGGGAATCATATGGTGGAAAGAAGGTCAGAGATTTCAAACCCCAACCTAAATAAAACCCACCCAGGGGCTCCAGCACGGCTTGCCAACATTTCCATCCTCTCCTGGCTTTTCACATGTGTTTACATGGGTAAAACAAGTGCTATGATAAGACAAATAATAAATTACAATTTTAATTTTTAAGATAAAACTAAGCCAGGAATAATGTTCTTTCCAGTGGGGCTCACACGAGCCTGGGCTCCTGCTAAGAGGGATGTCATCAGAGCTGTTTACTGTGCAATAACCTCTCCTGTCCTCTGAGACCCCACACATTTGAGGCATATGGTAAGTAGGGCAAGTGCCTGCATCTGGCAGGGGAAGTTTTGAAGGGAGGGAGAAGCACTGCTCCATTTCAGGCAGGGCTCCTGTGGTGCAGGAATTCAAGGCAGGGCCACAGAGGTGAACCTCAAGCACTAAACGTGACACCTGACAGGGATGTCAAGCAAAACACTGAAAAACTGCCAAAACTTCACGTCTTAATTGTAATTACCCCTGTAAATGCTCCTAATACTGAAATAATATTTCACTTAGAAAAACATCTGCCTTCCCTTCCCTCCAATGCACCACGGTAGAGTGAGTTATAAAGGCAAAACAAGAGCGAGGGCAGAATCACATTTCTTTACTGGCTTCCTCTCCTCTGCTGAAATGCAACTCAGGCTTCTTTTTGTTTCCTTAAAATACCACATGGCCTTGCCTGAAGAGTTAAACTGTGCCCAATGTTCTCTGTGTTTCATCTCCCAGCTCTTTGCCTCCTCTGTGCTGCACATTTTTCCTGGGATGGGCTTCTTCCCACCAGCTCATCAGCAGCATCCCCAAATGGCTCCCCTGAGTTGTTAATTCTCGAGGCTTCTACTGTGACATTTTCAGAATCTGAAGTTCTTATAAATGCAAGATTGGAAGGAATCTTCAAGGTCATCAAATCTGGATTTACCAGCTCCAGCTCTTGGAATCAGAAAAACCATGGGGGTTTCTGTCACTGTTTTTAAAGCAAAAGATATGGGAAATTTCTAGCCCTTGAGGGTGGACAGGAGTTCCTTAAAGCTGGTGAAAAGAGGCAAATGAAAAGCCAAAAATAGTAATTATTTTTTACACCCCAATTTTTCAAGACATATTTTTAAGGACTTGGCATTGGCAACACTGCCTTCTTCAATCAGTTCTCTCACTGCGCGGTGTTTACACCACCAGAGATCAGATTTTCCTCTGATTGCAGAGACTTTGGATCCATTTCTACACGACTGTGACCTTCAGCCTTATCCTTCAATTGTTTCTGCAGGAAAACCATCCATTTTCCGTCCACACTAAAAAGTGCAGGGACCTTACACAAAGTAATGCCCTCTGGTATCCTGGCAGTAAGTCAGATGAAACCCTACTAATAAATATTTAACATGTCATTAGAATAGCAGTATATCCATTTAAAATGTGCTTACCTCTTGTCGAGAGGAACAAGGGGTTATTCAAATAATTCGACGCGAGGCGTTTCCGCTGCAGGGGGAGAGAAACCAACCACAGTGTCACTGCAAAGGGCTCTCCTTGCCCCTCAAATTTCACGTTAACCATCTCCACAGGCTTCCCTCACACCCAACCAGCTCTCCAACAGCTACTTGGATTGGCCAAGGGGGCAGTCAAACAAACAGCTGCACGATTCACCTTCCCAGCCAGCTCTTCACGGAGCAGCTGGATGTGCATTAGATGAGAAATACGAATTGCAAACGTTATTGATGGGGTTTCAGGATATCCATAAGGGGGAAAACGGCGTAATAAACTGTTGTTGTGACATGACATCTTTATTTGAATGCATAGAAATGGTGATGGACTTCCCACCTGCAGGAAAACCGCCTTTACCTTTGTGACACCTGCCTGCAGTTCAGAGGAACACACTGAGTTTGCAAGCAATGCTTGTAAGCAAAACATTTCCCTTTCAGGAGTGAGCATGCACGACCTGGAGGAGCTGACAGTGATTTCAACCTGCTGAGGTCACCAAAGTTACAAACACAGGTCACTGCAAACCTGGCTGAGATGTTTAACCCATCAGATGGCACGAGCTGCTGCTCTAGAGCAAACCAGCCTTCACCAACAGTCTGTACAAGCCCTGACTGTCTCTCTGAGCCATCCAATACTTGTACAGCAGGACTGGGAACAGCACCACTTCCCTCCATTAGATGTTGTTAGATTCTGCTTGGAGGAAAATTAGAGGGGTTTTGCTAACAAATGATTTATTCTGAAGTGAGTAAACGGTTCTCTTCTAAATGAGTGCCTGCCAGTCTGTTAAATGAATTTTGAATAGATGTTTCTTTCTCAAAAAAAATTAACAAGCCTGAAACTTTACCCTTTCCTATGGAAAAATAAAAAAAGGCTGCTGAGGGTAGGGAAACAGAATGGTATCTCATTTTTTTTTAGGAACAAAGCTTTGAAAAGAAGAAACACAACATTCAAGTGAAGACATAAGAGCATGATCCCATTTTTGCAAGCAAGGAAGTCAGCACCACTGCAGATGCTGAGCTCCTGCCGTTCTGAGGGGCGTTGGCAAATAAAAAGTCTAATTTATATGCAATTCCAATTTAAACAATCATGAATTAAAGATCATTCAGAAGACTAAATTAAACTGCGCCAAAATGCCTGGAATGCCACAAATACCTCAACTCACTGATTAGCAAATCAATCTGAGCAGCTAATTGATCAGAGAAAAACCATCTGCCTCCATTGTACTGGGATGGCATTCCCCATGGTCAGTCCTTAATGACAGCTCCTAATGAGGACACAGCTGATCAGCCACAGGACTCCTCCACAGACATTCCTTCCTCCACTCCAGCCTTCACTTCAGGACAGGCTTTTGAGAGCAGATACCATGAGAAGGATGAACCAGAGGTGCAGCAGACCTGCTCCATCTTCTCTTCCACCTCTGCCCCAAGATAACTGAGTTTCCCACAAACACCCATTTGCAGCCACAAAACTCTGCTGCAAGTGTTTTCAAAATTTTATCAGGACAAAAAGGTCTAAGGCACTTCAAATTTAATGCTAGCAAGGCTGAGTTCCTACTGTGTTAAATACTGGGTGTGTGGACATCAGTATTGGCACTGAAGAGTTGAGTTCTGAAGAATTCAAGTGCTGCTCTGGAGTATAAAAATCTCCAATACTTTCAAAAAAAGGTGACTAAGCAGCTCGACTACAGAGGTGGGTTTCTTCTTGGCCTCATCTGTCTGCTGTCTGCCAACAAAGGCAGAAATCTGAACTGTTGGCAAACCAAAAACACTGCATGGCTTGTACCTAAACAAAGAAAAATCACTTTCTTTAGGCTTTAAGAACTCAGAACACAGAGAAATTCTGCTTAAATGGCTGCAACTGAATTTCATTTCAGTAGGAAGTTCAAACAGCAACCCCAAACTGTGCTGAAATTTTAAGAGTGAAATTTTAATTAGCTGAATAAATGTATATAAGTCAGTTCAGAAACAAAGAAAATTTTCAGAAAAAGTTAAGCCTATTTATATGCTGCTTTTACACCAGGTTTGCAATCCAATATTATGCAGGACCAAATTCTGATGTTACTATAAGTGTAACAGACAACAGATATTATCCAGAGCATTTTTATTTTTAATTATGCATTATTATATTTATTATGCAGGCTTCTAAACCCCCTGCAGAGCACACTGATTCTTAAACCAACACATCCCTTTTATGAATGCCTCTAATAAAAAAAGTGAAGTTCTCCATTTATTATTTGGCACATAGGAAAAGAGAAATAGCAATGCAAGTTTGAACATAATGCAGCGCTTCTGTTCTTCAGTTCTGACCTAAAGGGACTGCCTGCGTGGGTGAAAGAGTAATCAGGTCCCACATTAATTTAGTCCTTTTGGCCTTTATTAAAACTAAGATGAATTCTAGTTTGAAGCAAGTGATGTTGTTGGGGTGAAAACCTGTTGCTTAGCTACTGAGATGAGATCTTTTCTTTCTTTTCCACATCAATAAGTCTTTACAAGTAACTGTGTGGTTCTGCATTCATATATATTTTTGCAATAAGAAGCACTTAGACCTTTTACTGACGTGAAACAGAACTGTGGCAAAAAAAGTGAATGATAAAGTACCTCTGTTTCCAAGAGTCCACTGTAGGCTGGATTGGCTGTGCTTCTTCTCTTTCTTTCCTGACGCTTGCTCTGGATTTCTGTAACCATGGAAAGAAACAGGAATTGTGGATTTCTCATTCATCAGGGGAAAATGCAGATCTAACTTGTTAAGCGAGATGCTCTTACCCTCAGCCCCCCGGGCTTTGTGTTCAGTTTCGGTTTCTAAAGCATAATTGGGTTGCATCAGCACTGATATTTGCTGCAGTTCAAGGTTTGACATTAATAAGGTTTTCCTTGTGAGATTCAGAACACAGGCATTTTTTATTTTTTCCTTCCTTCGAGGTGGACTTCTGCTGCCCTACAAGATTTTTATTATGATCCCTTCAGACACGTATTCAGCAAGCATCGTCAGAGAGCTGTCAAAGTACTCCAGATGTCTGCTACTAACAAAAAGGAAGCATTTAAAGCAATTAAGCCTTGTAATTCCCATCATATGAAAGCAGAGAGATCCTTTTTTAATTCAATTTACATTGCTTTTCCTCTGTGGAGGTTGGAGGAAGCATGGCTGGAATGGCATGGCTAGATTCAGTTCTAACTAGAGCTTGACGATTTGTCCACCCAAAACCATACAAATTTATAACCCTGAGCATGTAAATTGTTATGGGCTGTGCACATATCTGTGCCACTGCAAACAGCAGCACAACGATGGGCTCTTTGGGCTGCAGCCCTGGTCAGAGAAGGGTGAGACACAGGGGTACTCCCTTCTAGAAAATGGTAACACCTATCCAGGGCAGCACGTGCTGAGGACAGCGTTTAGCAACCATCAGCCACGTGCATCCCTCTGTAAACACACACAGAAAGAGGGAGCAGATTACTCAGCCACAGAAACCTGCAGGTTTAGTGCTATTTTTATCTGAGCTGGGATTCCATTTACATCACATGGAATTTCTTTCTCCAGCTCTTGACATCAGTTCAGACTGGTGAGATTTATTACAAGCACGTCTTTTATAGCCCATTATTTTGACAATGAAGAGCAGACATACTTTAGCAAGGAGAGCTCCCCAGCATCCATCCCAAGACTTGAAGTGTGTGCTCTACTCCAAAATGTTTCCTGTGTGAATATTATATGTTTAGACTCTGTGTTGAGGTGCCAGAGGGATCCTGTTGGTCTAAACGCCCCCTCAATGGTGATACCTCTGTTCTGTCTTGCCCTAAGCAAATCTCAGAAGGAGAGGAACTGGCAGCAGCCAGTCCTTCAGCCCAGAGGAACACACCCAACAGGAACTTAGGACACCATCTGGTTATGCAGAAGGTCTGGCATCTTTCCTCAGTGTTTGAGCTAAATGGGTCCATCTCAGAACATCCTCAGCACCAGCCTTTGGGATACAGAGCACGATCTGTAATCCAACAGCAAGGCACAGTCCAGCTTTCAGGGTGGTTATGATCCATGGGAATTGGATTCCCAACACCTAGGTCTGGTTTCCAGGCACCCTTTCCAAGTGCTAATCATTCCCATGTACCACTTTCAGCATTGCCACAGTGAAGGGTGTCAGTGCTGTCACTCACGTCTTGGACACTTGGTCACTGTGTGTGAGGACCTCGTCTGGGTAACAGTTCTGTCCTGCTGCAAAAGTCTTTCCCATGAAATGCTCATCTCTCTATGCTGAAATCTCCATCCTGAAGCTTCCAGACTCTCTGACAGCCTCTGAAGGGAATCAGGCCTCAGTGGCAGCAGGGTGAGTGTCAGACACACATCCAGCAGCCCGTCAGAGCCACTAGAAGAGAGATGGTTGCTCTTGATGTCAGCGTTCTTGTAAGGGAAATGCTCTCGAGGCCCAAAGGTAACAGAGAGGTCACAGCAGAGGAACCATGTGCCTTGGTGCTGGAAAAAGCAGAGGGAACGGCCCTCTGCTGGCTCTTTGCTGTCAGCAGTGTGAGCTGGAGCTGCGGTTCCTGCAGCTCAGCAGCCCCAGGTACCCACTGAGTGAACCCAGGGCTTGCAGCACCCCAGCACCCCTGTGGTGGTGCAGGGAAACACCTGAAGGTGGGGCAGCCCAGGCTTTGTCTTCCAGAAATGGTCACAGGGATACAGCATTGTGACTTTTCACCGGCCCAGAAAAAGAAACAAAGAATTGGAGCCAGCTCTCTGTGCACACAGCTGGGCCAAGAGCCCCCCAGAAGGACTTGGGGGGGCCTGTAGATCTCTGCCCTTCTCAACCCCAAGTCAAAGACTTGGGTACCTGCTCTTTGGTACCTGCTCTCACCAAGGCAGCAGAAACACCTGCTGGAATCACACACATGGCAGAGACCTGGAATGCAGCTTTGGGAGAGGCACTGCCATGGCACAGAGAGAAAAGCTGGCTGGGTGAAAGGAACAGCAGTGGGAATAGATGGGAAGAGAGAGAAAGAGAGAGAGGAATGAACTGAAACAGCTCGAGGTGTATCACCCTGTGCAGCCATCAGGGAGGGAGAGCACGGTGTCAGCACTTTATTTATGGAAACTGAACAAAAATATCCATGTATTTACGTACATCTAAGAGTGGGTCTGTCAACAAGCACACCTAGGCAGAACAAAAGCATACAGCAGTGTGGCATCTTTTGTTACTTGCCACTTCTGCTAAAAACTGTTGTGTGCCTTCCAAATAGGATGCAAGAAAGTTGAATTAAATTTGTTTTATCTAATTAAATCATAAACATTTCAGTAACCTAGATGGAAATATTTCAGTTTTTTATTTTGCTGTGGTAAATCAAGATGTGCATTTTTAGAACAACCTGAACTAAAGGTGCCTTCTTTTAAAGTTTTGCTTTCTACCTTTTTCTTTTTAGCACAATGGCAATGCTA
The DNA here is from genome assembly GCF_003945595.2 of Pipra filicauda. Classification (NCBI taxonomy): domain Eukaryota; kingdom Metazoa; phylum Chordata; class Aves; order Passeriformes; family Pipridae; genus Pipra; species Pipra filicauda. The sequence continues at coordinate 239,253 of NW_024104611.1, read as the reverse complement.
AAAGGTGTTCTAATAGCCTAGGGAAAGAGATTCAGTATATTACAACCCTACACTGCATCACAGAATTCAGATACCTCATTCTTCAGTTTCTTAATTTAAAAAACAGAACCCGAGTGGAAAAAAATATTAAACTGTAATACATTTGACAAAGATGAATAAATTTGCAGATAGCTTTATGTTAGAGGCCAAACTTCAATGGGCTGCTGCCTTCATCAATAAACACTCTGCATGGTCATTCCATGGGGCCTGTGATGGCAATTTATCTTCAGGGAAAGCTGCCCCTTACAGACTGTCAGTCAGTGGAAGCTGCTGTGTTCATTTACTGGGAAAGGCCTCAGAAGATGCCTCACACTCAGGCTCTGCAGAACAGAGCTCTTTCTCCAGTCAGGGAATGCTCCTCTGGCTGTTAGGCAGACGGAGAAACCCATACACAAGCCCTTCTCCACGACATTAATGAATAACAGGAAGAAAAGCAGTAGCACTGTGAGTTAATGATACTGAGTGAATAAGCTTTTAATGACCCAATCTTGATAGAGTTTAATTCCAAAAATGTGAAATTGAGAAATGCATTAGGAGCATTAAAATAAGCTGAACTGTGTAATGACCTCTTCTTCCTGATAAATAGCAACGGCTGATAACCGTAAACATGACATAGCACTAAAATAATAACCTTTAGCATGTGAAAGCTATAAGGGCATCTCTGACAGTCATAATCACCAATTCTCATGAAGAAATACCCTTTCCATAGCAAATAGCTCTTTGTTGGAGCCATTTATTTAATGCTAGTAGGAATATAAAAAGTGAATTTGTCTGCAGGAATCGATTCCGCGGGATCAGCGTTGCAGCAGTTTGGTTCAAAATGTGCATGTCCACACTTAGTGTTGAACAAACAGAGCAGAGCAGTACTTGGCATTTTGAAAATAAGCATTAAATTCACACAAACAATTTATTAGTTCCAATAAAATCAAAGGGTAAAGAATTATTCAAAATGAAGTCCTCTCTGTTGTAAGCGTAATTTGCACTTCAGCATAATTTCAAATGTTGTCCTATTTTCCTTAGACAAAGGAAACAAGAACCAGTCGTCATTTGCACTTTTTGGATTATAAATCTTCTCCCAAAATTGCTGCAGCTTTTTGATTTCCATTTCAATCCATTACCATTAAGGGATTAAAAATGCCGATGGCTTAAAGTTTCTTTAAACTGCTTTCAAATTCTCAGTCACTGGGACATTAAATGATTCTCTCAAATGCAGATTTAAAGAGGAAAGACATTGAAAAATGGCAACAAGACCCACAGAAAGCCCGTTGTATATATTAGGAGACCTTACAATTCAGGTGCTATTTTTTCCTGAATTCACAGCCTGGCTTAAAACCAAGGAACAGGGAATCTTAGTGCAAAGAAATCAAGGTGTAAAATGGGAGGTGTCAGCAAGGTCCCTAAGCAGGTGCCTAAAGCAAAGCCCATAAGACTTAGATTGAGTACACTGGAACTTCCTAAGCATTTTGCTGACTGTGGTCCATGGGATGGGTGGTAAATATCAATTATCATTCACATTTTTTGTGACCAAGAATCGCTGTCAGCTGACACAGACACCACCTTTCTCTCCTTACACTGGTGGAATCCCAGCAACTTGTCTGAGCTGAGCCTGGAATTAAAACACATCAGGCTGCAGCGTTTTCCTTAAAAATAGTTGCATCGTCTCTCTCTCTAAGAAATAATCCATTCTGCCAAGAAACCATTGATTCATCTCACACCACTGGCAAATTTGCTGAACCAACTCTTTTTTCCCCCTCTCATCCATGATTTTTCCCCTCTTATCCGTGATTCTTTCCCCTCTCATCCGTGATTTCAGATTGACAAAGGCTGAGGCAAAGAAAGCTGCAAATCTGCAAACCCTTGCAAGGTATTTTTGGGAGGCCGGAGAAGTAAACTGAAGGCTCTGTGATGCTGCATTTAGTTTCTGTGCAGGATTTGTTTGAACTCGTGTTCAGAAGCCTGGGAAGTCGGGCGAGCAGCTCTCACACAAACACGGGATCAGACTGGAAGTCTCCTAAGTTTTTGGCTAAATGGGAGGGAATGGAGGGAAGGGATTCTTTGTGAGAGGGAGTTTTCTAGTTTGCTTAAATCCTTATGAAACCAGTGCTGGATTTTCACCAGTGTTTTCCACATTACTCTGTGGGACTCTCAAGATGACAAGACCTACTCAAGACCTGAAAGTCCATCTCACGTGGGAGAGAGCAGATGATGCTTGAGCAGGGGGGTTGGACTACAGTGTTCCCTTCCAACCTCAGCCATGCTGTGAGATTCAGAGCAGCCAAGAGAAAAGATTTCTCTCCAAAAAGGAACTGTAAGACAAGACATGCCATCTTACCTTCCAAATGTTCCGTTGTAACCAGTCCTAACGCTACCATGAAGGCTATTTTCTAAGGAAAAAATAAACAGGGGTTAGATTTTCCACTACAGTGATCATGGTAAGTAAATAAATAAAACTAGTCTTGACAGACTAAACCCAGTAAAGGTCTTTTAGAAATGTATCTTATTGGATTGCACAGCAATACGAAGAACTTTAATTGAAGATTTGCTTCAGATGTGCCTGGTGAGTCACGTCCCACTTGCAGGACTACATGAACTTCAGGAATTCAGAGATTTCTGAAGCCAGTGTTATGTGACTACTGATTTTATACAGCCCAGGACCAAAATCCAGCCAGTCAAATCAATTCAACTGCCAGCTGGCTTGTCACTCCACTCTGTGGAGAGGTCATTGTGTATTGTTATTCCTATCTGGACATGGCACTGCTTTTATTGGATGTGAGCAAGCTGTATGAAGCAAAATAAGGTATATTAAACTTCCACTGAGCTTTACAACACTAAACAAGACATCTGAAGCATATTGAAAGTCCCCTCCTCTCAAAATAAAAACACATCAGAAATTTCTCTTCCCAAGTTACAAAAAGAACACCATGTGCATGAATTATGAAAAGGAACACTAATCCAATATTTTCCCCTAATGAGGAGTGAACAAACATCTCCCACTGATGCTGGTGAACTCACTTTGAATGAGAAACCTGACCTAAAATATTGCTTACAACTCTTGTCAACTGTGTATGCACAAAACACACCTTCATACTAAAAAAATCTTCAAAACATGCTGATGCAGTAACAGGACAAGCACTAGAGCAGATTCTAAATTTTTTGTCAGGGATTTTTCATTGGGAAATCTTCCCTCGCAGCAAAAGTTTTGCTGGAGCTTTTATTCCATCTTTCTGATGACAACTGAAATTCTGCTGTGTTGTTCCAAGGCCAAACTGAACTGAACTCCTTGGTTTTCAGTCACATCTGTGGTACTGGAGGGGCCTCGGGGGTCTCTTCCTCTCTCTGCTGTGCTGAGCAATCTCGTTGGGTCACGTCACCCAAGCAGCATTTTTGTGAGGTGCAATTCCACAGGAGCGACAGTCTGACTGTGAAACCCCACCTGTTGGGAAATCCAGGCAAGCAAAGCCCACAGTCCAACTCTGATGAAGTGCACAAAGACCACAGGAAGATGAAATTATAATACTCACCCCAAATAAAATGTGTAGATTCAGGTCAAACTAAAACACAGTGTTTAAGCAGCAGCAGGTCAAAACATTCTGTTTCAATCAAAGAAGTGTCAGGAGAACACGTTTCAACACTTCCAACACAAGATTAGTTTGACCTTCTTGTTTTGTGAAAAGCCTGATGATTCAACTTCTCATTTCAGTTCAGGACAAAATCAACTAGGAAGTCACTGGAACTATGATTTCCTTTGCAGTTGTGACTGTCACACAGTGACACTGAAAGCAGGCACGTCCTCATTTTGTAGATGGAAAGATCTGACTGTTGGGTGTGTCCTTCAGAACCTGAGGGTCAGCACTGGACATCCACACCCCTCTTGTATCTGTGAAAATATCCTCGTCAAACAGGTGAACTAACACCCTCATAAGACAGGAATATTTTCTTTCCACAACCTCCAGGCGTGTAACCCTCCCTGTAGATTAAAAAATGGTGCTGTAGAATTTCATCACTGGCATGAAATATATATTCATGCTGTACTTCTGCCTTCCACAGCCGTGCTAATGACAAGTGCATGTGTTCATTTGCATGTCAGACCTTGATTTCAATAATGTTCCCTCCTGACGTGCCTAAAACACCAGCCAGGCACAGTGGGGGCCCCACACCTGAAGGGAAAGATGAATATTTGATCCGAGATCCACCGTGCAGATCTGAGAAGAAAATTAGTCAACTGAGGGGAATTACAAGCTTCACCTCACCCCCATCAAAAAGTAAGCGTGGCAGGATGAATCTCAGAGCTGGGAGCAGGAGAAATCACAACATTCAGGTGCAGAACCACAAAGTGGGAATGGTTAACGTGCAACTGTGTGTTCCCAAGGGAGCATGGAATTGCCTGTGTTACCCCAAGATCAAACTGCAGGGGAAACACACGTTTTCTGATGCCCCAACTGAAATTATTTTAGTACTGGAGTGTTTGCTAAACAATGTCTCTCCGTGCTAAAATTATTTGAATAGATACCTAGTTAAATGTAATGGCAGCTTTACATATAAAGAGCCATCACAAATGGACTTGATAATTAAGTCATGATTGAACACAGGAAGGGTTAACACTTATAGGGATTTGAAAATTGGTTCCTTCTTAAAAAATCCCAGTAGAAGCTGTATTCTTTTAAACAAGCATATTATATTAACAGCATCTTTGTTTTTTATGGTTTGGCTATTTCACACTCCTGTAGCTTGTTGGATTCAACTCAAAATTCTAATTCCATTGCAATGCTTTCCTTTCAGGTAGCACAGGGTCTGTTGTTTCTCCTCTGTTCAGGAAGCTGCAAAACCAAGACTTCAGTTTCTCCATTTTTTTTAATCCAGGCCTAACATTAGCATTTAGTTCACAACTGCCACGTATCTCTCTTGTACTTCTTAGGTGGGATTAGAAACACTGGCAGAAGAAAGAACCAGCATTTATGGCAGTAATTTTCCTCTTAGACAAAAAACTTCTAGAATGCAAACGTTGTCCAGGATCAGCTTGGTGGTTTCCCAGCAGGATGACCAAGCCAGGAACAAAAGACAGTGATCGTCCTCACTCCTTTCTGTTCATTCAGGTCCACTCAGTACCTGCAGATGGGATTCCTGCCTACTGGTAAGTCTGGCTGTTTCTGGTTGGTTTGCTTTAGATTTGCAGTTTAATTTGCTAAATCTCATTCTGTCCCGATTAACATCTACGTAGGGTCCTCTTGGAGTTCCTGCCTCAGTTTTGTGCTTTGAAGATAAATAAAAGCTTGAAGAGAAGTGCCTCGAGTACCTATTTTCTTTTTAGAAATATGGCATCTTTGTTACTCTTTGCTTTAAATTTAATCATCTGCTTAAAAGCCACGAGTGCTTTCAGAAACACACAGCACATCTTTTCACGGAGCAAAACAAAGATTTTCACAAAAGCATTTCATTTTGTAATTACATGTTCTATTTATGTCATTACATGTATTTACACTAATTATGCTGTTAGTTCTAATTGCACTAATTGCATAAATACATGATAATCAACTAAAGTTTACTTTCAAAGAACAAAAGAAATTAACTCTAGACCTACCTATTTATGGCCATGAAATAAATCTATGAAAAGAAAAGAATTGTCATATTTAAGGGCATCAGCACCCTACCCAGAAAAAAGACCTAGCTGAGACCTCCAGGATATACAGGGTAGGAACGATATTCATGGGCAGAAAAAGGTTGTTGAGATAGTCTAATTAGCAATTAAAAGAGCTCATTAAATTTATGGATGCCATACCAAAAAGTGGGCCCAGTCCCACCATCTCCCCCTGCATCTCTCTGGAACACTTTTGTACAATATTCTTTCCATGGAGATAAGTTACTGGCAAGGAAAAATGAATGTTTTTTCCTAACATTCTGCTTTTAAGCAGGATCCTACTGACCTTTCTGCCCTTAAGGTGCTACCAAATTAATAAGGTTTTGGAAATACCTGCCTAAAAAAAGCAGGACTCCACAGTCCCCTCATTCAGTGGCAGTGAAGGTTCACAGGAGAGGCAGATTTAAACCTGGGAGGTCTCCTAAGTGTAGTTCTGCAGAGCTTCTGCATAAAGCTGTGATATTCTGGGCTAAAATATTTATCCTTAACACCATTTAACTGTATGAACCTCTTAAAATGGTAAAACAAATGACCACCCACATGCCTCAAGTAACATTATAAATTTATATCGTAATAATCCTCTTAAGCCTACAGCTCCAAGGATGCTCTTGTGCTACACATTTATTAGACTGGTGAGGTTAAGATTCCACATGAGCTGAGCATTTCTACAATAGCAGTAGATTCAGCTTGTGTAAATCCTCAGACTGCCTCAAAAGTACACCCAATCTAATGTGAGTACACCCAGACAAAAAACCAAAATGTCTGCTGAAGAGAGATACCATTTCTACAAGGACTTGTGGTCTATATTTTTAGCTGAAATTAAAAAAAAATGGTATATTAAGAATATCAAAAAATACAGTATATTAAATCTCTTTCATCTTATAACCTTCTTTCTGCTCTCTTACTCAGTTTGAAGGATTTTAACGTGTTTCAGACCAGAATCTGCATACATGTGGGAAGACACAGCAAATGCAAGAAACTGTTGTTAAATACAAGCTAAAAATTGCAAAATTCATTACAAAGAAGACAAAAGAAATGTTAATTTCACCTCATATGCCACCGGTAAACCCAATGCTATATGTTTGATACCAAAAGAAAATATCTTAAGCTTGTATACACCTTTCACCAGAACTCCAGCTACAGCCTTGCAAGGTGCCAAGATTATTATGAGACCTACAAGTTATGTTACATTTTGTGACATAACTTAACCATGCTGGAGCTCATTTATTAGAAATGAAAAAGAAAAAAATCACCTCTGGATTTTCCTCCTTTTTCTTTTTGGTAGCAGGGGGTCCCTGAGCTGACTCTTCAGGAGGTTTCTTTGTCTCCACTTTACTTTCTGTCTGGGTTTGGACTTGAGGCTGAATAATGATAACCTAGAAGACAATGTACAAATAAGAGAATTCACTATATGAAACTGGATATTTCTGCCTGAAACCTCGGGTTCTTCTTTGAAGGGTTACTTCATACCCCCGCAGAAAAGAAATGCAAGTCACAACCCAAAAGTATAAAAAAACTGAATAGCTAGGTTTGGCTCCTAAATCCATACTAAAGTTTCTAAAAATTAATGGTTTTTGGTGCATTACAAACCTCCAGCAGATTAAGGGAGCCACTCAATCAGTGCCTCTGAAAATGAGGACACTTTCTATTTGGAGGACTTCTGGAGCCGGCTGAGCAGCCACGCTCTAGCAGGGATTTTAAGGCCTTTCCTTTGATTTTATTCTGTGTACAGGTAGAACAGAGGGGATCACTACACATTCAGAGCCAACCTGATCTCAGTTATGAGATCTCAGTCTCATAACCAGCTTTATTCAGAGTAAGTGCCCGTGGACGGGGAGGAAGACACTCTCATGTAACTGAGATCAGAGTTCATCCCTCTGCCTTTATGTGTTATGAGCACTGGGTGCCCAGTTTTCCATAAACAAAATAAACTACATGTTTTACATTAAAACCAGCTCTGGTTTAGAACCTCTAGGAATTAGGACACAGATCTCTCATTCACACACACGTGAGTTAGTAACTCCAGCTGCTCATGTTTGAATTACCACGTGAAGATTTACACAGTGCAGGTCACGTTACCTCAGAAGGTATTAAATTAAAAGGAATGAATGACAATTTCTGCCCACATGTGAGTTTATACCCATAATCAAATCTTCACAAAGGACTGTGGAAGACCTTCCTAAGCTCACCTTCTTGATAAATATTAAAAATATCAGATTTGAATGCTGGGCCTTTTCCATCTATTTCATTGCTAACTTTCAATCCATGTTATTTAATTGTTAGATACTTTATCTCAGCCTGGTCACTTTAGAAGTTCCTAGAGCATAAAAAGAGATGGTTTTCTTAACCAGCAGCTTTTTTAAGTAAAAGAGAAATAAATTATGGCAAAGAAATGGGGGAAAGATGTCTGCTCTTGTTTACCTCAAAAGCCTTCCTACATCCTGTATTCTTTTTTAGCACTCTATGAGAACCTGTGCTGCCAACAAGACGAAAAGTAGGGGAATCCCAGTAGTAAATTACAGTGAATGTCTGCTGGGCACATTGGCAGCCTTTGTTGAATCTGTTTCTGGTGTAAGTGGTGAAGTTCTTGCATTACAAAGCTGAAAAGTGGTACAAAGAGGAGACAAGTAATTCATAACTTGAATTTTCTTCTACTGATTCCTGTGCTGATCAGTTTTGAAACCCTGAGCCCTCATTTCATTTGGTGTTCCCCTGGAAGTGCAGGAGGGAACGCCTGATTATTTTATATACTCCCCCGGGGTCAGCTGATATAACTCCTATCACTGTATAATTGAAGAGGGAGTCCATAGGAAATCTGAGCCTGCACAGAATTCAGGGATGTTATTAGTGAGGATTGGTTTAAGGAAATGGGAGATCATATGGTCCCATTAATGTCAGGCTACAGAATGATGAGTTTTGTTCCCACTAAAAAACAGGCCTGTACACAGACAAATGTCTGCCAGCATCTCTGTGTCCCCTGAAGAGTTTTCCCTTTGCTTTCTGATTATTTTCCTCAAGAAGAGCCACTGCCACCGCTTTGCCCAGGGCTGTGCCCTCCCAGAGGAACACCCTGCTTGCCCCTGCCACGGGGTTGCTGTACGTGCTGCCCAGGGGGAGGTGAAGCCCTGTCCTAGTTAGAACACTGGGACCAGCTCATCACTGTATGGGTGTAACCCAAAACTGTGTATTCTAGAGCCTTCCCTGCCATTTCCCAGAAACTGTTATCAATAGACCATTTACACCCTCTGCCCAGAGCAGCCCTGACCCCTCAGGTTATAAACTGGGTGTTAAGAGACCTGTTAAGAGGGTGCTCCTGTCCTCACACCCAGTGTGGAACTCCCCACCCTGAGGGAGGTACTGGCCATTCCTGCCTGAACCCGAGGATATATAATCTTGGAGTCTGGGGACTTTTTAACCACTCGTGGGATCCAGAGGAAGACTGCAGATCACCGCTCCCAACCAGACTGCACCAGCACTCTCGACCAGAGTGCAACCACCACTCTTGACCAGACTGCACCAGCTCTCTCACCAACAGGTTTTCCTCTCTCCTTTTCCTTTGGACTCAGGGGGCCCAAAGAACACCACTCTGTTCATGCCCCAGGGTGCTGGGTTATACATTTGGGTTTTGGGGGTTAAACCCAACTGTCTGTCTGTATAATCGTACTTATTGTATTATTTTATTAAATTGTTATTCTGATTTATAATCTCTCCTTTGAGTTGGGTTCATTTCCCCTGCAGGTGTACCTTTGAACCAGCACAAGCCCCCACCTTGCTGTCGGCGCTGATGAGGAGCGGCTGCACCTTGATGCTGTCGTTGACCACGGAGACGGCGGCGCTGGTGCTGATGGGGGCTGCATTGCTGGGGGAGGTGGAGATGATGGCGTAGGCCACCCCTGCACCGCTCAGAGGGGAGGGCAGGGGCTCGCTGACGCTCTGGGGCTGGCTGTGGGGCGGCTGTACATGGCTGACGGTGTTGTTGGCGGTCGGGAGGGCGGGGCTGGGGTTCTTGATGCTCACTACGGTCGCCTTCTGGAAGGTGGGAGGCTGCTTGGAAGGTTGGTCTCTGCACGGGGAGATGGGGAGGCTGTCTGGAATCAGGGTCTTTGGCCTAACCTACAAACAGAGAGGCAGATGTTATTAGGCACAGCCTCACACTGTCATGGACAAACGCTGCACACTCGCATTCTCCCAGTAAAACCTCTAATTACATTAACCGTGGACCAGGAGCATCTGGAAAAACTACCTAGCAACTGCAAGTAGCCAGCCATTCCTTTACCTGTGGATATAGAATCACAGGATGTTCTGATACAAGGAATCATCGAGTCCAGCTTCTAACTGAATGGCCCATACAGGGGATTGAACCCTTGACCTTGGTGTTATTACCACCAAGTTTTAACCAACCGAGCTCAGCTCAGGGAACAAACACTGCTCACTCACGTTCTCCCAGCAGGATCTCTGGTTGCATTAACCATGGACCAGGAGCATCTAGAAAAACATGACATAGCAACTGCAAGTAGCCAGCCATTCATTGACTTGTAGATATATTCCAGTGCTTCTCAGCTGGGCCATTTTGGAGTCCCTAACTCATCGCAGTGCTGAACAAGAAGGGAGGGAAAAAGTCAATTCCTCACTTTTATTAGTTTACATCCAGACAAATGCTAGTCAAGTCACATCCAGTTCTCAGCAGGGATGTGTAAGCCAAAGCCTGGACAAAGAATGGAAAACCCATACACAATAACTTCCTATTCTGGACACAACACTCCTGCTATGAATTAAGGAGTAGGATTGAATCATTAAGGGAGTTGTGGGATTTACAGGAACAGTAAAGCATATACCTGGTGGATCAGTGAATGACCATCCTCATGTGTTTAAGACATGCCACGTCTAGCGGAGAGGAGATCAGTCACACAGTCACTCAGCTCACAAAAAAAACCCCAAACAAAATAGAGAGGGGCACAAGAAACCCACAACCATCAAACCTCATCTTTTGTGGCTGTAAGTAAAGAGCCAGTTTACAGCTGTGGTGGATGCAGGGGTGGAGGAGGACACTTTGGCCGGCTCTGCACAGGCTGAGGCTGTACCCAGAGCCATCAGTGACAGTGAGAACAATTGTTTTCAGCTACCGCGGTGTGTTTCCAGTGGGGTAATTAATGTCACCCTGTCAACACGGCTCTGCCTTAACAACACGTTAAGTACAGCTCCAGGATTGAAAATAAATAATTTAAGCTGCTTCACATGAAGTTAACTTCACTCCCAGCTCATTCGTTAGCACGGCCAGATACAACAGTCCCTTCCCTCTGTGCTTATTTAGTCCTGTCACTTCTCACACCTCCCATACTGTGACACAAATGACAAGTTGTACCAGACAGACATGGGGAACAGCTGCCTGTGTCACCACGCTGGAGTCTACAGGAGCCCTTCCAAGGATGCTGACTTCAATCTCCAGCCTAAGGAAGCAATTCAATGCAAACACGGGCATTCACTGATGGGCAGAACATCATTCTCTGCCTCACCAAGGAGGAGCTGAACCCATTTGTCCCCACAGCAAATATTAAGTGCAGCAACAAAGCCAGGGAGCTGCTCTGTTGGGCTCACAGCTCTGGGGTGACACTGGAAAGCCTCAGAGCCCCGCTGTGAAATGATGAGAAACTACGTGAAGCTCCAACTAACCACAGTCAAGGCACACTGAAGGGTTCTCTGCTCTTTTGTCTTTACCTGATCACTTTGTATCATTATCATCTGACTTATTCAGCTAAGATACAAGACAAATATCCTGGCCAAGTTGTTTAAGGGAGGACTCTATTATTAACTTCATACCCATAGTTAGTTAATGGCCTTATTTTCAAAAGGAGTGCACAGAGGATTGGTTCAAACCCACTCTGGCTCAGGCATTGTGCAAAACTGAGGCTTCTAACATCAGCATCAGCTCAGTGCAATAGGAGACATGATACTCAAAGCAATTTGTTCACGTCTGTATCAGTGATACAAGCAGATCTTGCAGTATCTGCTTTTACATTTTCATAATAATGTCCTTCCCCTCCCATGTTAAATCTTATGTAAGTCTCTCATATGTAAGCCTTTAACAAATTGCTTACGCCTGTGTGCTCAGAGACACGTTCACAGAAATAGCATCATTACCCAGAAAAGGAAGTCTGAGAAGCTTGGTAAAATACAGTTAAAAGGTATTACCATGGACAAAAAAAATCCAAATTTAATTCTTAGCTGCTTGGTTGTAGTCTAAATTTTATCATCCTTCCCTGAAACAAAACAATTTTCTTGTAAATTAATCTAACATCTGCTACAAACAGAAATACTGTAAACAGACAGATAAGCACAGAGAGAGAGAGAGAGAGAGAGGATACGGAGCAATTCAGATCAAAGATTCAATAGAACAGTCATTAAGATCTTTAGAAAAAAATCAAGTCTGACAAAAAATCAGCACAGGAGTTCTTCTAGCCAAAAACTGTCATGTCGTCTACCAGGATCTACTGTATCTGTCACTCTTAATTGCACTTTTATATTTAATCAAAAGCCTAATTAAAGCTAAATGCCTATATATATTCCAGCTATATAATTATCTCTTCTGCACTACTGCACATCCACAGTGACTGTCAGCTGTAACACCTCGGTGAATCCTCCCCACGCCCGTAACACACACCCTGCGCGCTGGGGACGAACGCGCCTCACTCGGCTGTAAAATAAGCTCTTCCTGCACAGACAATTAAACACAACTTAATTTTCCCGAGTGCTAAATTCCTTTATGAAGCCCTGGCACGCCGAAATGATCCGACAGGACTCACCGAAGTGGTGCAGCACAGAGCACAGAGCATAGGCCGGGCGCCTTCTGCCCCCGTGTGCTGCAGAGGAGAAACAGCCTCTGAAAACTCCCCGCCAACTCCAGCCGGCCTTGGCAGAGCGTTATTTATTTGCAATTACGGGACAACGAAAAGGGTTGACTACAGGGCGGAAAAAAAAAGTTTCAGGTTCTCCCGAGTTAAAGCTCAAATAATTTAAAGGGTAAATAATGTTAATTTCTACGGCCGCCAATCCAAAACAGAAAGCAAACATAGAAGCCGCTGTGCTCCAACACCTGTGAATGTTTCCCCCTGAAATATAAACACTAAGGGCAAGTATTTAATATACAGCTATGTGAGGGACCTTTGGCAGAGTGTCACCTCTACAAGCAAACTGCTGCAGTAATCCGCGAGGATAAACGGTGTCGGCTGAGACCAAAGAAAAATAAACAAAAAGAAGGAAAGAGTGAGTGTAAAACCCTTTTCCTCACGGCTAAACTGAAAGGAGGACAGTGGCTCTAGGAGAAGTTTGGAAGCTGGCAGTCACTGAAGAAGGGCTGGAATAAAACTAGGGCAGGACAGGCACTGCACATGCACAGCACCACAAAGACGTTTCCTCCTGCAAGTAGCACGGGTTGGATGGCACCAGCCCCCGTCACAAGAGCCCCAGAAATAAAAGGTGCAAAAGTTGAGGAAAGGAGAAGAAAAGAGAATAACAGACAGAATGTGTGTTACCAAGTGAAAACTGCAACTGTTGGTGAGCGCCGCAAATAACAGTTCTCCTGTAGCTCAACCCTCCTCTCCCCAAGTATCTCTCATTTAACTTCTGACAGCTGTCAAAACAGAACGTGATACTACCAGGGCTCAAAACGCACGAGAAGAGAGAGCTGCTTCTTGAGTAGAATGATTTCCCAAACCCGTGTTGTTCTCGAGTTTCCTCAATGCCCACAACAACAGAAACATTTCATTCCAGGCGTTCAGCCAGCCCTGGTGCTGCTCAGACAGCCAGCAGGTGAGCACTCTTCTCAAGAAGATGTTCTCAGACCTGAGCATTCACTGTCTGCTCTTCAGACAGGGAACTAGCAGGGAGCCCAATCCTGTGAGGTGTGCAGAGTGATCTTATGTTCGACAGCCTCTAATTTAATATATTTGAAAGAGTTTCAGATCGGGAGAGAATCAGTTCCTGTCACTAAGACGACTTCTTGTATATCCCACATCATTAAGTTCCATCCAGATGTCCCGGCACGAAGCTCAAAGGCTTCCATTTCACCCAAACATCATGGCAGCTCTCAGGAGCACAGACTGCTGAATGCTGCAGAGGGAATGGATTGCTGAGTGCTGGAGGTGGGAGAGCCTGATGCGTGTCAGTGTGTTGGGTTTGGCTGGGTTTGACAGGGTTAACACCAATGACAGAGGCAACTGTGATCACGGGCAATCTGTTTCCTGAGGCACATCCCACAGGTGAGTTGCTCCCATGCTACAGCAAAGAAAAATATGGGAAAAAGAAAACCTCTCACAAAATAAGCCCTCAAGATCCAGCCCAAACAAGTATGGGGGGGAAAGGAGAAGGGAAGGAAAGCACACAATTCCCCCCATCTCTGTGGGCAATCCCATGTAGTCCTAAAGGATGGGATTTAATTAGGAAGTTATCTCTGTGCAGATCTGCGGGTGCTGTGAGAATTGTTAAGGGCAATTCTGGTAAATGCGTTCTCCTTCAGGCCTAGCAAAGAAGGGAAGTTAACAAGTGCACTTCAATTGCAAAACCAAAGGGGATCACCCTGATCCTCCAGCTCACAGGCTGGCCTCAGAATTTCCCCCAGAAACCGAAGACTGATTTTAAAAGAAAATACTATAAAGACCTTAAGGACAAATCCATCGCGAGCACCAACAAATTGCTATAATATTTTATTATGCTCACGACCGGCATTTTATTGCAAGGTTGAATTTGCCTAACTTCAGCTTCCATCCCTGGATCTTGTTATAGCTTTGTCAGCAACCCTGGAGAGCCCTCCCCCCTCCCCTGTATCAGATATCAGCTGGATCGTGCTCAGCATCCATCAGCCCTTCCTACTGGCAGGGCCGATCTGTAGGAGAGTAAATTTTTCAGCTCAACGCAATATCACGTTGCCTTTGAGAAAAAGACCATTATTCACACTTTATTTTCACTTCACCCTTGTACTCGGAGCTTAAAAACAAAAACTCAAGAATGGATTTGGCACAATTCATATGTCACAGAGGCAAAGTGCTGGGAGCAGCAGACAGAGCTTTCATTCTTGAAAAGCTTTAGAGGATCACACAGAAAACATTAGCAATGGCTGATAAAATGAGTGCAATATGGGGTAATTATATCCTTCACCAGAATGAACAGATGCACACTGACTTCAGTAAAGCTGTGTCTGTTTATGCCAGCTGAGGACCGACTCTCTCCCTCTCCTTTTTTAATCAGTGCAAAAGAAAAGGTTCTGCATAACTTTACAGCAGTGACACTCCCTAAAATCCAGGGTGCCCAACTCACTCGAATACAAGTGCTTCCAGCTTGGTTGGCTTTTGGTTCCTTCCCTGATAAACTCCTATTGTCTTCAGCCTGGCTCTGAGGCCACAGTCAAAATTACCAGAGTTTATCTTCTTGCCACAGGGGGAAGATTTTAAATCACACTGTGATTTAAATCACACGTGACTGTGGATCCATAGCCACTTTTCTTCCTTCCCCTTGATGTGGTTACACAGAAAGAAGTTATTGTTCGGTGTGTATCGTGAGGAAACTCCAGGCAAGATGACCCAGTTTGGTGAGCCCTGCCTTCATGCACAACATAAGCCTCTCTGCAGCATCTCCCTGGAATATCAGCCCAGGAAGCCACACAAGGGTGGTCTGAAATGCAGGACAAAACCCTCGCAGCTCCTCCTGCCCACATATCCAATCCAGCTGCCCTGGTCAGAGCAGACTGGGAAATAAACCCTAATCTGACCAAAACCAAGAGCAAACCTGAACAGACTTCAGCACGGCCAGAAGTTTGCAAGGAGCCCCTCAAACAAGCCCCAGTGTCTCAGTTTACACTCCCCACCCCGCAGGAGTCACTCGGGGGTATTTTCACACCTATTTAAATCACCCCCCCACTGTGAGGCATTTCCCACTGTGCCGGGTACTGCCGTGTTTCCATGGGTTAGTCATGGACAGCCAGCTTTAGTGGGCAGGTAACACACAGCTAAAAGAACCCCGCTGCGATTTTTAAGAAGACAAAGTGTTTTCATTTAGTTTTTCTTCTCCTTCAGCTTTGCTCGATGCTACAGAAATGGAAGTTCTGCTGAGAGGGATGCTTGGAGTGGGAATCTGCCAGCTCTGCTTTTCGTGGATGTTGGCACAAGGCATTCAGGTGGGAGTTCTTCATTAAAATGTTATCAATGTTTTGAACACAAAACTGTATTTTCACAGGAACTTGACTGACTTTTGCTAATGAAATGTACATTTTCTCCTCAGTCATACTGCCTGTATTTTCTGGTTTGGCATTGCTGCTATTGAGCTGATGATTCATTAAGTGGCTGCTCTCCATTTGCAAAGGGGAAAAACCACCATTAAACCAGCAAATTAAAATCAATATTATTCAAAAAAATAACAAGTAGAGGTTGAAGTTGACAAGGATTTCTGCTTTTTTACCTTCTGCACAATGATTCTGTCCTTGAACATGCAGTTATCTTTGTGCCTCTGAGGAAAGAATTTAATCCTTATTGTTTAGGATTACAATAGAAATATAAAAGCCAGACTGTGATTATACACACCAGTCAATAACTTCCTTCCATTTCCACTCTTTTCAGCATTACAAGTCAGCTTGCTTCTCTCACAGATACTCATCTATGATTAGCTTCCTCCAATTTAAATATAAAGTGTCCATGAAACCCTTAGGCACAAACGAGTGAACATTTGTCTGCTTTCCTCCTGTACTTCCATAGGCAAGCTCTGGACTAACCCACACAGCTGGGCAATCACTTTGGTGTCACCTTAAAGACCATGGATGTCACTGCTTTGTACTGCCCACCACTCTCAGAGCTTTTCCTGCTTCTAGACAACAGTAAAGGCACGTTACAATGATTTGACCAGCCCCAACTCATTTACCAGCCAACATCAAAAAACTTGAAAGACAAAAGTCATAACAAAAGTAAGGACAAAAATAATTTCTGTCTGCTGACAGCCTAAGCAAGATGGAAGCACACAAAATGCTGACACCAGGAGATGAAAACGAATGTTTCAGGGACAGGAAGCAGCACGCTGAGTTCCTTCAAGCCTTTGCTGAGGTCCTGCAGACAAAGAAAACTTTCCATCCACCTGTCATTGGGCCAGAGACCCACTGCAACCTTGTACAGCTGGCTTGGAGGCTCAGAGGCTCCAGATCCAAGCCACACGTGGATCTGAAGCCACCCCATTCACACGGACACAAGTGGCATCAGTGGAGAGAGGGGACATAAATCTTCTTGTCTGCTGCTACTCACAGAGCAGCATTTGACATGGAGAAAAAGGAGAGTCTTCAGCTGGGAGAAAGGAACCCTGTCAGGTGTTCAAATGGCTTGCATGGTTCCTGAGGTTTCTGTGGATACTTTAGGATTCCATGTGCTATCAGGAGATCTGACTTCACCGAGGTCCTTTTCAAAGTGCTCACAACACTGATTGGATCTGAAGGTTTCAAGCATCAGTAACAGACAGTTCTGCTTTTGGATCACTTCCCTCACTAAGAACAGAAAACTGACACTCAGAAGGGCGAGGGAAAAAAAAGGGAAACTTTGGAAAATGTGCATCTGGGTGTAGACCCTACAGGTCCATCTTTGACCATACTGCAGAAGACCAGATTTCTGGTCACTGCCAAGCTCTGCCATACCACCATCCTCAAGGAATGTCCTTATGGCCCCACTCCCTGGTGCAGGGAGTCCCTACAGCAAGGCTGAGTCAGCTGTCTCAACCTTCTTCTCTAAGAATTAAGAGCACAAACCTCAACTCTTTCTACACCAAATGTTTTCTGTGTCTAGTCTTCTGACAGCAACATACAGTGGCATGCAATTAATAGTAGCATGACCATTAAAAACAAGCAAACTGGTAAAAAGGAATCCTAACCAGAACTCTCAGCTCCTTCCTCAGAAAGGGAAAGGAGGAGAGAAGAAATAGCTCCCAACAGATGTTAATCTTTGTGCTTAACATTAACTGGAAGGTGTTTCAAACACAGTGACAAGCAGAGTATAAAAGCTTTCATGGAATAAAACAGATTAACAACTATATTTATTAAGGGCTACATTTTCAGCCAGGCCTCTGCAAACCTATTTGAAAAAGCAATTTTGCTTATGTTTTCCGCATGCACACAGTCAATGAATATTAAATACTGCTGCAAAACCCTTAGCCTGGTTATATGCCACGCTGATTAAGTTACTTTGAATTAGATTCTCTCTCTTCTCTTCCACCAGCATTCCAACACGTTCCCCTGGAAGCACTGAGGGTTATACACCAGAAAGGTGCACAACACCCCTTAGGGGATTATAGTCCTTTCCCCCTCTGATACCAGAATAACAACTTTACCCGATTCAATTATTCCTTATTCAAACAAACAATAAAGTGCTCTTGTCTCCCCATTGCACAATTCTATGTAACTTTTTATACAAACATGTATGCCTGCTGGCTTCTTTTTCAGTTTCACAAAAGGCTGACTTGCATTTAGTACTGTTTTTCCACTTTCCAATGGCTATGTACAGTTTTAACCCATTACACTTAAAAATAATGGGGTTTTATTTATTTTTTTTTTTGCAAACAGAAGGAGGCTTTGCCTTAGACCACATTTCTTCTCCAGTACACAGTGGCATCCCAAAAGTTGAGTTCTGTCTATAGGAGGTGTTTTCCTTGCAAGAAAGCTTCCAGAAGGGAGGAAGAACATCCATCACCGAGGGAGCCGAGAGCAGTGGCTGGCTTTGGTTCACACGTGAAGGGAAGCAACAGCTACCAGTGGAAATGTGCTCATGAGAACTACAAGATGAAAGTTTAAAATGGGAATGTGTTTTTAAGTTTTGGGAACATCTGGAGGCTCCCAGAACCCAGCGAAGAGCAAACACGTGGTAACACAACAGCTCCGTCCCACAGCAGCTCTGCAGCCCAGCCACCAAATCCAGACCCTACTGAACTGCACACACCAAAGTCACTGCAGAAGATAGAACATAGGAAGCCTCTGAGAGCAGAACTGGGAAGAGTTGACTGAAACCCACACATTTCACCTAAAGCCCTGTGTGTCCCTGTTTGTTTTCCCCACTGACTGTGTGACAGCCCCAGTGCAGGCACTGCCACACAGCTCTGCTCTGCTCTAACCAGCAGTGCCACGGGCAAAGCCATCCCAAGCCCTGCCTTCAGCCAGGACTGGAAAAATAGGTCAGGGAAATAGCATTATAATCTGATTTAACTGCTATTCAAAGCATCAAGGTCTCTTCACTAATTTGAACGAGAATTGGACTGGGTCCAAATTACTGACAACAAAACGGGAGGTTTATTTTAACGCCTTCACCGTTTCATTTAAAACCTTCCAGCTGAAGAACAGAAAATAAGACTCCCCACGTGCCTTCAGGTGGCTACAGTGCAACTTAAACTTGCGTGTAAACCAGTTACATACTGCTTAGAGCTGGTGGGTGCCACAAAGCAGAGGAAGAGCTCAAAAAAAAGCAGTGTTTGAGCAGAGGACCTCCAGGATTCCCTCCTCAGAGTGCAGTCAAGAGTCTGCAGTTTCACAGCCTCTCACCCAGCTGGAAACCTCAAAGGCCAAAGTAAGAAGAGAAAGACTATCTGGAATTAACTTCCCAAACATCACAGCTCATAGCAGAAATTTTATTTATTTGATGGAAGCAAAAAGAACTTCATTTTCTGTAAGAAAAATAAATTAAGAAAAGAGAAAAGAACAAAGGTCTGCCAAAGAGGCTTGTTTTGGCAAATAATGAATGCCTAAAGAAATATTGTTTGTATTGTGCAATGAACTTGTAATTAATGTTTGTTTGCTCACCATTTAATAGCTGTTCTGCACTAAGTGATGGGATTTTGCTGCCATTTGTGAATGTGCAGATTTTGAAACTTCATTCCCCATATGGAAGAGCTCCCAGGGGGTCATATCATAAACCCATTCAAATGAACCAAACAAATGACAAGTATCTGTACAAATGTGGAAAATGAGGGAGCTGTCTGCAGTATTTTATGTAAGTATTGTTAAGTGCCTCAGTTTACTTGTGGGGGATGTTTTTGCTCGAGTGCATAGGAGTCAATCAGAAGAGGCTGTCGAGCCGAGGAGAATAAAAGCATCAAAACTACAAAACTCCTTCAGATCTGATGAGGGGCCCTGAAGTAGAGGAGTCCCCTCTTTCTGTCCAGCCAGCATGGCAGTGTTTGACAGGTTTAATTGTGCACAGTTCCCAGCTCCTACTGGAAGATGGTACACACCCCTTAATTTCCAAAAGGATTTTTAATCTGGTGCTTGTTTTCTTGAAGCTGTGAGGGAGAAGAAGGAAGAGATGTTCTTGACCGTAACACCTTCATGGTATTACATGGCCTTGCTTCCTGGCATTTTTATACTTCCATCTGAAGTTTCCAGTTCTCCTGGACCAGAAATTCCTATTGATCCTCCAAATTTGCCAGAGATGACTGTGCACTCACCTCCCAGCTCTTACAAAGGAGAGCTTTCACAGGGACACAGTGCTGCACTTCACTTGTAACAGCCTGCCAGGTCACCTGCATCCAGCTGTTCCTGGGGAATGACAGCTCCACATCACTCTGATCCATGGCTATATTCAATATATCTTTAAGGTATATTGACTACTTAGTTAGAAGCCAAACTTTCCACTTGTAGATGAAAACCTGATCTCTCTGAAGACACCAGGCAGAAAGCTTTGATGGGTGGAGGGAGGTTCCCACTAGGAAACAATATGGGAATTTTAAACTTCCATGTAAGCTTGGAGTGGGAGAGGAACACACAGACCATGAAGAAGTGGCCTGTAAACAGGACAGGCTGTTGCTGAGGTATTGGCCTGTGAAAAAGCCAGGAAAAACTCAGAGCATGAGACATACCCCTGATAAAGTGGTCTGACATCCAGCTGCCCGTTCCACCAGTAGTTTTGGCAGAAATGAGTTTGCTCTGTGGTCATTTCCCACAGCAGCTATGTGAAATATTCACTAAACAGAACATGTGGTGAGCTCTGGCTGAGGGCAGCCAAGGAAGTGCTGGGGTTTCAGTAGTGTTAAGCACCATTGCATAAACAGGGCTCAAATTGAAGCTGTGCCAGGAAGGGAGGGAAACAAAGTGACACACACACCAAAATACTGCCATGAGCTAAACAGCAAGATGGAAAGAATGTGCTCTTTTCTGAAAGCTGAGCATATCAGCTTCCTCCCCTTTTTCCAATTCTTCAAAATTGATCCTAGCATGGAATGAAAATTTTTCTACTTAACAAAAGTCCAGAACACTGATCCTCCTCTGAGTGCAGCATTTGCAATGCCATCACTGCTGAACCACAACCTTAATGATAATTTAGGCCCCTGTTACAGGTCTTTCAGCTGCTCTTGAACCTCATCTGTTTTCAGGAGCAATCTGCTCATCTTTGCCACCCCAAAATGGCAGAAATCAAAAAGTTACTGTGCTGTGAGAACAACTGAAAAGCAAAGCCTTGAGCTTGATAAGAAAACTATAACCTCTCTTTATGTTCGCAACTCTGCCTTCCACAAAATGTAATTTAAAGAGAGAATTTAAGAACTTTATCTTGGAAATACTTCTTCCTCCAGGCAGATTTAGCTCCCAGATCTTCTACCAGATTCTGCCACTAAGAAAATATTAGGAAAAAAGTAAAGGAAGAAAAGGAAGAATACACACAAAATCGACTTAAACACTAGGAAAGTGTTCATATATGAGAAATAAGGGCCACACTGGGAGAAATATATTTATACTTAATAATCATTAATCTGAAAAGCAAACCACGGAACTGCAGAAAAACACGTGTTGAAAATGACATCCAAAAAAATTGGAGAAAGAGGGTTGAAATGGGGTATAAAGTACATGGTTATAGAAACAGGGATGGGTGTTCAGGAAAGCAGACACAGCTTGAAAACATTTTAAAAACCCGTGAGTGTAACTCTCCTTTCAGTGTTACCCAGAGAATCGGGCCTCAGTGTGGCACCTGGTTTAGCTGGGCCAAAACTTTGTACTGGGATGGACTGGGATAAGGCAAGTAAGTCAATAAAAGAGTATGTCGGGCTAAATCTTCAACAGAAAGGTTAAATACTTCCACCACGTTTTTTTGACTACAGGATTGCAGATTTTCACTTCTGTCATCTTATAAAGCATAAATTCACATCCCACCGTCTGTGCTTTGTTATTCCACAATGAATCCACACAATTTTTACAGCTTTTCATTGTGCTAATACTACACTCCCAGAAGAAAATCTTGTTGGGTTTTTTTTAATAGATTGAAGGAAAACACAATTCTGCTGCTCAACTCACTAAAGGTGAGTCTTTACCCAGCAAAAATGAGTGTGCTGACATACCCAGGCCTGGGCATCAGACAGGAGCAGAGCAGAACACATCAAAAAATTACACAAAAACCCCCTCTGAGACTGTATTTTGTACCTGAGGTAGCACTGCTGGTCCTTGTCCTGCCAACCTCTGCAAGGAGCTGACCTGAGGAACCTTAATGGGCACTGCAGTGATAGTTCCCAAAGTCTGTTGGAAGAAAAACAGGTGAACACAGCTTAGAACAGGTGAGTACAGCTTAGAACAGGTGAACAGAACTTAGAACAGGTGAACAGAGCTTAGAACAGGTGAACAGAGCTTAAAACAGTTGCAGAACTTTCCCAGACAGAATCTCTTCGACTCAGCAGTTCCCTTCCAGCTCTTTGTCTCTTCCCAGCTGCCACAGCTGAAGGCTCTCCAGGCACCAACTTGTGTTCAAAAGACCCCTGAAATGCCCCCCAGTGAAACCCCAACACGTGCATTGGGAAGATGATGCATGTCATGGCAGCCAGGGTCACAAGGAGAAGTTTGCTGGGCATTGGTAAACACTGAATTATTACCTATAAATCTACTACAACACAATGCAACACAACATTCAGCTAAAATGACACCCTTTTGGGCCAAAACAGCAGCTATTACTAGCCATGTTTATTTTTACTACTCACCCCTCTCTAAGGTGAGAGTAACAAATTTATTTGTCTAACAAATTTATTCAAAGCTTCTTTACGATGAGATAGAATAAACTGAGAGCTTATAAATTTAACACTGTGCCATGAGTGTAAAGGACACAGGTAACTTTTCCCCTTCAACCTCTTCCATTCTTTCATCCCTGATTACAATTCATAGAATCACTGAGGGGTTTGGGTTGGAAGGGACCTTAAAGATCATCTAGTTCCAAATTCCCCTGCCATGGGCAGGGACACCTTCCACTAGCCCAGGTTGCTCCAAGCCCTGTCCAACCTGGCCTTTGGCACTTCCAGGGCTGGGGCAGCCACAGCTTCAACCCAAAAGTTCATATTTTGGTTAACTGGCCAATATTCTCAAGGCAAGGCTTTATAACTTCTATCTAGTGTTTCTTTATTGCTGTTGGGACAACACTGGCAGCATAAGCAAGCAGATGATTGTCATCATAACAGCAAGAGACACTTAGTCACCGCTCACAAAAACTCACCAGGCTGCTAAAAACAGCTAATAAGGAAAAAAGAACAGACCCAACTCAGTTGCTCTAAATTTAACTCCGCTCAAAACAAAAGTTTTGGATCACGGCCAGTAAATAAAGTATGTTAATATTACCCCAATCTGCTAATGAAATTTGTCAATAGAAGCTCAAGGAAAGTGAAACTGTGTCACGTCCATGTCGATTTGTTCTTCTCAGCCCTCACCCACAAAGTGGTAAAAGACTGTTTGATAAGAATACCCAGCATTTTCAGGTAGAATATTTGTAATGAAGTTGTCCTGCAGAGTTTATATTTTTAACTCTGCTACTCCTCTCAGAGACATTTGGGGGTGTGATGTTACATATTCAGCAAAGATTAGCATTTGCCTAAGATTTGCCTGAGTTAAACATCAAGGAGGGCTGAACAGCTATAAACAGGCAAGACATATTTTCTTAAGGTGAATACCAAAGTGAACTTTCCAACCCATGCTAGAGGAACAGAAAGTTTACCACAAGTCTGATCTGTATTTTCCTACTGTCCCAAATGAGATTTCTTTCCCTACACAGTTTGAAGCCTGAGGTTTACCTGGAAACCTGAATCAGGGGCACCACAGCCTCTCCTGGGCTGCACACACACCCTCTGCAGAGAGTTAAAACAAGTCCTTCCTTCTGGAAGGTTGTGCCTTAAGGGTGTCTGCTGCCTCCAACCCCACAAACACACATCCTGATATTTCTATTCCAGGTACATGTGGATTGGCAAGGATTTTCTAACTGCACAACATAATACATGGTGTGTTAGGTCAGAGGTTGGACTTGATGATCTTGGAGGTCTTTTCCAACCTTAATGACTCTGTGATCCCATTAAAATAACAAAGTGCTGACAGTGAAACTGGGAACTGATTATAAAGATAAGAATCAAATTACTGAGAAGTGGGCTAAGTAACAGTTATCAATTGATAAGATGCACAAAAACTCCACGTCTGAGCAACAAATCTCTTTTCTTGTACTATTTCAAAGGTCAATTGCAAGGAAAAGAACCAATCAACCCCTTCTAGAACAGAATGCCTCTGCCCTGGGAGGAGGGAGCTCATCTCGGCCTCTGAGGGCACCACTGGGTTCCTTCTGGCTTAAGTTTCAAAACAATTGAGCCAAATGAGGTGGGAAGGAGAGAAGAAACAAGAAACACCGTGAAACTACTGCCCTGTTCTCTCGGCTTCACTCGAAGGCAAAGCCAGGATGAATTGTCAGTGGGTTTCAGAGAAAAGAACCACCATTAGCCCTGTCACCTGCACTCTCAAAAATTCAACAGATTTATTTTCCTGAAGTAGGAGTTCTGCAGTGATCTCGAGAGAACAGAAACAAATTATGCCTCTCTTAGGTTATGAAATTTTCAGTGACAAAGACGCAGCCTCCTGTTCACAAATGGTTTTATAGAAAGGATCTGTTATTTAATATTCAAGGAAACAATCTCAGTATAGAAATTATATGACCAAGGGAAAATCCAAAACTTTAATCTCACATTAATAATGGCACCATAGTGTGTTCAGACAGGGAGATATCTGAGCATCTATTTTACTTTTCACAATTTACATTGTTTTGCTATTGTTTCCCAGCTTGGGCAATAAATAGTTGAAGCTGTTAAATCATCAGGATTCAATGACAGAAGCCTCTGTACTTTCCCTGTAACACATTTCATCTGTTATCTCAGGATACTTTGCCTAGGTCAGTATTCCTGTCTCCACTTTAGTGATCAAAAAAATCTGGATTTAGAGGTCAAATAATGTTGCCAGGGCTACACTGCTGTGCAGGTGAAAATCCAAGCCAGACTTCCAGTGTCTCATCCGTGGGATGGATTAACCTCATCTCATCTGGGCATGGAGAGTTCCATCCGAGCCACCTCACCTTCAGGACATGGTTTTAAGGACAGAGCAGGATGTCTCCATGAGGATGGTAAAGTACAAAGCAGGGAATCCCAGCTGTGGGCTCTGCAGGTGCCAGAAGGGTGGTTGGGCAGTTTGGCTCTGGGTACATTTTGCACTGCTTTGTTCCACTTCAAGTGACAAATAAACAAGCAGAGCCTGGCAAATGAAAAAGTTAAGGTCCTTATCCGATGTCCTTGGCCAGGCTGGACAAACTCCCCACAGCTCAAGCTGTGACAGGTCCAACACTGCTCACACTCCCTGGCCTGCAGGGAGAGGAGGAATCAAGACACCTCCCCACCAAAAAGGAAAACAAGCTTTTGCTCCTCCTCTTCCCAGTGCCACCCTGTTTTCCCTCCCAGGCTGTCCAGGCTTGCCCTGCTGAGCCTGGTGGATCACAGACTTGTCACACACTAATTCCACGCTATCATTCTCATCATTGTGGGCCTATTTTTTTGCTCCTTCCTCTTTTTCCAATTTGCCCGAAGAGCAAGCGGGTGCACATTCTTATAAACCTTTAATTAACAAGCTGAAAAGACATTTTTCTGGCAATGCCTGACCTTTAAGCACTTTGTATGAATTTATCGATACCAGCAGAAACAATAATTTAAAAGGTTATTTTATGAGTGCTGAATGGTTTATGGCAGCACTTTTGTCAAGATAAACGAGTTCCTTATTTCTACATTTACGGCGCTAAGCATTTTAATAAAAAAAGGTCCATAAAAGTCAAAGATAACTCTGAATCTCTCCTCTCCCCAAGTCTTTCTGGGCTTTTCTGGTGACCCCCTGAAGCACCTACGACGTGGAGGGGTGGGGGAAAGTGAAGAGCCAAGTTTCAGCTGGCCTCAGGTTTGACTGTGTGCATTTAAGGGATCCAGATGCAACCATCCTTTTCAGTGGTCGGTTTACTTACTAATAAAATAATAACTTTAAAAAGGGAAAACCAACTCAAAAGCCCCCAAACCTTAAGAAGACACGGCTGCAATAAAAGACAAAAAAAAGCAGTTCCTTTCAACCGAAAGAAAATTCAACCGAAAGAAAATTAAAAATTTAGGAGATATTGCCAAGTGCAGCTAAAAAGGCAAATCACTTCTCGCCCTCAATTCTGTTCATACCCAATAGCATTGTAGCTATTTGCTATATTTTCTCCTCCTGTGCTTCTCCTGCATTAAATCAACACCATCCCTGGATCGAGGCTCTCACAGACAACTGAGGGACAGAAGTGTGGGGACAGTGGCAAGTGGAACACAGAGAGAGTGAAACGAAAACGTGTGGCATGGACAGGGAATAAGAATTCAAGGGCTAGAGATGGTAGAGATGGTTAGAGGATAAAAGGATGCGGAGGCAGAAACAGGGATGAGATTTGCATTGTCAGTGATCAGAGTAAGGGCCATATGTTCAGTTTCCAAATATCATGTTTTGACTTATTTAGTCAATGCCTGAGTTTTTAAATCAAGGACTTAGGCATATTTGTGATTTTAGTAAATTCTGCATTTCAGACCTGAATGAATACATATTTTTATATATATATATATATACACACAGATACGTATCTCTACTTTATTGAAAGATATTTCCATTTTACTCAGTGTGTGCAAATACATTTGTCAGAACATTGCTATGTTTGCTTTGAGTTACAGAGATTTTTCTCCCCCTCCTTTAGATGCACCAAAAAAATGCTTAATAATCTATTCCTATCATTCACTATCCATACAAACTCATTGTTGAGCTTGGGTCCTTGAGCAGTTTAGGATTAGATCACAGATGTAAAACTGTCCTCCCCTTCCAGAATTACACCAGGATAAGTAAAATCACTCCAGTCACTCACCAAAGAGAATCAGGCTCAGTGAGTAACAGAAGGTTAAAGAGCCACACAGTTTGAAAAGCCTTTCACCACAGCACATCACCAGAGAAAGTGCTTAACTCAGGGACGTATGGGTTTGGTGTAGCTCAGCTGAACAGTTCAATTATTTGAGTTAAACTGACACTGCATTGCTGTATTATTTGCAAACTATTTTGTACTGACATCAATACTGCAGCACAAATATTGTGTTCCTACAATGTATAACAGAAACACTAATCTTTTCCTTTTTAGAGTACATATGCATCTCTCTAAGATCTAGGTCCTCTTCGCGTTGCAAATAAGACACCTAAGCTATTAAAAAAAATGTTTTTGTCTGTTATGTGTTCAATATTGGCAACAACAGTTTTACAGAATGGATTTTTAATGTGGTAGTGACAGGGGAACAGATTGCTATGGCAACAGCAAAGATGAAAATTCTTAACCTGAATGGATCGTCGCTGAAGTAATTGCAGGGGTTTTTTTTACCCATTCTACATCCATTTTACAACTTGAATGCTGCATTCAACCTTGAGCTTGCTTTATATAAATGCCAAGCACTATAAGCAGCCTCCAACTTCATTTGACCTAAAACTTCCTGCACCTTCCCTCACTAATCCTGGATACCTGCTCACCCAAACATCTCAGTGCTGCCATTTTTCCAGAGACTCCACCAGAAAAAGCACTGAGCACTCGGACATAACTTTGAGGCTCCTGCAAGACACGTACACACATGTATTTTTTTTCTTTCCTCCCAGACTCAACCTGTATAAAAATCCGTGGAAATCACTCTTCGTTTTCAAAAATCTGCTGAAACAAGTGTATTTTAAATAATCTGGTGCAATAATGTTTCAGTTTCACACTCAGAGTGTATCCTAAGGAGGCTGTTATTTCAGACACGTACTTTGTGTGAACAGTAATTTCGCTGGAATTTCACAGGAATTTAAGGATTTTCCAGCTTTTAAAAGCGTTTGTTCTCTCCCTCTCTCTTTTCTCAGAATTCATTCATCATGCTCCTGCATGTACATGTATTATTGTTAAGAAGTAGCCAACCATAGAGACAAGTCAAAATATTGGTGTTTTCGAAACCATCCTTTCTTCGGGCACTAAAAATACCATTTAAACCAACCCTCACTATAACAAATTAACACTAACACCTCGAACTTTTGCCCCGCTACGGTCACAGCTGCTCTCACTGCTCTTTACAGGGGTGGCCACAAGCAGCAGGAGACGAAGTTACCACCCTGAATTCCACACCTGCTTTGGAACCCCCGATTCTTAGTTGCTGCTGAGGTTTTCCTACTCGTCCCTTCCACCACCACTCCCGTGCAAGGAAGCCCACGGTGGGATCACAGCTGCTGTGGGTGTCAGAGGAGAATGTGCAGAGATAAAACAAACAATGTCCTGCTTTTCCTGGGGCTCTCAGGCTTTTCAGAGCACCACCTAATTTATCTCAGCTTTTACCACGGCCCTCAGGATTTTCAGACTGCTTCTTGCCACTTGCACATTCCCATCTGGGTGCACTCCAAAATACAAACTCTGTTTGAACACAGTGTATTCTGGCAAAGGGAAAATGTGATGAATACAGTCCACGAGCCTCCCTGGTTCAGAAATCCCACCAGCTACTTACACGAGAAGGTACAGAGCTGTGCCAAATACCTGTTCTTAA
This sequence comes from Pipra filicauda, assembly GCF_003945595.2. NCBI lineage: Eukaryota > Metazoa > Chordata > Aves > Passeriformes > Pipridae > Pipra > Pipra filicauda. The sequence continues at coordinate 210,698 of NW_024104611.1, read as the reverse complement.
ACACAGCTTCCACCACATTATTTACTGGTCAGGATTTTTTCTAAGGCACCATTATTTTTATCGAAGGAAACAGGATTTTTTGCACAGCCATTAGATCACACTCTAAATTTTTGAAAAGGAAAAAAAAGAAAAAGACAGATCGGCCATGCAAACTGCATTAGCATGCACATACCTGTTCTGTGATTTGAAGCCTTATTCAGAAATCATATTCAATTAATTAAGTCTCCTCCTCCTGCACAAATGAGCACAGTCTCACTGAGTTTCAACAACACTCAGCAGCTGTGATCACACCTATAGTCTCTTGCTCAGCTGATTCATAAAAGATTCGCTGTTCAACTACCAAACTGTTCCAGGTTGATGTTTTTAATGACTAATGTCTTCCAATTACTTATTCTCTGTTCACAGTCTGCAGAAATATTCCTGAGCAAAGGGAAAATGTATGCACAGCGTCACACAAAGCAGTTCCTACCCTCTCCCTCGAGTGAGCTCAGGCAGGAGTGATGGAAGGAGAAGGCAAGGGGAGGAAAAATAGAGGCAGTGACCGTCATCCCTTAGTGATCTGGGAATCCTCGCCTATGAGAACGGCCCATTAGCAGCTACTGAAAGATTGGGATTATCTTCCAAATCGTTCCACCTTACCACCCAGAGGGCTCGGAGCTGCTTCTGCACTCTTTGCTCGGAGTTTTTATCAGGCATCCTTCAGTCACTCTGAGGAACTGGAAAACATGAGGGAAGTGACAGCCTGAGATGATCTAATTGCTGCCACACAGTCCCTTTTGTCAGGCCGGAGCTGAGCTAATTCAGATTCCCGACCAGGAGAAAGGAAGTTGAATTTGCTCAGGAAAGTATCCAACAGAAAACAGACAAGGGGAAAAGCGACGTTTCTTATCTGGAGTGGGGAGGGGAACAGGGAGGGGAAGACAAAACCCACGAAGAAAATGGATTGACAGTTCCAACCTTTTTTGAGAAAGGGAGCTATGGGATCAGTTCAGCCACAATAACTGGATGTTGGGACCACACGTAACTTCCTTGAGCACAGAACTTGGGGGAGGAACACGAAGACTTTGCCTGAATTCCATACAGAGTGTGCACAAATATGTCTGATCTTAACATTATGCAGTTGATATAATTAAAGAAAAACAAAAAGAAAGCAATAACTTTCAATGACTTTCCCAGCAAATGTTAATTTGAACGTGCAGTACACCCCACAAGTTTGCATCGTGTCATTTTTAGGCAGACTGCTCAGCAATACTGAGCCACCTGCCCGTCAACAAAAGCAGTGCTAAATACTGCTTTAGTACAGCATGGTGGAATCACCACTGCTATTGAATCCCTAACATTGGTATTCCACAGCTCTAGGATTGCAGCTGTGAAAAATCATTGCAGATATTGCCACAGAGGTGCCACCTTCTAGTAAAAGAAAATAGCTTTATTTAGTCTTGGAGGGTGATAAACTCTGTAGTACTCGCTTACAAATGTCATTGATTCTGGGATGATCCAAATAAAAAGGCTGATCTTTTATGCTCAGGCAGTAAAAGGATTTGGCAAATTTATGCTTGTATTAAAAAAATTCATAAATATATACATAAGATACATATATATATATATGTGACTACACAAACTACACTTTAGAACACAAAATAATATATTACACATAATACTTTTCCAGAGTTGTAATAGAGACCAACGTGAGCACCAGTGCTTCCCTGCAAGGATAGAGCCAGGAAATTTTAAAGCTAGTAAATAGAAAATCTGCTTTTCTTCCTGAGATGCTACATGAATGCCAGTGCTAGCAGAACTAGCTTTATAAACACTGAAGTCAGCAAAGGTTCCTTTGTTTCCAAGTCTTGAAATTATATCAGTTTCTAGAGTGCAGAAATCAAAACAAAAGAAGAAAAGAGTCAAACCACAACTCTGGTTTCCTATCTACCCCTAGGGCTTTTTCTGGCTCCTACTTAGGATGTTTCATCCTGCTAGTCCCAGATAAACCTGGACACGGGGACATCTTCCAAGGTCCTAGAAGGCTGAGTTTCAGACAAAGCTCTACTGTGTCTGTGTCACATGTGGCTCCAGCTAAAGACTTCAAAATCCCCTCCTGAACCCCCCCCCCCCTTGCTGCTGCCAGGCCTCAAAGACAGGGAAATCCTCACGTGCTTCAAACTGAACTATCAATATTCGCCGCACACCTGGAGTTTTGCTTCTGGGACACGTCTGGAAACATCACCCCTGAGGTGTCAGCTGCATTACTGGCTCCAGCCGTTGGTATTTGGCTCTGAAAGAGGAGACCTGCCTCATTCCCACTGGGATTCACCTCCCCGAGCCCCCTCCTGGAGACCAACCCGCGTTCAACCAGTTCCATTCCAAACACGCTCCACGGAACCCGGGCTTGCTTTTCTTTCCCCTTCCCACCTTTCCCTTCAACCACTCTTGGGAGTCCAATCATCCACTTGAGGGAAGGAGTGTTTCAGATGCTACACTCACACATGGCTCTGTAAGCTATCTAACTTGGGAGAGAGACTCTCCCAAGCTTTTCTGCTAAATTAGTCAGTGAGAGAAGAAGGACCATGGTCTGGTGGCCCAGTGGTTACAGAACATCCGGGGGGGAAAAGAGAACCAACCATTCCAAAGTTTTGGCCACCCCCCTGTCCAACCCTGTTAATGTGGCAGCAGCTCCTACAGTGCCCCAGTGCAAACATTTTTTGGGAATATGACTGGCAGAAAGGGAGGCATTCCTGGATTTCACCTGGGCCCAGGCTTGAGAGCAGAGTTTGGGATCTAAGTTCTGAACTCTGGGCAGCCAGTGCACTTCCACACTGAAGTACTTCCAAAGACCTTGTCTAAATCTCTTTTGCCAGAAATAAAAGACAGAGAGAGAAAATATGTTGTGTTTTCAGCATGCAAATTAGACAGTGCTACCATGATGTCTCCATCGAGGCAGAATCATGAGCATTTATGAGTCTTAGCTCAGTGAAAGTCCATGTTATGGATAACACTGTAGAGATCAGAACTTCAACCCAGCCATTCCCAAAGCTAAAAGGGGAAAGATGTATAATTTTCTTCTTTTTTTTTTTTTTTTTAATTGGACAATCATGGAATCATCATAAATATCATAAAAATTAGGATGAACACATAAAAAAGACGGTGGGGTTTTTTATAGGTTAAAAGTTCCTTTTCAAAGAAAATGCATCAATAATAATAATAATAACAACAACAACAACAACTAATTCCTTACCAAGTCCATTGTATTGTTATTAGAAAAATGACAATGAAAATGATGCATCTTATAGTGATGTATCTTGTAGATTAGTTGCTTATATGAATCAAGCTTCACTAGACCTGACTTCAGTGGAGATATTCCAAATTCACACATGTGAAATTGCTCAGAGAATTTGCTGAGTAACCCTTTGTTATTAAGACTTTGTCATTAAGGCAGTGTGTGTATCATGGTATAGTTTAATTCTGGTTCTGTGCAATGTAAGAACTTCTAAATTCAAACCCAATTTCTGGACTCTGGACAGAGGAATTAGAGTTTGAGCTCATATGCCTCAAGACTTGAGAACAAAGTGTAAACACTCTGAGCCATCATTGTGATGGTTCAAAGCCACTCCCTCTGGCTCTAAAGCCCACTTAAGAACACAGATAGGGCAGAAACCTGAAGCTTTTTATCCTCTCATACTTATTAGGGAGGCTGGACTTTTCCAGCAGCACCAACAAGTGCAGTGTCTAATTTTCCATATAACAAGAAAGGTTAGAAAGTGGCACAAGTATATAGAATATAGATTATTGGTTTGTATTTTGAACAGACAAGTGCAGGGGGAATGAATGCAGTAATGTTTCACTCTGAAGAAAACATTGTGAAATCAGCAAATACAGTGGTGGGGTTTTATTAAAGCAAATGTTAACTAATTACCATCTAATTACCATTATCATTCTAAAATCATACCCTGTAGTATCCCTGCCAAATTCCTACAATATCATCATTACTATTATGCTAAACTATCTGCTTTTTAAAAATATCTTAGTGTACTGATTCTTCAAAGAGAAAGGAATATTACAGTAAATTAAACAAGGCTGACTTGTGGATTTATTTTACACCCATAAGGACAGCAAACATTTAAGGCAAGACCCTTAAATAATCATTACCAGTTCAGCAAAACACAGGAAACACGATGTTGCTTAAATCCTATCAAAGCTGTCATGCAGTCGTGGTATTACCTATTCAATCACTGCTAGTTCAGTGATCTTGTAGATAAAAATGAACTTCCCTCCCACCCAGCCACTCTCACTGTTTGATTCAGTGAGGAATGCAACAATCCAATTGTTTGTAACATCACAATCCATCACTGCACGTGCCAATCTGATGACACAGTCACTGAAACGGGGGCTTAATAAAACCAAAGAGAAACAGGCTAAGCAGAGGTCTATAATAAAGATCTCACTGAGCAAAAAATCCCAAACAAACAGTTGTACCCATTAATGAAACATCTTGTACAAAGGCACTGGGATCATGTTCTTGCTTTCACTGGTCAAATCTCCAAGGACAATATTTGGCCAAAGAATCAGAACAATCAAAAAGATTAAGACCCCAGCAGAGAAAAGCAGGTAAATACAAACTCAGTTACAAGCACATGATTAATCCTGCTGAAGGCATGTGAATTATACACATGTTACACTCAGGGTTATGCTCAAGTGAAGGATAAACTCGAACCTGTTTTCTGAAATTACTGATATTGAAGCCTGACTGTAAGATGAACAAAAAGAATTTTGCTTTGTCTTACCTTGCCTGGTACCTGCCTTATTTTAAAAGAGTCTATATTTCAGTTTTCATAATGATAAAAATCCAAGTCCAATGCAAGTCTTTCTACTGAGAGGCCAAAAACGTGACTCCAGACTACAGAGCACCTTCTGCACGAGAATTATCTGCTCTGAAGGAACATCAAGCCCAATTTAAAGGCAGTCAAAGAAGAAACAGGCTCATGATAAATAAAAGGAACTAGTTGTTTCCCACCCATACACACATATATGAGTATCAAAAACACGCTAGAGCTGCTAACAGGCACCCGCCAACACACTGTCCCTGTCACTGATGGGAATTGAAATATCTCTGTCTTGCCATTCAGCTATTCTCTAAATTTGGAGCTGAACAAATTTGGTTAAATTTGGATCAGAGCACTTTCTGACTCACTTTACTGTGTGAGTTTGCAGCCCCCCCCACGTCACACAGCCAGGCCACTGCACAGAGCACACGGTGCCCACACTGCCCAGGGCAGGGCAGGGGGCACACAAACACCCCCTCAGACAACAGGACACCCAGGAAAAAACCCTGATCTGAACACAGCCGAGCTCGGGGGCTCAGATGTGCTCTCAGAGAGCCAGATCTTTCACTGGGGGAGACAGAACTCCATCACTTGGAGCACAGCTCTCTAAGCAGGGAGGGGCTGCCCTTCCCTACAGGAATATCTCCACAGGCAGATTATTTTCTTCTCTCTCTCTCTCACCTGCACAAACAATTTTAATTGCTTATTGTGTAGCAATTTAACTTGAGTTTTTATAAAATGGCTGTGATGTGAGGAAAAGAGAACAACTAAACCCTAACATCAATAAGTGCTAATAAATATTAATATAACATAAGCACCACTTTTATTGCAATGTGAAACCAGTTTATTACCCACAGATGAAATCAAATTGCTGCTTTTATTACTGTCAGGAATGACTTCTAAGATATTTCTATTTACTACTTGCGTATTCAGCAGCACTCTGTGTTTACAGCATTTAGTCTCTCTCTCCACCTCTCCCACCCACATTTGCCCCCCCCTGCATTTATACATAAAATAATTTAAGAGCAGTATTTCCTGCTACAGTTTTCCAATTAATTTAAATATAGACACAAAGGCACATCACGAGATCAGTAGCAGACCAGTTGCCAAATCCTGGTACAGTCAGAACAGCAACAGGAAATCTTATCATGCCTGTATTTGCAAGATGAACATTGAAATAAGATAAATACAGAGTTTGCAGTCTGGCATCAAATTATTCAACTATCCCACAAACTCTGTGGATAATGAAAAAAACCCACCTTTTGACAATAAATAGAACTAAGACATTTGGCAATATTCCAAAGCCTTTCATTTTCTAAAGTGGTGCCTTTTATTAAAGTAACAGCACATGTAGAATAAGTGGATGTGTTTATGCATCCTGTAATTTAGGAAACCTAAGAGATGATTTCCCCAGCCCTAAAGTGATCATCTTTCATTATTACAAACTGCACTTCAAGTTTGAATCACACAGCCCTCAAATTTTCTATCCGTCCCCCTGCATTCTTGTGCCCCCATTTTAAATAGAACTAACTTGAAAATTCTGACATTTTCAAGAATGCTTGCCTGGTAATTTCCGTGAGGCACAGACAGCCTCCAATTACAATGAACTAGCTGCAGAGTAGCACCGTTTTTGGAGCATTCCTCGCTTTTCTGAAGTGAATCAAAGCTCTCCATGGGAGATACTCTGATTAGCATCAAAACAATAATGTGCTGTAAACTCTCAGCATTAGCACCAGGGATCAGAACTTTGTTTACATGGATGATACCTAAGTATGTATGAAAATATCACAGAAACGTCCATAAGGGGACTGCCTATACATTCATAAAATCCCAGAATGGTTTGGGTTGGGAGGGACCTTAAAGCCCACCCAGTCCAACCCCTGCCCTGGGCAGGGACACCTTCCACTACCCCAGGTTGCTCCAAGCCCCGTCCAACCTGGCCTTGGACACTTCCAGGGATCCAGAGGCAGCCACAGCTTCTCTGGGCAACCTGTGCCAGGGCCTCCCCACCCTCACAGGGAAGAATTTATTCCTAATATCCCATCTAACCATCTCTGTCAGTTTGAAGCCCTCCTCCCCTGTCCTGTCACTCCACACCCTTGGAAATAGTTCCTCTCCATCTTCCTTGTGGGCTCCCTTCAGGCACTGAAAAGCCACAATCAGGTCACCCTGAAGCTTCTCTTTTCCAGGCTGAACAATCCCAACTCTCCAGCCTTTGCTCCCAGCAGAGCTGCTCCAGCCCTCTGACCATCTTGGTGCCTGCTCTGGACTCTCTCCAGCAGCTCCATGTCCTTGCTGTGCTGTTCCCCAGGGCTGGAGCAGCTCTGCAGGGGGGTCTCACCTGAGGGGCAGAGGGGCAGAATCACCTTCCTCACCTGCTGCTCAAGCTTCTAAATCTTTATATTCCTAACTTTTAAGACTTTCCTTATTAGGCAGTTAAAACTGGTCCCAAGAAAAGGATGAAACTGGAGCACAGCATTTAACTTGGTCTCTTTGTTTGGTTCTCTGTACACAGGCCAATGAATTAATTCTGGCTATAAGGACTAGACACACAAATGTGCTGAGAGCTCCATCATTCTCCAGCAGGATCAGGAATCATTGACAAAACAAAAGTAGCTTTCAGTTAATCTCCTTCTGCTCGTGTTCCTCGGTAGAGACACTTCCCAGACACTCACGGGAGGAAAATCCATTCCACAAACACTGAAGGAGCACATCCATACCTACATCCCACTTCACATGAAGGTGCAGGGGGGATGCTTAGTGACAGAAAGGTTACAGAAAGGGGACAGAACCATGGTCTTGTCTCCAAAACCTGGACTTGCTGTTGTTCCCTGGTCATTAATCTTCTGCCAGTGGGGTGTTTGTTCATCAGCTCCCACAGAAACAAATTTGGAAAGGCTGCTCCTGGATCCTTACAACAGCCAGTGTGAGCCCACTTCTGCTTGTCCTTTCCTGCTGAACACTCCGCTGCCTTCACCGGGAATTTTTGGCTGTGTAAGGAATCCCACGTTGGGCCTAATCAGGTCTTATTCAGTTCCTGAGATTCTTCATTCAGCCTTTGACACCAGTGGGTGCCTGACCCTATTGTGGCCCAAATGGAAATGCAGATGGAGCAGAGCAGAAACCCACATGCTGTAGATGTATTGACCACATACGTATGACTGGGGTGTTTAAAAGGAAGCCATTTATAATCAGGAAGCATAAGTGCTTATTCTGAATCTGACATTTAAATATCCCATCAACAGCAACCAGCATTGCAAAACGGTTTAATTAACCTGAAAGGATGTAATTTTATGCTATTTAGCAAGAAATACAAATTTTAAAGTGCTTTTACGCAGTGTATATCAGAGTAGTAAGGCCAAATCCTGCTCTTAGCTACCCATATTTAAATATGGAGTAAATTCATCAACCTCCTTCAATAAACCTGTAACTAAGAGGGTGCAAATACAAGTCAAATCTGTCACACATGTTCTATAATCCATTTCCTAAAATTACCATGGCTCTTTACAACATTCTCATGGTGGAGTTAAAACTTAAGACCCTGTGACAGGAAAAGATCACTGGATGGTGTGTAGGGTTGTGAATCCTTGGGGTGCTTTTCTTTATTATTATGATGATGATGATTATGATTATTAATTTCATTTGGCCGAGTCACCTCTCCCATTCTACATTTACAAATATCTCCTGAAGATAACTTGCCTTAAAGCTATCAAAGGATGTTAGAAGAGACTGAATATGTAACATAGAATCCTTTCAGGTCCAAAACTAAAATAATCTTTAAAAAACTTCCTGTGGAGTTCTCTCCTGTGCTGTGATTTCTCACAGAACAGTTACCACACCTTCACAAAGTGGCAGGAGGAGAAAGCTCACAGAGCTCATTTGGCCCCAGCAGGAATCCCAGCCCCTGTTTCACGTTTGAGGAGACTGTAAAAAACAGCACAATTTGGGCCAAGTCAACAGGGGAAAAATACAACTGGTGTGATGGTAAGAGCTGAAGTCATGGGCTCAGAAACACAGCAGTTTTTTTGGCAATTCCAGCCAGCCTGGTACGCTCCTGGTGCCAAGGAGCTGGTGCTTCACAGATGGCCAGAATGACCACGGCACTCGTAACCCTCAGCACAAGGTCTTTGTTTTTCCCCTCCCCTAGAGCTATGTGGAGCCTCTGGATCTTTCCTTTGTCCTTCCTTGAGCTCACTGGTGACCATTTCCACCTGCACCTCGGCACGCTGGGATCTGCATGGATGCTGAAGGAGGCAGATGGGCAAAGAGCTACGGAAAAGGCGAAAAGGGCTGTAGCTCCAAGGACCTGGGGGACAGATCTTATCCCTAAGGATGCCACGTACAGGATGGACACATCTGAGCCATTGTCACAATCACCAAAAAGGCCAGTGGTGTGGCTGCCAATGCAGGGATCCTGCCTAGGGCAACCCTCGTGAGCTTCCCGTGCTGAACCATCAAGGACCCGCACAAATGGATCCTTTATTTCTCAGTTTTCCAACAGTAAAATGTGGAATAATAGCCCCTTAGTCATAATAACTCCATATTGCAAGGCTAAATTAACTACTGCCATGTATTCTGTCACTGCTGTAACATGGATCATAGGAATAAAAGCTATATATAGCCACATAACCAATACAGGTAAATATATCTATAAATAAAACCTCTAAGTACTGCTGCAACACAAATAATAAATAAAAGCCAAAAAGACTTAGTCATACACGCAGGTGGATTTCCAATTATGGAGGAAGCACTTTTACAGAGAGCAGAGTGGAGCACATTAAGTGGGATGGCAAAGAGAAAGGTAATAAATCATTCTACAAATAAATTATTCTGAAAAATGGCCATTGCGGGCAGGGGTATGTTGTTAAACTTCTGAAATGCAGTTTTTTTCTAGCAAATTGAATATACAGATAGCTAAGAAGTATATCTGAGCATCCTCCTACACGCATAAAAGCCACCTTTTCCTGGGGGGAAAAAAAAAAGAAATGGAGTAGCCTGCTCAATTTAAACACGGACACAAGTAGTTCTGTGAGCTGTGGAGTTAATGAGGCATTTGTGGAGAACAGTTTACTATCTTGCCAAGAATTTATAGCACTATAAATCCTCGTGCTGTATTTTGCTTTGAAATCACCTCCCCGCACAGCCGAGCCCCCGCACACGTGCAGGGGACACCTGCCAAACCTCCCTGCAGCCCACCCAGGGCACACACGTGTGGGAAGGGAAGCCCAGAGAGGAGCAGGAGGCAGGATCTGCGCTGGCTGTGGAGTCCTGGTGGACAGGGAGTCGTGTGTGTGTGTTGTGGTGCTCCATGGCCCGGTGCAGACGTGCCCTCCCACCGCTTTTGTCTTTGCTGCAGCTCCTGGGAGGCAGCCGAGGGGTCTGACAGCTGTGTTCCCCCTCTCTGCCTGTTCTCCCCATCCAACTGTCTTCCAAATGGCCCAAAGGCTTCCTGCTTTCCCCAAACTAGGCTCTGGGATGCCTGCTGGCCCACGGTTTTGCTACTTAGAAGAGAAGGAGGAGGCGGCAGAGGGGCATTTTCTTTTCCAGCACGGCAGATGGGACTTTGTCCTTCAGCAAAGCAACCTCAGATCCTGCTTTCAGTCAGGAAATGGTGGCAAGAAGAGGAAAGGGCAAATACCACAAAAATATTGTTACAATAAGAGCATAATTTGAGAGGTTTATATTAAAATCTCTTTATACCAAAATATGATGTAGGTACAGTCATGCTGATATCCTATGACTGCCCAGGAGCTCCAGGGCATTCTCTCTACAGAACAGCAACAGCAATTCTCTGAAGGCAAAGCACTCCTAGTGTGTATACAGCATATGCCAGCAAAATTCAGCTTATGCCAGCAAAATTCTGCTTCTGCCAACGTAACTTGCTCCAGATCATCCAAATGAAGCTCCGAGCTCCATTTTGCTAAGCGGGGAGCAAGAGCTGTACTCATGACATCCCTGCATGGACTCTCTCAGCAGTGGAGCTCCATCAGTCATGTCCTCACACACGGGACTGGCACTGAAAGGCTGCCAGGGAGGAGTGCAGACCCAGCACTCGCTCCTGCAGCTCACCATTTCCTAGGCTTACACCTTTCAGTCCTTTTTAATATCTCGTTTCCTGCTTCAAATAAATCACGTGGTAGATATCTAAACAATCCTTTAGTATCTGTTATGTATTTATTTACTTAGATACTTTTTCCAATGCAGATATGGCTTCCATTACAGTCAACAGCATTTCAAAATCACTTTAAAAATCTGCTGGGTAAACAACAGCCTAAAAAAGAGAGTGCTGACACGCAGCTGCCCAAATGAAAATTTTGTACCAAACTTACATTTAATCCTATCTATACTTGAAAGTCCTGTATTTAGATTATAGTGCTTGATGCCCTATTTTTTTCTGCTGAGTTGCATTTAGCATTTCATTCTTCCTGCTAGATACCACTTGAGATGACTGTATCCACATCCTGATCCCCTACATGCTTCCGAGCAGAAGCCACTGTTCAGAAACTCATAACATTACATTTCATGCCCCTGCCCTTCCCCTCACTTTGCAGATGCAGAGGAATAGCCTACACTACACCAGTAATCTCATTTACTACCATAATCTTGCCACTTTAACCCAGTTTGCAGAAAGCTGTCATTATCCTCCATCTCACAAACTTCATACATTTCAGTAGAAAAAAAAACAACTTTACTGAGTTGTAACAATGCCACACACACACACAAAAAAAAAAGAAATAGGAAATGCTTATTGATAAACATCAGCAATGAAATTTCCCCCTGACACTACAGTTCTAGTAGCTAAGGTGTTAGTTACTATTATTGATTCGTGATCACCACTCCAGGAACAATCAAGAATACTGAGCATGAAGCAAGAATAGATTTTTCCTCCATTGAGCCAGAAAAAGAAACCTTGCAAAACAAATTTAATTTGGGTAGAGGAGTGATGATTAACATGCAATCCAGCACTAAGCTTCGTGGCAGTTTAAGACCAAAGGTCAGCTTGCTTTTTGTTCACTTTCATAATTCAGTATTTCTAATTGCTTCTATCCAAGCTTGCTGCCTGTTCTCAAAAGGTGAAACCACTGTAGTCCTCTGCTTTAGGAACTTGCCATTGCTCAGCTTCTCCTTCCTTTAGAAACTTACCACTGCTCAGCTGCTTCCTCCATAAATTACAAATAATCAGAGATACCAAATCACAAAACTGCAGTGGCTGCAAACTTGCAAAGTGAAGACATTTCTAAAGAAAAATGCTGGGCCTCTTCCTGTACCAAAACCAAGGCAAACCCCAAATGCTGGTCAACATTCCTGTGCTATTCCAATAACAACAAGCCTCTCCTCGAAACAAAGCTGCTCCTTGCAAGAAAAGTTGCAATGTCAGGGCAAGAACTGTTTCAGGATAGAGAAAACAATAAATGTTAATTGATTAAATCAATCAGTAAATGTAAAATAAAATAAATAAATAATAAAATAGAAACGTGCAGGAGCACCAGTTTGCAGCCAACTGTTCTAACCCACACTGCTCTCCAGCACCTGTTGCTGTTGCTTCACTATTCAGCCTAAATACATTAAACGTTATTTCAAGCTTCTTCCTTCACTTTTTTGATTCTTTTCTTCCTATGGCTCCTGCCAGTGACAGTAAAAGATAGTCCTTCACAAAATGATAGACCATTGTAATATTGAAACTTTTATCTTTCATATGATTATCCTTTATACAGTTATTTTCCATGATTCTAAGAAGTATCTACTGGGATAGCAACAAGTATCTTTTCAATAAAGCATGAACAACACCTTCAATAAAGGAAATTACCCAGCACGAATACAGAATGGAGATTCAAAATCAAATTCCCCACATGGCTACCTCAGTGTAACAGCTGAAGATAGTGCTGTTTCTCCAGAAAAAGTGACAGGACAATTTGGTTCCCAAAGTGCTTGGATGTGCTTTCCATTTGTTAGTGGATACAGCAGGTGATGGTTACGCCCTGTCCAGGGTTTAGGAAGAGACTTCCTGGGTATTAAAAAGCCTCACGTATTCCAACACAACCTTGACTTACAAACATCTTCGGGTGCAGTTTGGCTGTTGCCCTTATCCATACTGTGTCCTTTCCTGATTGTTAGAGACTCGTATCCTGAGCTTGTGAAGGGGAATCAGAGGGGAAAAAACCAGGCTACCACAGCCTCTATGTGCAGAAAGCAGAAAAGAAATCCACATTGCCAATGCGAGCAATAATGCTTTACATCCTCTTCTCCAAAGTTTTGGGAAGGCTTTGCCGTTTTCTTCACATTTTAACTTCATCAACATCATCTCTCTCTCCTGACACACCGTGACTGGAGTAAAATCTTCTCTCTCGTGGCTGTTTAATGGACTGCACAAAACGCGGTGTGCAGCAAACAAACAGCACCCCTTCCCCTCCTTTCACTGGGTCAGTGCACTCACTTCATATTTAGATTACTGTGAACATAAGCATTAAACATACATATACACCTGGACCTGGAGGCAACAGCCTGCCAGCTCCCCTCTGCCTGAGGTACCGGCACCGCACCAGCACCGCCGGGAGCCCCCGCACCCCGCCGGCGCTTCTTCACATAAACCTTGGGGCTTCTAAGGACAGAAGGTGCGAGCAGCTTGGGGGAGAACGACAAGAGGTGGCCAATTCCTCTGCGCTCAGCGTCACAGGAGGAAAAAACCCTCCCTTCACAGGGCGGGAGCCGAGCCCCACGGGCTCCGGGAGGGAGGGGAGGGTCTGGACAAGTCTCTCCCCGCATCCTGGTGGCTCTGGGAGGGAGAGGAAGGTCTGGACAAGTCTCCCGCATCCCGGGGGCTCCGGGAGGGAGGGGAAGGTCTGGACAAGTCTCTCCCCGCATCCTGGCAGCTCTGGGAGGGAGAGGAAGGTCTGGACAAGTCTCCCGCATCCCGGGGGCTCCGGGAGGGAGGGGAAGGTCTGGACAAGTCTCCCGCATCCCGGGGACTCTGGGAGGGACGGGAAGGTCTGGACAAGTCTCTCCTCGCATCCCGGGAGCTCTGGGAGGGAGAGGAAGGTCTCCCCCTGCCCCTCGAAGGCCTTAGGATGGAAGGGCCAGTCTCCCCCGGCACCTCGAAGGAACTGGGATGGAGGGGAAAGTTTCCCCGTGACCCCGCATCCCGGGGGCACCGGGAGGGAGGTGCGGGTCTCCCCCCGCCCCCGCTGGCACCTCCCTTGGCCCCGGAGCCCCCCCACATCCCCCGCCCAGCGGCCGCCCCCTCCCGCCTCCCGCAGCGCCGCCCCCCGCCCGCCCGGCCCCAATCCCTCCATCCCTCCATCCCTCCCTCCCTGCCGGCCCCCCGCCCCTGCCGGCCGTACCTGAGCGCCGGAGCCGATGTCGGGGGCTCTGCGGGCTCCCCCCGCCCTGCCCGTGCCCTGCAGGTTGACGGGCGCGCTCTGCGGGGGCTCCGCGCCCATCGCCCCGTGCAGGGTGGCCGTGACCACGGCGATGGGCGCCCGGGCGGGCAGCGCGGGCACGGGCAGGCTGTGCCCGGCCAGGGGCAGGCTGTGCCCGGCCAGGGGCAGGCTGTGCCCGGCCAGGGGCAGGCTGTGCCCGGCCAGGGGCACGCTGTGCCCGGGGCTGCCGCCGGGGCTGCCGCCGCCGCCCGGAGCCTTCAGGAGCGCCGGGACCACGCCGGGCTTGGCGCTGCCGCTGGAGCCGCTGCCCACCAGCACCGCCAGCTTCTGCCGGGAGAGACACAAGGGAGAGGGAGAGAGAGAGAGATTGAGAGAGAGAGAGAGAGAGAGAGAGAGAGAAGCGGCACCGTCACCGCAGGGTTGCACCGGACCCGGCCCCCCGGCCCCCCGCAGCACGGATATTTGGGGTTATTTCCCTTTGGCTTTGGTTGGTTTTACGGTTTTCCTCTCGGCAGGGGAAGGGCTGGGCTGGGCTCGGCTCCCTCGGCGCTCGGGGACTCGCGGGGGCACTCGGGGCTTCCAAACTGCTTCTTTTTCCCCTTTCGGTTTTTTTTTTTTTCCTTTGGTTTATACCCCAGTCCTGGTATAAATGACCCTGGCATAGGTCTAGATAATACCGCAGCTTCAATTAATAATAAGAGGCTTAAAGAACGTTATTTTCCACTTTCTCTTCCATTGGCCTGGGAACCAGCTCCACGTGCCCGCCGCACCCCAGCGCTTGGCGACTTCGTGTGTTCCCTCACCCTGACTGACTTTGGAGTCGGTTTGTTGCTTTCCCTTTAACTTTTTCTTTCTCTCACAAACTTCTACTATTTTTGGTGGATTTTTTTACAATGTGATGGTATTATTATTATTATAATTATTATATTACACTTATACTTATTATTATTATTATTACTATTACTATTATTATTATCCAAGCTATCTTTTTTCCATAGCACCGTTTTAACTCGCAGCTCTCTGTTTTTATTAACAATTCCTCTTTTACACTACTACAGAGTGGCTATTCTGTCATCTGTAATAGCACATTGCTTTTGACTTTATTATCAGAGGAACCTGTATTTGAGATTTCTATAGGCACTGCGAAGTTGCCCTCTCATAAATGCCAGTGTCTGCATAAAATGCTCACTTTTGGAAAGGAAAGAGAAAACTTTTATAAGTTGTTGCACTTTAAATGATCTCGGGAGCTTTTCTTATTAATGCCATTTAAGCAAGTTAGTTATATGTGGGAGGGGGAGGTAATGCCGGTTCAAGCCCCTTTTGATACCTTTAATTATTAAACATCTCATTTTTACAAGACCTGACATCTAAGGTACTTAATCCTGCAAAGATTTCTGCCTCTGTTTAACTGACTGAGCCTCTGGGCTCCAGTGCAATCATATCCAATGTACAGCCTTGGGAAACTGCTGTGCTCCCCTATTAAAGTCAGCCAGAGTTTTGTTGTCCACTTTGCTTGTTTACAATGCAGTGTATATATATGTATGTGTGTGTATATATAAAGCTACATAGTTAGTTCTTTCCAGAATCAAAGCTCAAAATCTTTCTTCTGAGGATAAAGTACAAGCCTTGTAATACAAAACTAACTGACTTCCATGAAAATACATCCCTTCTTACCTTTAAACCCATTATACACTTAAAGGCTGTAAAGCCCTAGTGGACAAATATGTTTGCTCCAGGAACTGTGGTTCTGGTGTTTATATGAAACAGCAAGCATGTGCTTTGCCACAGATACTTGCTTCAGGTTTTCCTAGACAGAAATGACTTTTTTTTGGAGGTCTTTTACAACCTGAATGATTCTGTGCTTCCGTGATTCTAATGCCAGCATTACTCTAGTAATTGTGATTTCGTATAAATTGTTTTAAGCTTTGTTCATTTTTGCCTTTAGCCTTTCATTCTCCGCTATCCCAACAGTCATCCCAAGGAAGCACAGGCAATATTCTCCTTAGACTACACTGCTGTGTGTCATAAGTGTTTTGAAGATAAAAGAACTTTCCTCCGAGCACAGAAATACTGTCTGTTAGTTTAAAAGTGCTCAGGTGGAAGCTCAGGGATGTTTTATGTAGGCAGGAAAAGTTGCTTATGACAAAATTCCACAAAACTCTATTTCTCTGTTTTCACAGTTTTCCACTGGTGTTCTTGCACTTATTCCACACCCCAGTGGTGCTGTAGGTGCCAAACAGGATTGGGACAGAATATGGGAGAGCTGAACACCACCTCTCCTGCTTTATGAAATACCTCCTTGCACGGCACCTTATTAACCCCTGAACTGCACTGACTCCCTGTTTTCACATAAATTCCTAATATGGAATATCCTAGTGGCATTAGTGCAGCTTTATTTTGCCCTCAAGGCAGTTCAGCAACGGAAAACATCTAAGCAAATAAAACTTCCTGATCCCAAAAGACAGACAGTCCTTGGTAGCTCAGTGGAAAGCCCAAGTAAATTAAGTAGGAGTAGATTATGACTCCCTGACAAAATGCAATAGCAACTAATTGCTTTTTGTCCTGTTTCAAAGGAGGGGATTGTACAGACAAAAGCAGAAATTGTATGAACAAACAAAATCACTACTCAAACTACCCTCCACCCCATTCCCACTGTGAGTCAGTTTTGTGTGTCTTTGCATGTGATGAATTTAACATTTTCCTAATAGTCTGACAGTGCCGCCTGTTCACGTGTACGCAACCAGGAGAGCTGAGGAAATAAGGGTTACTGCTGCTTTCAGTCTAAGCTGGGATAATGCTTGTAAAACTGAACATTCATCTCCTAATGGGAAACTTTCATTTTAATTCAGGTTTTGTGGCTTTTCTAAGCAAATACAGGGAAAACGCTGTGTCCCTGGAATGGGCTCGCAAGGACCAATCGGGCCACGTCTGTGACCTCCCGAGGGAACAATGTCATGATAAATTTATTTAAATAACTGCAAATCTTAGAACCTAAATATGGAAGCATACACAAGGGATCAGGTGCTCAAGATGGGCTTCCAAAAGAGAGTTACAGAAACTGTCTGTTTGGGGAAAAGCAGCAACAGCATCTCTTCTGTGCCTCATTTATTAATTTTCTAAAATGTACCTGCCAAAACTTTAAAAATAACCCCCTTAATCAGATTATGTTAGTTAAGAGATGAGCTACGAGGTGGTTTTTCTTTGTAACAACCATTTTTACTTTATAATGCTGAGAAGACGTTGATAAAGGAGTGTTGGCAGAAACAAAGATTATGATACGAGAGATTAAAAAAAATCCTCAACAAAACCTGCATCTGCTGCATTCTATTTCTGCCAGATTAATTAAAAAGAATAGTCTTGGTTTTTAAAGAGAAAGAAAATCTGCATTTTGAGAGTCAGTCAGCATAACATATTCTCTGACACTTTTGGAATGATGAACAATAAGACACTAAGCGAGCTTTGGACACTGCAGCAGAAAACGTGCTGATACAATGGGAGAGCCGAAAGAGAGGTGGGGGGAGGAAAGAAGGCAAAAAAAAATATTGGCTTTAAATGCTGGAAAGCAGGTCTCTGCTTCTCATCCTCGGCATAATAGCCCTCACAATACACCAATTTCGAAGCGGCGCCTTTTCAATAGCAACACAACTTTCATTTTCGCCGCAGGACGCCACAGGCAATCCCGAGTTTGGAATATGTATGCCGGTCACACGCAAACACACCACAACGTGCTGGAAAGCTGCCACTTGTTTATGACTTCCCAGCTTGTCCGTGGCACGGGCTCAACGTCTCAAAGCAGAGCTAATATTTTTTTCCATATGTATCAAAATACCTGTGGCCTTTCCGTTCATCTGTGCGTGTTAAAACCCCTCCCCGTCCCCTCCTTCCCACCCAGCTCCGTGCTGGGAAGGTTTGCAGGGGACGAGGCAGCCGTGCAACAGTTTAAAAGCCTCAAATTTGGTTACTCAGATGCTGCTTCTGCTCTCACACACCACAAATCATTCTGTTTGGGGAATGAAGAGACGGGGAGAGCAACGGGAGGAAGGATTTGCAGGCGGCTGTGCAAGAGGACACACGCAGGCTCCGGCCAGACTCCACACAGACAGCATCACGTCCGCTGTGAGGGTTTGGCTCCTTCATTCTCCCTCTGCTGCAGCACATCTCC
The DNA here is from genome assembly GCF_003945595.2 of Pipra filicauda. Lineage (NCBI taxonomy): Eukaryota > Metazoa > Chordata > Aves > Passeriformes > Pipridae > Pipra > Pipra filicauda. Next base: position 192,342 of record NW_024104611.1, on the reverse strand, counting down.
CAGCCTTTACTGATCTGGTGTCAACTTGCCTTCACACATCCAGCTCAAACAGGAACACGCCATACTCTGCAAGGGAGTTGCTCCTGGCTGCCCTGCGCCACGGCAGGGATTTAAAACGGGCACATGCCTCTCACCAAACCCTCACATTTCCCCAGTAAAATATGGGACCTGTTTAAAAAGGACCTAAAATTCACTGCCCATCACATTTATATTTTAACACCTGTGTGCTGTGATAGAGACTTCAGTCCATTAATCTTTCTAGTGTGACACCCTGACAAAGCAGTTTCGTTGTGAAAAACTGCAATTGTTTTCAGAGCAGTACCAGTTCTTTTCCCTCAGTGGCCCCATGGCTGTGAGAAAACATTTGGCATAACCCTGAGAGTTTATTTAGCATAACCCTGAGAGTTTATTTTGAATAACCCTGAGAGTTTATGTAGCTTGCAGAACACTGGCCATCCACTTTCAAACCAAAATGATGGCTTGTCAATTAATAATTTAACATTCAGCACTCATCTAAAGCCCTGCATGCAAACCAGCTGAACAGACTTCTCCAGCAATGAGGGCCATGGCCTCTGCTCATTTACCCAGTTGTCACAATATTTAATATTCAGAGAGTGACAACAAACAAATGCAGTGTGGACGGGCTGTGGCACTTCAGTACAGCGTCTTAGGATTTTGATCCAGTCCTATGAATATCCACATATTTCCCATATACACGGCTGAACCTGCCTGATCTCCACCTTAAGCCATGAGCCAATAACCCGCATGACTTTACACACTGAAACAGAAGCGAGCAGGGCTTCAGCTGAGCACACACCCACCCAGGGGCACCCAGAGGAGGTTGGTGGGTGTTCATGGAGGCAAAAGGCTCCACGGTCTGTGTTTTATCCCTGGGCTCCCATAAAAAAATGCTTCCTATTGCATACAGCCCTCGAGGAGACATTAAAGCAGGCTCTCGTAGGAACAAGGACGAAGATCACGCATGGAAAAGTTCTGTGCGCTGTTTCCAGAAACACCGGATTCGATGTAATGGTGTTCGAGACGTGCAGCCGAGGAGGAGGAGGAGGAGGAGAAGGAGGAGGAGCGTTTTAAGGAAGGCTGGGGCAGCTCCCCCTGCCAATCGCTCGGTAAATGACCTGTCAGTTTGATGCAAGCGCTCTCCCTGCGACGCCCAAGCCGGGGCGGGGGGCAGGGATGGGGAGAAAGGAGGGGAGGGAGGAGAAATTGTTCGACAGAAGTATTGTAATGACCCCCAGGGAGAGGTCACCGCGGCGCGGGGTGATGTGCGGTACCCGGGGGCAGGCAGCCTTCCTCCTCTTCCTCCTCCTCCTCCTCCCCAGTCCGGCTGCTCCTGTCCCCCTGACAGGAAGCCCCCAAAAAGCACGACTGATAAACAAGGAGGTAGCGACTGCCCGACTAGGTGGGACTCGGGTGTTAGTTTTTGTTAGGAGGATTTAAAAAAAAAAAAAAAAAAAAAAAAAAAAAAAAAAAAAGCTGAAGAAAATCTGGGACTCGATGGAAACAGCCCTTCCAGGGGCGGACTTTCAGCCAAAGGAGGCTGAGTGTGGAACACGGGCAGGGAGGTTTACGTGTGCTGAAGTACAATCTCAGCATTAGTATTTTTTTTTAAGGCTTCTTTTGTCTGATGGTTTCTTCTCCTTTCTCTTTCTTTTTCTTTCCTTTTTTTTTTTTTTTGACAACTTCCTGCCTGCCTGTCATTAGAAGTAAGAATGTACTCCTTTGCCTCTATCAGATCTCAGTTAATTAGCCATCGCTGCAGCAGGCTCGAGGATTTAAATTCAAAGTGAAACTCATTCTAATCAAAACTGCAGCAAACTGGGGGTTTTGTTTGACTTTAACCTGAAAGTCAGTTATTGTATCACTGATGTACATACTGCATTACCAGCTGAGTGCTTTCAGCATCCCTCTATCAGTGTGAAATATTTAATCGGCACAAGGATCCAATCAGCACAGCAGAGGGGAATCTAGTGTGTGCATTAATTTACTTGCAGTTGAAAAGCAGTAAAGCAGGTCAGAAACATATAACCTTCTCCCTTCCCCCCCTTCTCTTTCCCCTCCCAAACAAATACACAGCACATCAGAAGAGTTTTGGCGGCGGGGGAGGGATTGAAAGCTACCCGGTATGAATCCAGATTGGAGAGTCAGACAATAAATTAGTCGTTCCTGCCAAAGAATGACAAACACTGCCTGGAACAGAAGAGGGGAACAACGCACAACACCCCACCCCAGCGTCCCCCCAGACATACCCCCCAAAATCCCCTCTCAAATTAATTACAGTGGGTAATTGTTTGTTTTTTAATCTTTGACTCTTTTTAAGCTGGAAAGATGGCTGAATGATTACCCCTTCTGGGTACGACATTAATTAGAAGGGAAGCAAATGCCAGGAAATATCGAAACAGTCTTTCTATTATAAAGTGCAACGGCTTTGGATTTTCTGACCAGCCACGTTCTCCGGGAAAGGCTTCCATTAGGATTACTGATGCTAAAAATCTGGTTTAGAAGCATTCACAAGCTCTTCTGCACATCAGCAATTTTATATATTGCAGGAGCACACTGCAGCACGCAACAGCTAAACTTTTTCCGCTTCCAATTCTACCCTTGCGTTCCTCCAAAGACAGTCGAGTTCCTTATCTCCTGGATATCCTAGCGGGAATATCGACGTGCCATTCTCTTTCCCGGGGGGTGGGACACAACCTGAGTGTTACGTGAACAAACTTGTACGATCCCGCAGGCGAAACCATGGCGCAGAAACGCGAGGACAGGCAACGATTAAAGTCAAACTCTCGGTGTGGCTGCTCTCCAGGACAGGGCAGCAAGGAAGAATTAGCAGATTTATGTAAAGTGACAATTTTCCGAACTGGTAAATACCCCAACGATGGTAACAGTGGGCTTAGAAATGCACATATTCACTCAAGTGCAATTAGCCTTTAATTTCTGAGCCCATTAAACAGCTTGCTGACTGCAAAACCCAATGCTTTCAACTGCATTGCTAACTGGCAATCTATCGTCAAAGCTCGGAATTAGCTGCTTAGCGACGTGTAAACAGCACTTTTAAACTAAAACGGAGTAGGGGGGAAAGAGGCCGATATTTAATGAGAAAAGTCAGATTGATATTATGGAACATTCTGGAAGTGCCTGTGCATCTTGGAGGAGAGGAGGAGGGGGAGCTAGGGTTGGGTTTTTTTTAATAACCTCACAAATAATCCCTCCTCCTTTCTCTCTCTCAAACCATGTCAATGATCAAGGAAATGAGAACAAGGCTCTTGATTCACAGCTGACTCTCTCTCCTTGTTACATCAGATCAAGAAGGAGCAGTGAAACAGGGGGGGCGATTTCTGCAGGGGAAACAAATCTACAAGCTGGCATTTTGTCTCCTACTCCTATTAATTAGCCCACTTTTCTGCCAGAAACAGAGCTTTTAAAACTTGCAGCAGAGTTACACGCGTGCCCACTCGCACACACGCTGATATCTGCATCCAGGAAATTAAATATATTGTGTGGGGGATAAACCCCTCCCAAAAAAATCTTCATGCAAAGAGTAGTTGGTTCCCTATTTTATTTGACGGATGGATCTCCCTTAATCCCAAGGAAAACAATGTACAATAAACTGCTAATAGTAAGATGCAGCCCGAGCCAAAGCCCCCAGCAAGGACAGCCCTCGGGTGGGGGTCACTGTGCCCTGGAGCAGGTCTGCACGGCTCTGAAATGCTTCTTTTAAACCCAAACTTGCCACAGAGGAAAACTTTGGCTTGGTCTCAGTCTGAATAAAGCAGAAAGCACACAGGCATCCCCCTCGGCAGGTCAGAGGAGGGTTTAAATGGCTCCCCGTCGTGTCACACGGGCTCTCACCCAGCCCCAAAGCCCGGGTCCTACTTGCCACCACCAGCTCAAAATCTACATCCTTTTGCTGCTGCCAACCGCAGGTTCCCAGGATTTGCCACGTCCCATGAATTCAGGAGGGCTGCATTCATCCGGCTTATTTGCTGGTGAAAAACAAAAACAACTGTCTACAAACAAACACCCGAACCCCCAACCCGCGGGTGAACACCACATAAACACTAATGCGCTTCTAATTTAAGTTTGGGGTAAACAAAGGCAGAGTGATTAAAGGCCAGGAACACGCAGCTCAGCATATGGAGCCCCAGTCAGCGCCCTAGAACAAGTTGAATGTTTCCATTGTGTGAAACTCATTCATTACAGCTACAAGATGCAGGGCAGACATTTGCATTTTTAGAGGGGCATCTTGTCATCTTTAGATAAATCACGGGATCCAGACCCTTTCTAACGGCATCAAAGCTCACATTGCTCGCTGTCCTGCCTCCCTTTGTTTCACTACTCTGCCTCACTATTTTCTTCTGCTCTTCATGAATGTCATTAAAGTTTGCATCCTGTGTGTCCGTGTGAACTCAGGGGCTTCTCACTTTTGCTTAAAAACGCACTGCTTCCTATGACGAAGCAAGGCAAAAAAGATGCAACTGCATGCAATCAGAAAAACCAACAATAAATCAGACTAATTTATTGTCTCCAGTTCCAACGCTGCCGCCTCCTGATTCACGTTCCCTCCCCCCCATTCCTCCTACCAGCCCCAACCCCCGCCCCGACCTGATAATCATTCCTTTGATTTCTCTCCCTCCTTCACCCCGGCTTAAAATCAAATTTGGGGATGCACATCTTCCTTGGTGTGGCAGGAAGGACCGGCCGTGCAACAAACCAAACCAAATCCTCCCCCCCCCACACACACCTCTTTTCCCCAGCTAACACAGAATCCTCCTGAAATGAGCAAACGTAACTGTGAACAGATACAGGCTTCCCATGGGACCAAACCATCAGTTCCTGGGTATACACAGAAAGAAGAAAGAAGTTAAATGGTTGCGTTTCCCCCAAGGGGAGGCAGAGCTTCAGTTGTGAAGCATTCCCATCAGAAATTCTGGATAAGTTGCAAAGAAAGGAAAAAAATCCCTGCTTCCTCTCCAGACCCGGTGTAGACATTTCCCCAGCAATTCCACATGTGCAGGTTTCATCCCAACAGCAGGAGTTTTTAGGATGACTGTGTTCCTCTGGAGTGATTGCTGCTTTCCTATGGCAGGCACGTTTCCATGGGACTCATGGAACCGCTCCGAGCAAACTTCCAATTTTCCATCACTCCCAAGCACAGTTTTGGTGAAAGCAAAAAAAGCAGAAGGGGAAATAAAAAGCCCAAACTGAGTGCCTACGTCTGGACACCTCATTCCCAACCCAGGCTCTCGTGGACACCTGCCGAGGACAGCAGTGGCCAGAGGCACAGCCACCCCTGCACCCAGGGATCCTTCCCGCTCCTTTTGGCAAGGGAATGTCAGCACAGGAATGCAGTGGAACTCAGGATTTGGTCACAGAACCTGAACAGCCCGGTTAGTTCAGAGGGCAAAAGAGGAAGGCAACGTTATGAACAGGTATTTTACAAAACCCATCTGGTATCAGCACCCTTTACTCACGAAGAACCCTTTGGCTTGACCAAGAGCAGGGTCCTTCCAGCCCAACCTCTGTGTCTGCTGCTGCCTAAGCACATCAGGGCCGAGGTGTGACCAGAGCTGTCTTCCCAGATCTACAGAAATCCCTTTGCCTTAACTTCCCAACTGGATAATATCTCCCTCACTGAGGTACTGTGAAAACGAACTTGCCAGCATCCACTAAATGCTGTTTATTTGTCATTAAAGCCAAGTTAAATCACATGATTTTACCCCAATCCCGCAGGATTATGGCTGTCAAACCAAAGGTGGTGCAACATCGCCCTGTTTAGCTAATGTTGCCTGGAGATATTTTCTCATGTCCTCCAAAGGAACCCTTGTGGAGAAGAAGGTGAGGTTTCACAGCTCCAAGTATTTTTTTGGGTCTGTGTGTGCAGGCCTGGCCACAGAAGGAACTAAGTGGAGGGCACAAAGGTAATCACATGTACTCTCCTTTCCACAGGTTGCATAAAAAGCAATCTCCAGAGCCAGAAATGTAGCAAAGGCCAGAGTCAAACAAACACACCACTGATAACTGCATCTCTGGAAAGAGGTGCTACAAGTCTGAAGAAGAAAGGTGTTCAGAGAAGCTGGAAGGAAAGGGAGAAGGGACACACAAAAGGCCAACTTTCTCACAACAGCTGTCTTGGAGCTCCACTGACAGTGGACAGAAAGGGGTTGAAGAGGACAACATCTGAGAGATTCTCCTCCTGCATCATAACATAAAACTATTTATTATAAATTATGGAGTGAGAATTATAAACAATTGTGCAGGTGCTTTGCAGAAGGAAATCAGAAGGATGAGTTGACAATGGACTTTCATCTCAAGACTTCCTACTTTTGAACACACGATATATAGAGGATGACACTCTCCATGATTTTGTCTGTCCCTTCCCGGGATTTCAGAGCATCTCTGCAACATTCACAGAAATTCCCTCCAGAGGGAGCAACTCTGAGTGCTAAAACTGAGGTCAAAAACACACTCACAGAATGTATGGAGTCAGAGCTGGAAACTGAACCCTGACATCACAAACACAAAACTTTAGTCATTGGAAGAGCACCTTCGCTCCTCACTTCATTTTTCCTTCAGTGGCACCACCTCATTTGCCCTGTGGGGTATCCCAAACAGAAATGGGAATAGTCCCACTGCCCTGTGTATCCAGCTGAAGGCACAGGCAGGTTAGCTTGGCTGCCACAGCACCGGGGAGGGGAGGGAGGTTCTGCCTTTCCAGAAGGGAGTGTTCCAAGAGGCAGATTATCAAACAATGTCCTATCAAAAACACAAGGTGATGTTCAAAACCTGGCTGGATGAAGAGCCCCTGGCAAAATATCCCCTCTTACAGAAGTAGGGGATACTGAAAAGTAGGAACTCCAAGCCCTCTGTCATGTGCTCAGAGCACTCTTGAATGCTTTACTTTTACATGGGGACATATAATGGCCTAGTTCCTCCAGGGACATGGGTGGTTTAGGCAGATAAAAAAATTAACCTCCCCTCCCTAATCCCCCCCCAGTCTGACAAAGAATGCTCTGTGAGTATGCACATGTGAAAAATCAACAGCCAACTTAGACAGAGTGAGAATCCCAAGTAATACCACTTGACTAGGTACAGATAATTGATCAGTCATAACAAGAGGGGGATACAGCATGTAATATTTTTCTTTTAATGAGACTTCAGAGAATGCATGGAAAAAAAAACTATTTAGAATGACTGAACTGTACAAATATATTAGCAGATGTTGAAAATATTGTGTAAATTTAAGAAACAAGGGAATGATATGCTTTCACCGTAACTTAATGGAATTGCAAATGATAAGATAATGCTTAAAGGGAAAGAAAGGTACCCAGCAGCAGTGTTGGGAAAGAAGATTAAAAAGAGACAAAAGAGCTGTTAATGAAGCACTGTGTAGATCCTTGAAACTAAGATACTCCACAACCATTATTCCAGAGGCCAAAGAGAGAGTAAGGAGCAATAAATAATGCAGATCGTGCCAATGGCAGTAAATAAAATGGAACTTAGAATAGAGAAAGAAGGGACTGGGCCCATTTCAAAACAACAACAGGAGAGGAAAAAAACGGCTAAGGAAAAAGCAAGGACACACTGCACAGCAACTCTGCCTCTGCCTTCACACATCAAGATGGAGATGATTATACAACACACAGATAAAATGGGAATTATCTGCAAAATTTAGCCCCTAGTCTGAAGTCGTGTCTGAACTAGTTCCTGAACTACTCCCAGGAACAGCGACAGGAGAAAGAGAGACATTTTGTGTGCTGTTTCCTGCTATGGTGGTGGAAAGCACTTGGATGCTCCAGCCATGGGAGCTCTGTAGGGAGCTGCAGTGACAGATCCGGGCGTGTAGAGAAAGGGTTCGAGGGCACGAAAGAAAGGCAAGAAGAGACTGAGAGAAGCTGCAGTAAACTTTTCCCACGACTTTGTTGTATTTAAGGATCACAATAAACATTTCCCATTGAGTGCAAAACATCACAGGCACTTAATACCAACTCCACACCTCCATCAACCAGCTCCTTCGCCTGGAACTTTTATCCCAGCCCACAGCTTCTCTTCTGATCAAAGCCATTTTGCAAAGAAGCTGAGTACAAAACCTGGCAGGGTGGTCAGGAAGAACTGATGCTCTGGCTCTCCAGTTCTCCAGCACACCTAATTTTTTTTTACCTTTCCATTTAGGCCGTTTCCACCTTTCCTTCTGCAAGAGTGGAGCACAAGGCAAGGAGATTGGTGGCAGGTTTGTGCAGCAGCCCCCAGAGATCTGAGTTCAAGTAGGAAAGAAAAAGGAAGTCCTTGTTCCAGTTCCCATGTTCCAAAATCACCTGGGGTGTAGCCCCCACCCCAGAATAAGTTTGGGCTGCAGTTGTGTGAACTGCAAAGGCATGATGGAGAAAAAGAACGGGCCAGATAAGGGGCAAAATGATCTTAGCTCATTCCAGGGGATTCCAGCTGAGCAGGAGGTGAGGATGTTAACAACACTCAATGTGGAAGAAGCAGCTCTCTGCACAGCTTCTCTGTAGACACTGTGACTGCAACCAGCCCTGCATCATTTTATTCCTGCTTTCCACCTGCTTTTTGTCCTTTTTTCTCTAAAGCACTAAAGCCTTTAAAAGGAACCGTGGAAAAATAAGATAAAGCCTAATAATGATGGCCTTCTCCAGGAGCTGAGGGGGATAGGCCATGTTGTACCAAACATGGCACACCAATATAAACTCAGTTCTTCCAAGGGAAAACTGTCTCCTGGTCTCAGGATCCTCCTCCTGTGACACCCCAGCTGATGTGACTGTACCAGCTTTCAGACAGCTGTGCAATAAACCAGTAGCTCCACTAATCAAATCTAAAACCAGCTGTGCAACAAACCAGTAGCCCTGCTAATTAAAGCTAACCTGGCAAAAGAAAAAAAATCTATTTTTTAATGAGATCAGTTGCCCACCTCAGATCACACCCTCGCTGCAGAAACAACTGGTCCAGTGTGGTAGGAGGAGGGACTGGGGAGGGAGGGGGAAGGAGGAGGGAAAAGCACCATTCCAGGAGAGTGCTGGTGTTGGGGCAACTTCACAAGGAACTGTGAGGAAAATGGGCAATGGAAAAGAAGGGATTAAAGAGTAAAAGAAAGAACCAGAAGATATGCAGGAGCCCGTCAGGACAATGCACCTCAGCCAAAGGAACGAAGCACAAAGCCACTGTGCCTCTCGGTGCAAGGCCAACAAGTTTAATAATGCTCCTTCCAGCAGTAATCAACACTCATTTGCTTCAGCTGGGGAACTGAAGAAAAGCAGCCTGTGTGACCACTGCCTACAACACAACCTCTGATAACATGCAGACTCAGCAGAGAGGCTAAAGGCTGCATGGACACAATGAATAAATTACCCTCTCAACCCTCAGAGGATTATAGGTCTCTGTCAAGTCATTTAGATCTAAAATCTGACCTGTCTTAAAGCATTTATAGCTTGTCAGGGAATACATTCTGTATATTCAACAGCCATTTCTAGGAAAATAAATCTCTATATTATAAAAATTATGACACTGTTAAAGTTAATAATTCTAATAACAATTCCTACCTAGAGACAACCTTCACCAAAAGAGCTTATGCACTACAAGTTCACACCTCAGCTTAATATACACTAACTTCCCCAAGTAGACACATCCACCTACAAGACACTACTCCCAGTCTTATGCTGACATGATGAATAAGAAATAAATCACAGGAACAGGAGCCATCAAAAAAACAACTCAGCAGTAATTACTAAAAAAAAGTCAGGCAAATGCAGAGGGAGAGAGCAGGCAAGGGGGAAACTGGACACTGAGGGGCAGGCATTCAAAACTTCAGGGGTTTTTGCCAGCATTCTTTCCAGGAACCAAAAGCAGGCTGGGCTGGAATGCAGTGCTGTGCTGAAGGCAGGTGCATTCGGGTTTGTCAACTAAAAGTTTCAGGAAGAAGTAAGTACAGCATCAGAGATGCTTTCTTAATGTGCAGGTGGACAAAGTGGCAGGAGACAGAGGCTGCTGAACTCAGCAGTAGCCAAATCTACCCATGGGCAAAGCAACCTGCAAACAGAAACTTTTCCAAGCTGGAAAGCAAGTGGAGCTCCTGGTATTTTAGCAGTGAGCACAACTGCATCTCCTGCTACTCATCATATCAGCATCAGCCACTAACATCACTGCACTTCAGGGCTTGTCAGCATTTCCACTCCAAAACTCCACACAGTGAAAGTTTATTAGTAGATTGTTTATCTGGGGAGGGTGTGGATGAATGAAAGATGGTGCATATGTTGAAAGAGGGCACATATGTTCTCAACTGAGACATTCGTGTTGAGTTTTGGTTTTTAATGTGCTTTAACACACGTGAGCAATTTCCTAAGAGAGTTTGCCAGTTAACACACAGTCTGTGAGTATAATAGGGCTTGCAGTGCCACCCATGCATAAGCTGCAGAAAACAGGGCAAGTCCAGTCTGGAATGAGTGGAATACAGGGGGAAATAAAACCAGGCTTTTGATCCTGACAAGTGTGGCTTCAGAGCAGCCAGTGCAGTCCTTATGCTGTTCCAAGGGCAACCCTAGGTTTGAGGAAAACAAAACCAACTGTTTTGGACTGGCAAATACACATCTCCAGACAAGCCTTGCTGCCCTTATTACACAAAGGGGAGATGAGGTGCCCACTCTCAGAGCAAGACACTCCCCCTGGGGGGACCCTGCAGCCCCACACTTTCTCTGGGAACATCCTACTGGTGCTTTTACATGGAGATAAACAAGCACCTCGGAGGGAAAAATCATCCCAGGTGATCAGTGAACTCTCCTCTGAGCTCTGTCACTGCCACTGGGCTTCTCAATTAAATATCCCTGTTAGGTGATGAAATTTGGAGAATTCTAGCCCAGGAAATTAAACAGTGGAGTGTTTAGTCATGCAAATGCAAATGCACTGTTCTTCATCTCGGGAGACGTGTTTGCATGAAATTGGGATATTTCAGTGAGATATTCAGAGATTTTAGGACAGTGGGAGGACAGTGGTGAGCGAGCTGTGGGAATTTCGTTCCCAACCACGAATCAGAATCACCTTGCCTTCGTCCAAGCCTTTATGCCTTAGAGCTTGAACATCTCCTGATGTTCAGAGGAAACTCCTGAATAGCTGCTGTTAGCATTTAATTTGGCTTCAAACACGTTCTGCCTTTTCTGAGAGGCTGCAAGGTAACCTGAGAGCAGCTTTGGCTGGGAGGGTGGCTGATGCTGTTAAGACTGCTCATGCTGAGCAATGAAGCTCGGATGTGACCTTATCAACAAGGATTTTTACAACTATGCAGGAGACAGGGCAAAATGATCTGGACAAACTCGGTTTCCTGGCCAAGAGCACGAGAACAAACAAAAATTGACTCATGGCAACAAAAATCTGCCCTCGCATCATCGTGACTAAACTATAATTAGACACCTCCATTTTTTTTTAATCGCTCGTGATTCTTTTTAAGGGCTGGAAATATGAGAGAGGATTTCTCAAAATTTCATACAGAGGTATTTTTAAAGTGACTTTTAAACCCTTTTCACGTTGAAGCGGAAAAAAAGTTCTCAAAATGCCTGGTTTCTGTCAACTGGCCAATAACTGATAGGCAAGGGGCTGTAGCTCTGGGCCTGGTACAGTAAGGAAAGGCAAGGAACCTTTAAGACAATCACTGTAACGTTGGTTTCCATCTCCTGGGCTGCCACACAGTGCTGGGGACACGACCACATGCACAGCTGAATGTTTTAAGGCAACTTTAGGATTGTTTGAGTAATTATCACATAGAAATCAGAAAACCTAAGTCAGGAATTCTTGCATGAAGTTTACATTTTCTTCCCAGAAGCCACCCTGAAACCAAAGTCAAACCTCAATTTAAGTATCTCAAGTAATAGCATTTACTATTTTACTAGGTTAACGACTTTCAATCTTGAAAAATCCTCATCTTATTTTCAGCTTTAGCTTCTAGCTACTTATGCCTTTTTCCCAGCTACAGACAATAGCTGCCTGTTAGCTCAGATGTTCCTTTCCTGGAAGACAGGGATGATGATTCTGCTTTCCCCTGTGAGGACACCCATACCCACAGAGGGCACTGAGGTTGGGGTAGAAGATAAGGGATCACTTTTGACAGCCTCACCTTATGTCTGGGGCCAAATCAGCTCGTCATGTTCCTGGGAAATTCAATGCTTGTTCTGTTGATCCCTGAACCCAGCTCAAAACCAGGACAAAACCTAACAGGGCCAGAGGACCCATCAGAAAGTTGTATTTTTCCTTCAGAATTTTGTGCACAGAAGCCAAATTATCTTGATTCAGGTCATGAGATTTTCCCAGAAGAGAGTTGCCTCACAAAAAATTAATGCATTATACTAACTAATCGTGTGTAAATAAAACCCATTTGAGTTACACTACATTTATATTCAAAGAACAGTTATTTCTAACAAAGAGCTGAGCCAGAGGGAAGCTCACCTGTGGCACTGTGTTAAACATCCAGTAAGATGCACTGCTCTGGTAATATAGCTTTGGAAACTCTTTTATGACTGGTTTTGCTTTTAAACTTACTAAGGTGACAGTGATAGGTAGGAGTAAGTTGAAAGAACATGAGCCTTTGAGCCAGGTACCTGTAACATTCCATCACATCACATCTGCAGGCACTGAAGGTTCAGCAGTGCACTGACAGACCTCTGCTGGGATAAACTGAGTTCCCATCCAAGCAAAGACCCAGGAGTGGCACTAGGACAGCTGAAGGGAAGAAAACCCAGCACGTTTCTAGCCATAGACCCTCAGGCTACAAAGGGTGATCCAGCTCACCCAGCCTGACATCTCACAGCACACCACTAAGGCATTCAACCCATTAGAGACCCATAACTTATTCTCAGGTACAGCCTGGCCTCCCAGAGAAGGCATCCTGCCCTGAGAGGAGGCTCTCAGGAAACAGCAAATCCCCTGTTTCCTTTGGCCACCCCTTCAGACAGTTAAATTTCCTTCCCTCCCCCTTAAAGCCTTCAGCCCAGTCTCTGACTGGAATTGCTCAGGAGTTTGCCCTGCAGTGGTTGCTGGGTTTGTGGGGGCCTCTGGTATGGCCAGAATTCCTGATGGGTGCCTTGTTGCTCCAGGATTTCTGTATTTTAATCAGCCTTAGGGAGCTGAGTGTGCAGGAGCATGTGGCATTCATGTGCAGTGCAGTGTGTGATCCAGGCTTTTGCCTTTCCAGCTCTCAGCCATTCACATCCTGGCAACGTCTCTCTTTTAAGTCCCCAAATACCCCCAGCCCAACAAAGAACAAATACCAGCTTCTCTGAAGCTACAGCAGAGAGAAAATGGCAGCTAAAAAAATGCACGAGGCCAACTTCAAAGTTGTTGCATTTGGTGCTGGGGCTTTGAAAAACCTGTCATTGGGGAGGGAGGGTGGGAGGCTGCTCTTTCCCCCTCCTTTCATTAAACGGCTCTTCAGAACTTGGGAGAGCTACAGCTCTCATTATGCATTCCTCCTTCTGGAAATAAATACTTGTGTGGGTTGTCACATTAGTCAGTAGATAGATGTCAAAAACAAATTACAGCCTGGCGTGGAGCCATGCATTGTGTGTGTGTGTGTGTTACAAGGGAGTGCCTGCGATTAAGAAGGTGGTTGGCTCCCCGTGTCAGAGGGTGGGGACTTTTCCAGGAGCAGGATTATAATGAGGGACTTTCTAAAGAAGGAACAGAGAGAATCACGATCTTGTTTCATTCCTTTCCCCACAAGGAGATATTACACAAACTCCCCATATGGCTGGTTGCTCCACAGAGAAATCCTACTCCTTCAACGCTCCTTCCAGCTCTGTGAAGTCAAAAACAAGCTAAGCAGTCCCACAGCTCACTTCAGCCTTTAAATAAGCTGGGGCCCTCCAGAGGGATGGGAACCGAAAACTTTTTTGTCCTTTCAAGGTCTGGAGAATTTTCCCCCACCCTTTTCTCTCTCTCATTTTACACGTTTTAGTCAGTTATGATGCCCAAATCAAACTCTCTTTCAAAAAATAGCAAGATTTTAAAAACACACCCAGTGTCCAACCCTCACTCTGAACCACTAGTTTTTTCCATCTGAGAGATCAGCATCCTGGATTATTCCCAAACTGTCCCTCTGCAGAAGAGCTGGGCCTTACTGCACACTCCTGCCCCCACGTTTTGCAAGTGTGAAAACACGAGCCAGGGAAGTTATTCAACAAATAATCAAAATTCTGCCCTAACCTGGATAAACAGAGGATTGCTTTTGAGAACCTAAAGGCAGAGGAGACTAAGTTGCATAATTAGATTATCTGATGAGAATACTTCAGTGAATAAAAGGATTTGTTTCAGTGACTCCTGGAACAGATTGAAGACCTGTTGTTGCTGTGACAGGCCTTCCCTCCCACTGCTGTAACTCTGGAATTCTACTGGAAACTACAGTGTGGGACCCACAGCTGAGAGAGATGAGAGAGAAATTCACTGCCTGCCCTCCACTTTAGCAGAAACTATGTCTCTAATCTTGAAATACCTTTATATTGGTTGTCTCTAACCTTAAGATACCTTTAGACACCACGGGGTGAAGGCTACACACCATTTTTAGCTGGACAGCAACAGTAAAGTCATTGTTCAAATATTTCTGAACCAGGCCACTGCTAGGGAATGTAAATGGACAACATTTAAAAACAAAACAAAACAAATCAGGCTCCCCCCCAAACTTTGTATAATTTCATTTTCATTCAGAATATTGACAAAAGTAGTGCATTCAAATGCTGTATCTCCAACTAATCACAGAAACAATTTAAAAATATGAGCCTTTTAAAAAGCAATAAATTTTAAGTGTTTCCCCCCCCCCCTTACTAATTTATTCTATAGGAGTGGTGGTGTCAAACTTTCAGAAATAATCACTAGAAATTCAATTATTTATACAAATTAAAGTGGAGAATTTATGCAGTCACATGATTCCAGCAGCTGGGGCTTTAAAAATCAAGTCAAGAGTTGTGTGACACACAGTATCCCTACTGTAGTTGGCAGTGCTCCGTCTATGTGCTGTAAACTCAAACTGGACAATGAAAATAAGTTTTCCAGCAGCATTTTATCTTATGCTGCTGTTCAGAGCTTGTATTTCAGTCCTCACTCATTCTTGGTGAGTCACAAGCTTTTCAAGCTTTCGGATTTCACCCCTCTAACATTTGTGTATCAAACCTGACCAGGGCTTCAATTCCTGTAAGCAGTGACGGGGTACAAATGTTCCTCTGAATCATCAGCACCACACACACGTTCGAAGGACTGTGCACGAGGCTTAAGGACTGGGCATAAATGTGAATATTCAGGTGAATTAAGCACAATGAAGCCAATTTTGCACCCCCTAAGGATCAATACTCTTAACACTACTCATGATTTTATGCCTGGCAATGTTTGTCAGCTTAGGACAAGGACACCGTGTTCTGGGTTCACATCAATGGGATCTTCAGTTCCAAAGTCCTGAGTGCTTTTGTGAGCCTGGGCCCAAGTTTTCTCTTAGTGCTTAACACACAGAATTAGTGCTATTATAAAATACTCATATTATTTGATTTAAAAAGCCCCTCTGTTTGAATCAGCTCTTTGCTGTGAGACCCCCCCCAGCACTGCCCAGGGGTAACACAGGGGTAAGAGGTTCACTTGAGGGGGGGTTGGTTGTTTGTTTGAACAAAACTGCAACAAGGAAAGAAAACAGAGGCAGTAACGACCTTTTGTTTACAGAGATATAATATTGCCAGATTTGATGCTTTACAGGATTTTGCTAACTGCAGCAAAGCTCAGAAAGAATACAGAGCAGCTTTTAAAACTCCTCTCCATAAAAACAGCAATAAACCCCCAGGTAACATCCACAACAGGGAACCTGGAGCCACCAGGTAAGAAAGTGTTGGGTTTGTTCCTGTTATTTTATTTTTATTGCTGGCACCAGCACACACAAACACACATTTCATAAATGCCCTTGGCTGCACCCATGTAGGTCTTTCTGTCTTAATGACTGGTCTCTAATGAAATATTTGAAGGCACTGGGCTGTCTCACAGAACACTTCACACATAAATGCAAATCACAAAAGAAATGTGAGTGCTGTCTTTCAGGCAGCTGCAAGTCACTGTACAGTCTCCTATGGTTTGGTTTGATTTTGGTTTGGTTTGGTTTGTGGGTTTTTTTTAAAGAGCAGTTAATTGTGACTGCTTACAGTGCACTGGCAATGATTTCCCAGCTCTCCCTTTTCTCCTTTCAAAGGCTCTAGACCAAATTTATCAATATGCTTAAATTGCATGAGCAAACTGGTGACTTTTAGCACTCTGAAACTTGTCCTTTCAGAGGAGTAGAACTGCAGGAGTCTTTCCCAAGGTATCTTCCAGCCACTGGGACAACTACTGGGACTGAAGTGCTCCTGTCACAGAATCAGTAAGGCTGGAAAAGACCTCTAAGATCACTGTTATGTCTGAACATCAAACAAGATTCGGGGATTTAGGAGACAGTGAATCAGATTACACCTCTCACCACATCTTATCTGAAAAGGTATCTGGTCCTGGAATCAGGGTGGAGGAGTGAATGCCTCTCTATATCAGGTTTAATAATACTTTGGGTTCTAGATTTTCCTTCTCAGCTTTGCATGCATCAAAAATAACACAAGTTCCTGAGCTATAAAATCAGGGAAAGTACCTTCACCTCTGTTGGGAACCCTCCAAGCACTGTTCCCAAGGGAGCAGCTACAATGCTGAACAGCCACTCTCAGTGCACGAGACCCAGGATTTATCCGAAGTGCTGAATCAGTCAATAAACAGCACACAGCTCTTTTGTTTTGGGTGACAGGTTCTCAACACTTTTCAGAAAAAGCTGGGCTAGTGTACATAAAACAAATTAAAGCAGAGTGGATGTTTTAGATAGTCCAGTTTCTGCTCTGTGGATCTGCTGAGATTATTTGTCTGACTTCCAACCGTGGTCCTAATTCTGAAAACTTGGCAGGGAAGGCCAGACATCAGGAGGAGCATCTCACATTACTAAATATGTCAAATGAGGACAGAGAGCAGAGCTGAAAAATAATAAGCTCAGCAAGGCCAATCTAAAGGTGTGTCTTTATCTTCGAGGGCTTATCATTTAACAGGAGATGGGGCTATTTGGTTATCTTGCCCAGCACAGAGCCACAGCTCTGCTCCAGGGAACTGCTGGAACAGATTCTCCAGAGAATCTGCCTGGGTTTCATCCCTGTGCACAGCTGAAGAGCTTTTTCATTTGCTTGCCTCCATCTTTCACTGAGGCCATCTTGGTTTGTATTAAACATTTTGAGCATGGTGAGGTTTTTTTCAGCTATTTTTCTTCATTTACCAAACCATTCAGGTTTTAACTTTCTAAATTTCATATTACCTAACAGGCACTTTATCTGTTTTTTTAAAGTTGCATACTAGGAGAAAAACTACAGATCCCAGTTTGTGAATATCTAGATTAAAAAGATTCTTCAGTGTTAAAAAAAAAAGAAAAAAGGTTAAGGTGAAAGACAAATTTAAAAGAAACTCAAGAAAAACTTGCAGACCATTTCTATTCCAAATGTAAGTGTTGCAAGGAAGAAAGAGAAGATAAACAATATATTTATAGTAATGTAACAGTATGGCATCTGCAGTCTCTGCTTCTCCCTTTTTCAGTTCTCCTACCATGCATTTCTCCTCCCTCTTCTTCCTAGGGAGCCTTGAATCCATCTTCCTTCTTCTGAGTCCTGCAATTTTAACTCTAGAGTTCTCCATATTTCCTACCTGGTGTGGCTTTTTTCTTCCTCAGTATCAGAAGCAACCAAAGGGAAGGTTCTGTTGTAATCAATGTTATTGTTCTCTCTGACAGCCAGACACAAATGAGGGGGATTAGAGGTTAGAGAAGTGAGTCCTGACGTTCTGCACCCTGAGCACTCCTCTGATCCCACCAGTGCAAAGGTTACTGGTGGAACTGGGAAAGCTCCAGAGGTCCATAAGGTGCTGAAATGGCTTCATATGGTGACCAAAGGTTTGGAAAGCCTTTTACATAAGGAATTACCACAACTACAGTACTTCAGACTTGCATGGAGCTGACACAGAGTAGGAGGGAGGTTCTCTAAATCTTAGGTGGCTCAGAGACAGCAGGTGCAATGTCCACCAAATGACAGCTGTGGAACCAAATTTCAGACTGGGAGAGTCTTTCAGAAGGACACTGTGGGAGCTGAGAGCTCACACGGGGTCAGGGGAAAACTGGACATCCAGCCTGACTCAGGACAACCATTCCTATGTTCTTCTAATAGCAATCAGGCCTTTGGTTTGTAACTTGACTTTGTGGATGATCTGTAATTGAGAAGAACTCCATTTGCAGAAAGCAGGATAGTTTTGAAGTCGTAATGTTTAAGAGCACCATTTGCTTCAAATGCAAACCTGATTTTGGATCAGTGAGAGCTAAGTAAGTAGGGAAGTTCAATTACTCTAAATCATTTTCTAAGTACTAAAATGTGGGTATTTGAAAGACATATGAGGAGAAGGAAGAGTTCAGTCCTTGCTGCTGATGAAAAAGAAATATCAAAAATATTTTAGGAATCAATGGAACAACAGCTGCAATTTTCAGAAAAGGCTTATTTCTGATTATGGTCAATCAGGAAAAAAAATCAATGAATCATTTCCTTTTAAGGAAGATCTTTGTTTTCTAATTAATTTAATTCCTTTTGAAAAATCTTTTTCCCAAATGCTGAGTTATCTGTATTTTATCTCATTGGTTACTGTGCTGCTTTCAGTCTAATCCCAGCGAGCAGAAGTGAAAAAAATAAAAAAGCAGCAAAGGAGTCTGGCAGGAGAGTGAACTGTTCTCTCAGCATGTGCTTTCTGAACTGAGAGTGTGAAAGTAGCCATAAGCTGGCAAAAGTTCTGAAGCCATTCTGCATCTTTTGAGGTCACTGTTTTCTCTCCTAGACTGGTAGAAAGTGAAGTCAACCCCACAGTGGGTTGTCCCCAGAGTCCCTGAGCAGAAACAAACTGCATGTCCTTTCAGGACTGTGCAGCTGGAGGAGGTCAGATATGTTCCTCATCCAAACTGGGGTTCAGTGACACAGTGGAGGTGGGGAGGGAATTCTGTAGCTGCACAGTAAACAGGAACATTTCCTGCTCCAGATCTACCCTTGAATACTCCAGTTTTCCTCTTTTTATTGGTGAATGCAAGCGACGTTCCGCTTCGATCAAATGCCAACAAGATTGTCAAGAAGCCAACAGGCCCCTCCACTTCTGTGCACGACATTTAAACAAATTAAATCAAACTCAGGGAAGACTGAAACGTTCGACTTTTGCTGGACTGGGAGGTTGTAATCAACTAAAGCACTGGCTGTGTCTTCTACCCTGCTGCAGGATCCTGCTCTGCCTCTGCTGCAGTCAGAATTCCCTCAGTAATTGCAATCAGGTGGGAGCCTTCACCAGCTACTTGCTTTTCTCCTCCTCCCACAGAGGATCATTCCCAGGCCATCAGACAGGGCTCTGCTATTCTGCACCGGGGTGGTGAAAATCCTGGCGCTTCAGGGGCAGCCTTTACTCCACTGAACATTAACAGGTAAGTTTTTATTGGATTTGGACTCCTACTAAAACAGGTGAAACAGGAAATGGCTCTAATCCCTCTGGGGTTGGCTGGCAGTGAAATCCTCTCAGTGTCCCATGTTTTTAGGGAATGGAATCAGCAACAGCCATGCCAAGGAGTGACAAGTTGGCAGCGTCTGCTGTGCTCATCTTATGGAGCCACACTGGCCTTACTCTGCTTCTAAAACACACATCAGGACACCCCTGTGAGGCAGAGGGACTCTCAGAAAGGGTGGGAACAGAAATCCAGGGAAAAGGGTGAAAAGGTCTGTGTTACCTTTCTCAGAACATCTCTCCTGGAAGCAGAAGGCTTGTCTACACTTGTGACCACTCCAGTCAGCTGTGGCAATTTAAATTTACACCCTAACCTACGCAAGTGGAAGCAAGTTGAGATGCTCTAAGACATCACTAATGAAATCAAGGAGACACATTCACACACACAGATATGAGAACACGCAAATTCAGATATACTTATGTACATACATGCATGTATATGCTAAAATGAACCACTTAACTGATGTGTACCATGACAGGGATTGCTTTTTTGTTATTTTAAGTACTTTTTATTCTATTCTATTAGAAGCAAATTGTACAATGGAGCCTGACATGTTAAGTATCATTTCAGAAATCAGGTAATAAGTGCACCAGCTCCTCAGTAAGTGTCTCCCCACTTTGTCTTTGGTTGATTTTCTGATATCAGTTTCTTACTCAAGCACCTTAAACAGCATTCATATGAAAGGGAACTGAAAGAAACCAAAAACTTGGTCTTCAAATACAATTTTTTTCCCCTAGTTTGTTCTTCTAGAAGTACAAAGTTTGCAACTGTGGAGTAAAGCACTGAGACTCCTGGAGGAAAAGGTTTTAGAGAAGACTCATGGAGGAAAAGGTTTTAGAAAGAACAGCACATTTCCCTGAAAATGTGTAGTAAGCTGAAAATCAGCTTCAGACTTTCAGTTAACCAAGAAAAAACCCCAAACCTTACCATGCTAAATATAGTTAAAGATCACTTTTACTTTTTAAAGATCACAGTGTCAGTTCTCCTGTGAGAACCACCACGGTTTTCCCTCTGCCAGAAAGAATTGATTGGGCATTTTCTCCAGGGAGACCCGGAGCAGCACTGGCTGTTTCTTCCATTCTTTTCAAGCACTACATAGACATGTCATCCAGGAACTTTCCCAAAGCTTTGTGAGAAAAAAAAAAAAAAAAAAAAATCACACTGCTGTGCTAGGGATACACACAGAGAATTCAGTAAGTGATATGTTGATTAAAAGATTCCTTGTGGATTTTTTTTTTTTTGAACTGTCGGCTCGAATCTGTTCCTTCCACTCTGGAGACCAACAAGATTTCCTTTGTGCATTTTTCACGTCTGCTGGTTCAGAAACGGGCATCCAGTCAGACAGTGTGTTTTGCAAATGATGCAATATGAAGACTTCACTTTTCTGCCTCTTTTAGACAAAAGGTAATGTAACTCCTAATTTTCCCTTCTCCTGCAGAATGTCACTGCTCTGTGCTCCAGGACCCAGATCACACTCACACTTAAATCCCACAATCTGATCTCCCACTGGAGAATCCTGCACTAAAACTGGGAATTGTTTCACATTGTAAGTGTTCCTCTAATTATACTATCAGAGATTATTTTAACACATTCATTTCATACCTTTTAGCATCCCTTTGACCACAAGCAATCAAAAAAGCACAGGAGGTGGAGACAACACCAAATGAGTGGCAACTGATCCAAACCAAAGAATTGAAAAAAAGCCCACGCTGCTGACTCTGGATCAAGATTCATTCATGCATGCAAGGCAGCAGCAGATTGATTACTTTTTGGCCTCTTGGCACATTTACAGTTAAATTGCTTCATTTGTAACGGAATCGATATTTCTAATTACATCAATTACAGTATTAAAAATATAATGATCCACAAGAGAAGCGAAACAAGGATACAACCCAGTGTTTTGGATGTGTTCCAGTACAGCTTTCAGCTCAAGGTACATTCTTTATGCAAATAAAAAACCAGAAACATGACAATGTTGGGTCCCTGGGACCTTGGGCAGCCGTCTCGTCTCCACGTCCCTGCTCTGAGACAGGCTCAGATGTGTCCCAGGATAGCCAGACATTCCCAACAGGTGTTTGTTTAACCCAGCCACTGGAAGACTGATTCTACACTCACATTTAAAAATCAACGCTTTTCAATGCTCATTAAAATAAACCCACCACGGTTTTCACCTCAGCTTCTGAACTGATCTCCCCATCCCACAGCGTCCCCGGAAGGAAAGAGAGCCAGGGTAAAAGGTGGAGCACAGAAAGCTGGCCTGAGAAGCATATGTAGCATGAGCATATGGAGGAGCAAGGTCATGCTGCCAAAGCCAGAGAAACTGCAGATCCAGGTGAAGGAAAAAACCAGCAGAGAAGAAGCCATAGCCAGGCATGGGGATCTCTGACTTGCTGAGCAACACTCAAGAGCAGAGAGAGAGGTGAACCAGGGGAGAAAAATTGAATGTGTTCATTGTTTTGCCAAAACCTGCGTATTTCTAGTGCTAGTTAAAAGGTGAATGTTTCTGTGATCCTTAGAAAATCGATGTTTTCTGCTTTACACAATGACAAATTCCCTAAGAGGAAAATCATGAACAAGGTGTTCAATGCCCACAACTCTCCCAGAGACACGGATAGGAAATACATGCACTCAGCACCAAAGGAAATTAAGACATACTTATCCAATGGTAATGGCACTTCCCAATCCACTGGGAAAAAAAAGGGTATTCATTTGTACAACTTTGCTTAGCCCAGTGCTTTTCAATGCTGCAGCATTTTGAGCACAGGTCACAGGGATGGGCTGACTGTGGAAATGCACCTCCATAAACCCAGAACTGGGAAGTTCTGTGTCCCTCACAGTTGTGGGAGAGAGCAGTTACACACTGGATTCAGTGGCACACCTCACACCCCACTCCTGCTCTGTGTCCCCAACACTGGAACCCAAAATGAAGATCCATCCAAGGGACTGATCCCAGACAGCCTGGTGGGGAAACACTTGGCTTGGCATAATTATTTTCACACCATATAGATTAATCTGAGTACTTAAATTCTGCTTGTGAGTTCCTAACTAACATTTCTGGGCTGCAGAGTTTCTAATTACAAGTATTACCATTTCTAATCTCCTGAAGCCCTGCCTGCTGTGTCTGCATCCGAGTCATCACATTACAAGGCCCTCTATTGTCTCACTGCATTCTTCTCAGGCCTTCAGATGTTAATAAACTAGAATAATGAAACAGGAGGATAACAGTAGGATGATAGTACATTTTAATTTAAAATGGAGGGCTTTCTAGTAATGGGGGACACCTGAAAACTAATGCAGGCTTAACATAGGCAGACATTTGAAAATACTGAGATTTCCTGATCCCACCACAGAGAACCAGAGCTGGAGCAAACAGGGAAGGAAACAAAGGTGGAGATCACTGACAAATCTGGATTAACACAGGCACTAGAATGCCACTAAAATAAACACAACACACTCCCTGCTCTTTGCCAGCCTTTGGAGTGGTCTGTGGAGCACCCAGGAGACACACACTCCACCCTTTTGATACTCCCAAACCTGCCAGACAGTGAAGAGACACAGAACAGAAAGCACAAAGTACTTTTGGAATTTGTGACAATAAAGCCTTACGGTATGAAAACACAGTAAGGGAAAGGCAATATAATTGTGGTACAAATCAATAGAGTCTAACTGCAGGGACGATATTAATGTTGTTACACACTTAATCCATGGCTGAATTTGTCTTAGTGAATTGTTAATGTTCTTTCTAAAACAAACAGGCCAGGTAACTTTGCTTCTTTCTGCCTTGGCAAGCTCCTTTCATTACATCTCCACATCCCTCTGAAATAAGGCACACCATGACCAGTTTTTAAATCTACAAAGCTAAAAACCTCTACAGTGGGGAAGAGGAGCAGCAGAAAATTATAGTTCACATGCGTAAAGTACAGCCTGCCAAGAGCAAAAAAGTTTTAATTTGTCGATGCTGGGCTGTGGATTTGGAGTGCCAAAATTATTAAGGGCAGGACACTGCAGTGAGTAGCAGGAACAAGAGCTGCTCATGAACCTCACTGTACACAGCACTGATCAAAGCCAGCTTTGAGAGGGCACAGAACAATGAGATCCTCCTTCAAAGGGGAAAAGAAGAGAACTTGTGGAAAGGAACTGGCCAAATCCTCATGATAACGAGAGAGAAATGCCTGATCCTTTGATAACAAGCCTCCTTGAACAGGGAGAGAACAATGTGACCACTTCCACCCTCCACCTGCAGCACTTAGGGTGAACCAGTCACCTCTGGGGACAGGGAACACTGGACCAAAACATACCTACTCCCCTTTCCTGACCCCATGGCAGTGGCTGAAGGAATCACCACTATTGGAGCTGCACAGTCCATCACTGAAGCAGCTTTACACGTCATGGGGCTTCATCCTGGACTAACCAACTTTAGGAGCCACTCCTCTTGCAACACAGAAAGCTCAGTCCACAAAGACTATAAAACTGATCTCTGGTGATGTCAGAGAAGAAGGAAAAACTGGGGTTAAACATCAGAGCCCGTGTTATTTCATTTATCCTTATGCACCCTGTAATACACAATTACTGAGTGAGACCACAGGAGGGATAAGGTGAGGTTGTTTTAGATGCTTTAATTGTGCATCTCTGTAGCTAAATAAAGCTTTAGGCATTCTTTGAGTTGACCTTGGATTTCTCAGTTTTACTAGTCTTGTTTTTTAAAAGCAATATCCTGTAGTGATTTTTACTTTAAGATTACTTACACATGCTTTCAAGGTTTAAACCACTTTACTATTCCCATCTGTAAGGGAATAACAAAGGGAGAAAATTTACACTCCAAAATTCTTGATAAAAATAGGGAATATGTTCAACTTCCATCTTTCTTATTTTCTAACCAATAATAATAATAAAATCTACTGGTGTCCCTCCTGTCCCATATCTCATTTCTTTCCTCTGCCTGTGAGATCTAACATTATCACAGATGTACAATATAACATATTCCAGCTCATGCAAACAAAAGCAGCACAAAGAAAAAAAGTACCCGGCAGTTTCGAGTCATTCTTCGCAAATAACAGTAACAAATCATCTCCCAAATGAGCTTGATTTTCACCAGCACTTTGATTGCCTATTATGCTAGGTGGATTTTGGGGTTTTTTTCCGAACAATCGTTATTTCGGAGTCACACGGACACCACCGTTCAACCCTTACACTGTATTGTCTCCCCCTGATATATTCCTCTTCCTTCCCTCCTTTCCCACTTCACATCACTCTTTGTTCTGCCTGTGCAGAGGAGAAACCCAGTGGGACATGACTGGAGGCAATAAGGACGGCAGTAAAGCAGCAGGGCTCTGTGCAGTGAAGTCTGTTGCAAACTCTATTGCTTACCCAGGTGCCCCTTAGATTGGCTCAGAGAATTCCTCCCTCTCATCCTAAAGAAATCTCCCTGAAGGTTGAACCACTTGGCTCTCAGGGAGCTCTGGAAACTCACACGAGAGTGGCAGTTTCGGGAGAAATTCGAGGGACTTTGCTTTGTTAATGAGAAGAGGCTTGAAGCGCACTCCTATAAAACTCTCTTCAAAACACACTCTTTAAAACACTCCCTCTTTGAGCAGGGACAGAGGGGAGTAAAGGACCCCTTTGTATAAAGGAAACATCTTTTCAAAGTGGCCAGTTTTAACTAAAAATGCTGGTAATGCCACTAAATGCTCTTAAAAACCTTAATTCAAAGCAACGGAGCTGCTCCTGTTTGTGTGCTCCCCAAATTTTCCCATGCATGTGTGAATATCAGGACAACAAATCCAAGCGTAGCAATAACATGACTGGCTTTCTCAGACCTTCTGAGCTTTCTGTTACCTCTCCCAGACCCCTCAGGTCATGCTGAAAACCATTGATGCAGTTATATCCTTTTCCACAGGAGTCACAATAAAGCACCAGTAATAGAGTCCTAATGGAGCCCATTCCTTCCTGGAAACCCACAGAATTTCTCAAACACTGAGCAATTACATCACACCCCATCCTTTACAAAATACCCTGATATGACTATGATTATTACTTCTGTAGAGGACACGGGTTTAGGATTATCAACAGAGGCAATCCATAGGCTGAGGTGTATTTCCCAGACAGTCCAAAACATGTCCTGAATAGCTCCTGGGGTCAATCAGAACTAAGGGCACTTGGCACTGTGTAGCCAGATATGTCTTTTCTCACCTCACAGAAAAAGCTGGTTTCAGGGGCAGGAACTGAGCCAAGACTCTGCTAAGAAGTGAGTTTATAAGAAAAAGACTATAGAAAATGGATCTGGAAAGCCAACATCCAGTGAAAAACATCACTGAACTCAGGACACTTTGCAAGACTGTTTCACCCAGGCACTCTGATCTGGGAATTACAAAACTCTTCAAGTTAAGTGACAGGACCCAGGGAATGGCTGGAGCTGTGTCAGGGCAGGCTCAGGTTGGATCTCAGGGAAAGGTTCTTCCCCCAGAGGGTGGTTGGCACTGCCCAGGCTGCCCAGGGCAGTGGGCACAGCACCAAGGCTGCCAGAGCTCCAGGAGGGTTTGGACAACGCTCTCAGGGACAGGGTGGGATTGTTGGGGTGTCCTGGGCAGGACTGGATGGCCCTTGTGGGTCCCTTCCAGCTCAGGGTATTCTGTGACTATATGATTCCAGTAAATCTCAGGGGGGGTAGATACTGCCAATGCATCTTAACTGAGGCAAAGAATCGGAAGAAATAAACTGAAATTCACTCCAATCTCTTTTCCAGCCACTTTTCAGACGTCCAGGAAGGATCTTCAAACATCTGTGCTCTCCCTGCCTTAAAACATGAAGACTAATGAGCGAAAGCTGATTTTTCTACTGTTATGCCAAATCAGAGCTGACTTTGGACTCCAGTTTCAGAGGTGTGTGAATCACAACAGTCCCGTTCTCATTCACATGCATAACAACGCAGCTCCCATTAACACCACCGGGAAGACAAACGAGCCTGGAAAAGGAGGGTTTTCTTCAACCAAAATAACATCATGCGAATCTACTTTTAGCCTTTAATGGCAAAGCAACACCCTGGAGGGTCTTTTACCGTAGATGTTCAAAATTACAGCTGAAACAACACCTGCACAGCCGTTTTAAAAAAGTAAAACGTCTTATATAATTTTAAAGCTGGTTTTCCTACTTGCTCCTTGCTGCCCAAAAAGTGTAGCTGCAGTATTCTATATGCCCTCCCCATGCAATATGAATTCAGATGGTGGCTGACAGGGGGAGATTTGGAAGTAAGATTTATCTCAAAGCATGTTTCCATGTTTACACACTCAGCATCGTTTTTCATTTCCACCTTTAACCATTATTCCTCCCTGGCAGTAGAAGTCAGGTTCTTAATTATGTGGAATTTTTCATTGTAATGAAAGGAAACATAAAGATCCTTGTGAACACATTCACATTTATAACTTATTTACAATGTGTTTTCAGGGTTCCAATAATTCATAGTGCTAAAGGTGGAAGACTCCACACACTAGCTGCAGTATTAATGCTTTGAAAAATTATTAGCCAAACTAGGAATTTTATTAGTCAGCTTTTCATGTTAGATGTGCTCTGCTGGGATTTTGCTATATCAATGCTTACTTCATGTTCTGACAATTTTTCTAACTAGCCTGAGATATTATTGTATTAGATGATGATTTACTCATTCTATTAAGCCCTGACAATAAATACATTTTATGCTAAATTAGTTCTTCCTTAAAAATACTTTCTTTCCGATAGAGAAAAAAAAAAGAGAAAAGAACTCTGTTCCATTTAAGACAGAAAAGTAAACCACTGCAAGATCTGAAAGATAAGAAATGTATTAATTGTCCACCCTTTTCAGGAAAGAAATATTATATTTTTTAAAGTGATAATGAGCTTCCTTTGAGGGCAAACTCACAAGGGGATCTCCTATCTGTAAGTTCTCCTGCCAAAGAGCAGAGTGTTGCAGGAAAGTCTCAGTGCCTCTTTTGGGGGTTGTTTCCGATGTAAAGAGGAGCAGTATTTAACTGTTAGTTGTGCCATAAGAAACTGGGAGTCGTGCTCTTGACACTCTAGGCAAGACCTATTTGCACTGGACTCAGAAATGTTGATCATACTATTGCAGCCAGGGCCATCTGTGCTAAAACCAAACACAGCCTCCCTGCTGAAGTCAGGAAAAATCACAGGTATTTGTAGATTGTTTTCCTAAGTGCCTACTTCCATTGCACTACCTGCATCATTTTCATGAGGAAGGTATTACTGGCTCCTTATTTCAGATTACTGGCATGTAGGCTCAGATTTTATCCTATCAAAGGAAATATGGGTCGATACCTGCCTTAATCTAGAAACAACAGAGGGAATGCCATGCAGTGTCTGGCAAGGTATTCATCTTCCTATCACATTAGGATTTGGAAAGGTGGCTTTCATATCCCACTGTATAATTTCTACTTTTGAGTGATGGCTACCCAGCAATAGATGTCTGACCCTGCTCCTCCCTGGCTGATGATGTAAAACACTGCTGCCAGACTGGTGGGATAATGAGATTTTATTTGAACGCTGGATTTCTGAACACCCAAGGACTCACTATCCTGACCCCTTCAGGATATTTTGGCATGAGCACCTCCAAAATCAAGCACAAGAAACACAGATCTCTTGTTCTTTGTGTCCTCAGATGGGGCAGACACATCTGCAGCCAGGACAAACCAAGGGTGTAAGATTTGATCTGTGTAAAGTCAGACAACACTAGCAGAGAGCAAAATCACATTATCAGCATTTAAGGTTACTTAGACACTTTTCAGGGCACTTTGCTTGGTCCTCAACTTAAATAAATCAGTGTAACTCCACTGATCCACCAATTTATGTGCCCTGTTTACTGTCTTTTGACCAAGCATCTCAGAGAAACTTCTCACCTATAATTCTTGCCTCTGATTCTGGTTTATTCTCACGAGCATGAACATTTGATAATGCTCTGTGATTAGATTAGCTGATATTGCAGTAATTTATGGTCAATATAAGTCTGGTCTACACACACAGAAATTACACTGGTTTAACTAAATCGGTTTCTAAATCAATTTACCTAAATTGGAGCAGCTTCCAAGCGAGGGCACATAAATTGGTTTCAGAATGGCTAATATCATGTTAGTTTAATTCAGTTTTAAGAATGTCCACACAGGGGGGTTACAGTGATTTTATTAAATTGATTTAGAAACCAATTTATTTCAACCACTACTATTTCTGTGTAGGCCAGGCTACAGAGACAAGTGCAAACTGCAAAATGCCACATTAATTGTCACCATTACTGCTCCCAGGAACTAAAGAAGGAATTAGTTTGAATAAAGTTTTCATTTGTTAATGAACAGCACACTGGGCCAGAATAAAGCTAATAAACAGTGTTTTGTTTTCATGATGGTTTTCCTCAGGGCAGCTGATATGCCATTAGTGATGAAATGTCACACGTTGTTACATTGCAGCCACAGTGTGAAAAGGTTAAAATGTAAATATATTTAAACATCTTGGGGCGATTGTGATTATTGCTAATTTTTACTTATATTACAACAGAAGAAAAAAAAAAACCACAACTTTACTTTCCATTTGTAACGTTTATGTTTTCCCTGAATTTTACATTTTGGATAACCTAAAGAATTTAATGCTTATTTATTTCAACAGGCATGGTAAGAAACCAGTCCTTTATTTTAAATATAAAACCTAGAGATTGTTTAATGCTGTGGTGATGAAAGACTGAGGTGATTCCCCTTCCATCCTCATCATCTACAACCCGACAAAGGCATCTGAGTAGTGGTTGAAGATGTGCATAAACTGAATATTCACACACTTCCAGCGCTAATTGCAAGGCAAAGGGCAGAACTCAAGTTTCCTGACAGGAGGGCAGTCCCCTCAGTAACAGCGACCTGAGCTTGAAGAGAGGTCAAACGCCTTTTGATGGGGAGGATATCGGAAAACAGCCGGGTTAGAACTCCCTTGTATTCTCTCTTGGTCCCTGGGATACAATCGTGATGTCATGGGATATAATCGTGATGTCATGGGATATAATCGTGATGTCATGGGATATAATCACGATGTCATCTACGAGGAACAGCACATTCCTGTGAGATGCTGCTCACAGTCCCCACGCCTCAAAATGATTTCACACCAGAGAGTTGGGAGTGAGTGCAGAAGAACTGATTCTGTCCCTCTTTCTCCATAATATCCAGGAAGCCACTGAACAGGGATGCTCACAGGGCATTGAAGTGCAAATGTCACTTGAATAGCCTGGACAGATGGGTCTTTTCACGGAGAGATTAGAGCGTGGCTCTGTGTCCTGGGGAGCCAGGCAGGCAAGGCTCCTCTGTACAGTGGCACACAAAATGTCTTTGGGGCTCCTAGATGGAAGCAGGTCTTGTTCCTTGCTCAGGGTTCTCACATCTCTGGCAGGTACTTCTTTGATCACCACATTTAGAAAACGCAAGGATTTTTTGCCGAGCTCTGGGAGGGTCTTGGAGACGAACAGCTATTCCCGTCAGTCGTGACATGCCCTGTCCTCTCCCCTTCCCTTCACACACACCGCATCTTTCACAAGGCTCCTTCCAGAGCAAGACGGGTCCCAGGGCTGTCCCCCTCCATCCTCCACCTCCCAGCTCCGGTCCCAGGAGCTGCAGACTTTGTGGCTGCCGTGTCTCAAATTCTTACCATCCTCGGCTGTCTCGCTGCCTTTCAAGGACCCGATTAATTACTTCGCGTTTACAAAGCCCTTTGAAGATGAAAAGAGCTTTAATATCAGTGGTAAGTACCATGATTATTTACTCTTCTGGCTTTCCCCTCTTTGTCCTAGTAGACAGAAACTGGTGACCACCTGGATTTTGATGTATGACCACAAAATTGGCCTGTGGAATTCAGCAGCACCTGACACACACACTCTGTCCTGCCACGCCGAGGAGATCACGTTTCATTCTGTCATCACATTCTCGTGTGGTGGCCCAGACTGTCTCCAGGCAGGCACAGCATTTCAGTGACATGTATTTAACAACCAAACACTGCTGCTGGTTTTACAACTATTGTTTTCTCACAGCCTGAGGTGCAACACAGGCATGATAGCACCAAGAACAAGGTAGAGGCGAAGGGATGTGAAAGGCAAAGGAAGAACTTTTAAGAGAACTCAGAGAAATGCTCATTTCTTTATGAACACCTTGTCCCAGGAAGGGCAGCTGAAGGGATTAAAAAGATTGCTACCAAAAAATGCAGAAAAAGATGATGTAGTTGATTTATGCTGCTTCAATCTTGCTCCCTGGCAGACCAGCCTGCAATCCACACCTGAAACACCAAAGTCACAGAAACATCTACAGGATTGCCATGAAGACTTTGACTTATTTGAGAATTACACTAAGCTTCCGTTTCTTTGCACAGCATTCAGTACACGGAACATGTAATTTGCTTCAACTCAAAAATTCCCTTTCTCCAAAGTTCAGTCTTACTCCAAGGCTTTCCAAACAGAGGATTAAAGGGAGATATTGCCCCTTGCAAAACAAACACCTTCCTTGAGGCTGCAAATGAGAAATTCCTCAAAACCAACTCAGCTTTGAGCTTCCCAGGTAGGCTGGCACAGCCATGGGCTCCCTTGGCTGTAACTGCAAGTTTCCTGACAGCTACTGAATGAGCAGAAAAATGTCAACTTTGAATGGAAAAAAAAAAAGAAAACAATAACAAATGCCTCCTAAGTGCACAGCTGCCTGAAACACAGGTGCCAGCATTAGCAATAAGGGAACAAACCAGTATTTTCACATCATAAGGTGCTGCCTGCTACAGTTTAAGTGTAAGTGTAAGATGTGATTAGCTGCAAACAGGTAGGGCTGCTCTTGCTGAGTGTTCAAATACAAAAGGAAGCTGATGGATACATAAATAAGTTTGGTGTGACTGCACAGGCAACACACACTCAGCTTGCCTAGAGCCCAAAGCCTCACCTGCTCGAGCCATAAATCACCCCCCTGGCACCACATTTAGACCCAGGGCCGTGGAATTACTCTACAGACAGTCCTTGACTGCCTCTAACATGTCTCACAATTAAAGTCCAGTAAGAGTTTCAGTGTGTAGTATTCTGGTATTCCAAAATAAGCTCTTCTGAATCAGATGGAAAGCCGTGTTCCAAATGAATTTTTAAAGGATCCAGTTAAAACTCCCTGATGCTGGAGGGCTGGCATTTTGCCCCATTAAACACGCTTGTCTTGTAAGAAGTTCCATGCAACATAGATGAAATTCAGAGCTCTATCTGCACGAGAGGAGGAGGCTGCAGGCATTTAAGGGGCTTTTCTGTTTGATCTGAGTGCAGCGCAGGCACGACGAGCGCTCGTGGATGTGCTGTGGAGAGTTGCATCTGTCCTTGGTAATTGGGAGCACAAGTCCATCTGCCAGGATGTGTTTGGTAAATCTCTTTGCAGGCTGCCATTTTGTGAGCAAGGACATACATCCACATCCCCCTCGGTGACCCCTCCCTAAAACCATTCGTAGAACCTGCCAGCTGTTCGTTTCTCTGACTCATCCTCCAGTTATCCTTAAGGAGAGAGTGGAAAGAGGGGAAAAAACCCCTACACGCTTACACATAGGCATGTGCAGCCACAAGGAAGATGAGGGGGGCAAGAAGGCATCCCCTGGACAGTGGAGAGTTGCATATTTCTGGTGGAGAAATGGCCAGGCAGCAAATCACCTGCCACTGAGCTCTGCTGCAGCACCAGCACAGCCTGCACTCTGGCTTTTTTCCCTTCCCCTTTGCTCCATTCCTTCTGGAGCTGTCCAGCTTGATAAGCCATCCTCTAGGTAGAAGAAGGATAAAATGCACAAAGTGAAGTAAAAGACACAAAATCTCAGTGAAGAACCTTCCAAGAATGAACTGGTGCAAAATTCCGCTCTTAATTACATTAATATTAAAACACTTACTGGAAGATACTGTAAGAGCAATTCTTTCTGAGCACTTCAGCAGATGAGCATGGCTTTCCTTCTCCCACTTCAGAGTGCTCTTTATTAACTTTTTAAATGTTTTAATTGTTTCTAATGTTTCATCTAAGAGGAACGTCTTGTAGTGGAGGAAGCCCGTTTGGTTGGGGTTTTTCATGAGTAATTCTCAATGGAAATGCTCATCATTAGAAATCTGACCTTACATTTAAAGAGCTGCGAGGGAAAAAAGCATAATTAATTAGACACATTATTTTTCCTCCAGCATATTTTAAAAATTAGCAGCTGGAGAATGAAGGAGATGGGGCTGATCCTGCAGCCCTTTCACACAATAGCTGTTGCACTGATGGCTCTGGGAATGCAGACGGGGGCAGAAGGATCAGGCCCTAAAGCCTAAGCCAGGCCTGTGCACAGGCACAGATCAGGCCTCTTGCCATAGTATCCCGAGCACTCTCATTCCCTACTGAAGTCAATGGGAACAAGAGAGGCACTTTATGGGTACAGGATTTAAAATCCCCAGTGTTTTATGGCACACAGGGCACCAGCTCTCCACCCCTGCACACACCAGCTCCATCCTGCACAGTGCTACTGATTTTAATTGGGTGCCATGTCACCTTACTCCAGCACAGCAGAGCTGAGAAGCAGGTCCTGGATATCTAATCCACCAGCAACTGTACTTCAAGCACCTCTTTATTTGCATTTCTATCCCGAGGCATCATTGATCATGAGAACTACTCAGTACACAGGATTTTATAGAGTTTTATGCTCCTGACATTTCACCATTCCAGTAACTACCTCTCAAACCATGAGTGAGATTTTGATCTGAGCCTCAAGACTCGGCTGTGTTGTCTGCTCAGTCCCAGCTCACGCAGATGGAAATACCTTCCATGCTTCAAAAATCATCACTTTCGAGATCTCCGACTGTCATTTCATTCTCACTACTACAGAGATAGAACAGCAACTTCATGGCTGCCTGGCTCGTGCAATCAGAGAATAACAATTCAAGTTCAGGCCAAAACTGTCTTAATTATAGGTCTGGTGGGCAGAGCTCTAACTGGAAATCTGGATTAAATGCTACCAATCCTTTGAAACATTCTCTGCATGAGGATGATGCAACCCTTTTTCCCTTATCTTTCGTCAGCTTCATTTAAATCTTCATGTCAGGAGTTCTTTCAGTCCAGGCATAAACCAGCAACTCCCAACTTTAGCAGTCAAACACTTTATTGCCCTCACTGGTCCTCACCCAGGATTATCCTCCCCTCAACAGAATTCTTGAATTACAAGGTACATACAACACCTCCCCCTGACTCTTCCAATGAAAAGGTCAGGCTTAGATCACCCCCAATTTTCATCATTAGTTGAAGCAAAACTTTTGGGCTTTATATGCCAAGAGGCCGAGCTGAGGTTACATACTCCTGAAACGTGTTTTCCACTTGAAAACAACGAGGAGTTTTTATCTGCTGAAGCCCCAAAACATTCAGGGCTCCTCATGGGAGGTGGCACAATAAGGTGTGGGGAGCACTGAGAAGCAGCACAGTTTTTAGAAAGATACTCTCTGAGCCAATGTTCAGAGGTGTAAACGCCTTATTCTGCAGTCAGAGGGGAAAGAGAAAGAAGTCCTTGCTCGCTGAGAGGGATCTGGAGTTTTGCCTGAGCTGGCTATTGGTGTCCAGAGGTTCTCACATCCTGCCAGACGTTCTCCTGCTTCTCAGCTGTGGCCATCTGAAAGTAGCTGCACCCAAGGATTGAACAGTTTGCTGTCACTGGCCATGTATTTCACCACAATCCATGTATTTCAGGTTAGTGGCAAAACTCACCATTCTCACTTCATGCAAATTAAGACAATAAATGCATTTCTTTGTGTTCTAATTGTATGATAAGTTCACATTTTTAATGCTTTTTTTCATATTCACTTCCATTTCCTTTTAGCCAATCTAATTTATTAATTAATCAGCTGTCTTGAAATATAATCCAGCCACAGTGCATTTCATTTAATGCAATTAAAACCCCCGAATGTTTTCTGGAGGGAATGTTTCTCAAATGGAGTAGTTCTTCCCTCTGGGAATTGCTGAACAATTTAGAGCAATGTAATCCAGAGAAGACCAGTCTCACTGATGAGTAATTGTGTTTGTTGATACTTTTCCCATGCAGAAGCTCTTTTCTGGGCAAGACAAAATTCTGAGATCTTTACTGAGTCAATGAGTAAATCTTCCACTCGTTCCCCACAGTCCTCAGTACTGCTGTTTCCTTCTCAATTTACACTCAAACAAATTCTTAAGGAGTTCAAAGGCGTTTCAGCTCAATAAGGAAACAGTGAAATTCAGGAGGCCAGTGCCCATCCTGATTTACTGTAAGTCAACTTCCAGCCCTCCAGCACCTTACATTGAAACTGAGTGCTGGATTTGAGGACTGTATTAAAGACATATGAAACTAATACCAGTAAGTCGCCTTAACTGAGGCAATATGAGCAAATGAAACTTTAAAAAAAGTGTGTATGTTTATCCAGACAAAGCCACTGACTGTTGAGAGGCTCATCAGTAGAGCACAACACTGTAATATCTCATCTACTTACAAAGCTGAGATTATGCCTTGGCTGTATAATAATAAACACCAAGATTCAATTGTGAAGTACATAAGGGAAAAAAGGGAAAGATAAAAATACAGAGGTACCATAGTAATGAACCAGGTATTTTGTACTGTCTGTTGCTTCCCTATGGGGAGTCACCAGGCAGCAAATGAACCAGGCAGTAAATTGTCAGAGCACAACTCTTCAGCTGACCTGTGCTCCCCAGCACACACACAAAGTGCAGCAAGAACCCACAAAAATCAACCTGCAGTAACAACATGCAAGGACCTGTTCAATCTGCTGCTCCAAACCAGGGCCTGCACAGTCTTTACTCACACTGCAAACAGTGAGCTGGCAGGGGCACACTTTGCTTCTAGTCAGCCAGCAGCTGAATTGCTGTAATGGGAGATCTTTCCATTCCCAGGCATCACTAAGTCTCAGAACAGCTGCTTTTCAAATTGCCTTCCATTGTTTCACAGGTATTACCTGCTCTAGAAAAGGCATATTCTAGGTTATCCTGGCTATGATTAGCCCATTAGTTTTGTAGCCACTGAGTTTGCAAGTTGCCATTTTCTCTACACAAGCTTGATCATCATCTCAAAAGAACTGTAGGCTGTGCCACTGTGGTCAAACTCCAAAAAAAAAGTTCAGCTTGCAGAAGATTCACCTAGAACTGCCAACTTTGGGGGGTGGGCGGAGAGTCTGATCCATCTTTTCTTGGACACATAAATTAATTATTTGCCTGTTACACTCGTGAGCTTTCTGTCTGTTTTATTCCTGCGGTTATCACTAAGTTCCATTTAAATCTGAGCTGTCATTTCTAATGCCTACCTTTGCAAACATAATTAGCAAATTACCTAGTGGCTTTTTTATCATTTTTACCCCCTTCTTATTAAACTTTTGCCAGGAGCAGCTCACAGGAAGCACAACACCAGTGCCCAACGCAGGGGAACAATCGCTGCCCTGCCACTTCCTCCACCACCTAAAGCAAAACCTTCGGTCCAAAGAGGATACAGAGGGCTGTCCCAGAAGATACCAGGCCTGAGTCTGAGCTCCTTCACCTTGTCTAAGCCAGGCACGATTCTGCTGAAGTCACTGCCAGGGTGGATCCAGTGCTGATTCCAAGGAGTATCAGTGTCACTGTCCTCTCAAGAGCCAGCTGCCCTTTATTTTCACTGTCAGTTCTCATGGACTGTGAGCACACAGCAAAAAACCCACAGCCCTAATGGCTTAGCCTTAAAAGCCTCTGGATGGCATATAGCAACACAGACTGCCTGTAATTACACTCAGAGCCAGATCATGGGTTGTTTAGCACAGGGACCTCATTTACTGTATTAAATTCATCCCAATCTTTTCCGTGTAGCTGAAGACTGGAATGCTACAGATGCAAGCAAAGAGAGGGCAGCAGTTGACCACCTAGAGCTGAAGATCTTACTTGCAAGAGAAAACAATGAAATAAGCAATACTGCAGCAAAGTTTAAGAGCCAGAAAGTTCTGTTTGCCTTTAGACAAACTTTAGACAGTTCTTTCTATGCTTGCCTGTACATGACAGCTGCTTTTTCAATTTAACCATCTTAGAGCAGACTCTATCATACATAGTAATGGTGGCATTCCCCTGCAGAGAGCTGCTGCTTTGAATGCACTGCTGAGAGACCCTCTATTTCCCCAAGAAATGAGAATGCAAGGGAAAAAAATGTCAGCACTGTGCAAACAAGAACCTTCGAGTGTTCCACACTCCAGAAATATCCACTCAAATGAGAAGGATGAGAAGATTCTAAGAAATAAGTTCGATTGGAAAAAACAATATTTAAATTCTATCTGATCTCTGGGCTTTAAGCATGGGATAAGATCAACTGCCTATTCTTTGTAAAGAACACCCTTTGCTGTCCCTTAGAAACCCAGCAGTTCTGGGAGAGCAAAAGCTGGGAAAAGGTGGTGAACAGGACTTGTTTGGATGCTAAATAGTGCTGAGCACCTGAAATGCCACTGATTTCGTGGGAGATGAAAGCGCTCAGAACTCCATGGGAACCAGGCTCTTCCCTTTTTAAATGAGAGAGCGTTTCCCAAGAGACAACAAAGCTTTCATGCTAAGGAGGTGAGGGTTTCAGTGGAGTTGGCAAAGTGGGAAGTGAAAAGGAACAAGAGAAGACACTGTGTATGTGTGTCTGAGCCCCAGCTATCCCAGGGCAAACCAACAGGCCCTGGAACTTCCCAACTAAGCTTGCAGAAGGCAATGTGGTTAAAGGGAGCTCCCTCAGGGCATGGGGCAGAGCCCAGGCTTTCAGATTCCCTGCGCTCCCTGTGCAAACATTCCTGCTGGAAACAGTCAGGCTGCATCCCCTGTAGGACAACTACTGAGCTCCCCAAATCCTGCAGTGCTACAAGGGAGGCAAACCTGCAACCACAGCTGTTCCCAACAGCTTTGTTACAAATTTATGAAGTGGAAGTCCTGACAGAGAAACCCAAGATGAAGTCAGCTCCCTCACCCTGTCAAGTGCATATTTTTCTCATTATTCAACTCTTAACAGGGATGACAGCCAAGATTAAATAGTCACTCATCTTCTGTGCCATTATACCTCCTGCATGATTGCTTCAAATTAAATCTAACAGTCAATGAAATAGTCAATATTTAATTTACTCATTGCAGGTGGCGATTCAGCTCCAGTTACGATATCATTTCATGACAGAAACATTGGTATTTATCACTTTTTATGAGTCTTCAGAAGATATGGGGTTCCTTCATTAGGCAGAATGTCCATGCAGCTTTAAGTCATGTGTCATCTCAGAGTGTGGATTTTGAACACCAGGGGC
Organism: Pipra filicauda; assembly: GCF_003945595.2. Taxonomy (NCBI): domain Eukaryota; kingdom Metazoa; phylum Chordata; class Aves; order Passeriformes; family Pipridae; genus Pipra; species Pipra filicauda. The sequence goes on along the minus strand of NW_024104611.1, from coordinate 154,435 downwards.
CTGCCCCTTTCCCCTGCTTTTCTGGGTGCTCCCTGTCAGTGAAGAGGTGTGAGGGGCCTGTGTGAGTGTCCAGAGACCCAGTAAGGTCACTGTGACAGCACCTACACTTCTGTTCTTCTACGAGCACCCACTGACTCGCTAGTGGAGCAGAACATTTGGGTTCAGGAGAACCCAGTACAGAAGTGACAGCCCAGGGCAATCAGGGTTAATTCCCACTCCCTTGACCTCGCTGGCTTACTTACATAAAAGCCATTACACGAGTAGGGGGAGTCCAACCAGAAACATTTTGGTGACATTCACTTCTGACCTTTTGACCACTCAGGAGTTCATCAGCTGAAGACAGATCATTTTCGCCCCGTTTCTAGGGGAGAAAACAGCCAGCACTGCTATCACTCCCTTTTAAGGACCATGCTACAACCTCCTGCTTTTTGTTAGCACTTTTTTGGGCGAACAAAAATACGCATTTCAGCTCCCTGACGAGACAGACTTGACATTGGAACCCCCTCCCCCTGAAAAATGGGGCTTCTCCACATATCAGCAGTTACTGTACATGGACAGTTCAGCTCTTGCTGAAAGGTCAGAAATTAGAAAGAAAAGGCACCACCAGGCTGAGCATTGAACTTTCCCTCATCCCCTCTCAGCATGAGAGGGGACTGGGGGCCAAGTCTGCCTTAATCCCCACACGACTCAAAGGAGTATTTGCTTGTATAAAGACCGGCATTGAAGTGACTGCCGGGGGTGAGTGAGGAAGTATTTGCAAGGGGGGGGGAGGCAAGTGAGCACCAGCTGAAAGCTGGAGTGGAGCATCAGCGGGTGAGCACAAAGACCTCAGCCCTTCTCCCCCCTTCCCCGAGGAGCTACAGGAGCTCATCTGTGCTTTGGGACCAAGGCAGCTTTGCAGGGGGATGCCTCGGGATGGGCTCCACCACTCCCCAATCCCCTGGGAATTTCTGCCCGCAGAAAAATGCAGCCGAGCTGTTCCCCGCTGCCCTGCCCAGAGTGCCCTTCTGGCAGAGTGTGGGCACAGGGCTCTGCACACCCTCCCCCTGTGCTCCCACTGACCCGGAGGGAGCAATCCCGTGCTCCCACCACCCCCTGGCAGACAAGGCTTCCAAACGCAGATGCAAGCACACAAAATAGTGTCCCCTCTCCCCGCCTGCAAAGCCAGAGCCAGCTCAGCGCTAAGACAACAGCACAACCTGTGCAATCGCACAGTCGATACAGAAAAGTTTCCTGAAATGTGCTCTTGTTTCCTGTAAGTGGTTTAGCGAAAAATCTGCTTTTGGATTAATTTGGGTAACAATCTGCTTTGCTAATCATGTGTTTGCACATACTTGTTTGGAAATCCATGTGTTGTGTATGTCATTATAGAGCATACAGTTATCATACTTTGCTTTCTGTTAATGTGTAAAGATCTGGTTGAAAAACAGGCACATTTCACAAAAATATCTCTGAAATTTTGTCCCTCTTTTCTATCACAAACACTCCAATCGGTTGGTCCTGTCACAGACATTTGTGCCAAACAACAAACTTTTCTAGCTCTCTTTTAGAAATTTCCCACTTTAAATTTTTGAACCAGACCAAGAGTATTTCTAATCTTTATTAAATCAACATAACGGAATAATGAGCTTGATACTACAAAGATTTTTATGCTTCACAACGCCAGGGAATTCTAATAGTTTTTATGGTGCATTGAATTTCCAGGTCTAAACACAGACTGATTATCACTGGGGGGGTGGTGCAGCAGAAGAAGGGAGAAAAAGACTTTTGTAGCCATATGCTCATCCTCATAAAGCTGCACAGTCAATTAATGAGTTGAGTAATTTCATATTTGTAGCTATTTGAAAATATGATTGTGCCCATAGCTGAAGAGCCTTCTTTCTGCTCAGAGACCAATTTTTATTTCTCTGCACTTTGAATGTGAGTCCCTACAAACCCCGGGCTCGTTGTTTACATTTTTTGCGTGTTAATGATCCCATGCGGAAACCCAGCGCTAACAATGGAGAGCCAGATTGGATCTTTGCCCCAAGCACCGTGGATAACTCTGCCTCCTCAGCAGCAGCATCAAATCTCTGCCTGCCCTCGGCTCCAAGGGATGGTAATTTGCTCCTGATGTACGGCAGCAGTAAATTACGACGCACAGCCCCCGCTCGGGTGACCCAGCAAACCCTCTCCCCACGCCTCCGTCCAGCTGATCGTGGCCACGGGGAGACGCAGGAGGAGGTGCCCCACACCTGGGTGGCTGGATGGAAGCGCTGCTCCAGGGATTTGTAGGTCAAGTGATGATTTAGCAAGGGTTTCCCCTGCATTTAATGTGTGTGCATTTGCAGCCCGACCTTGTGCTGGCCCACGGGTTGTTTGGGGGGTCACATTCACTGCGTCTCCGGCCCACTTTTGTCACCTCAGACTGCTCCAAGATGCTTTCCAAATGGTCCTGCTGCCACACAAATGCCTCAGCAAGTCCACAAATGCTGCACAGAAGTGTAGGAGGTGGAAAAATAGTGCTTTGAGGATAGTGAACTGTAATCTATCAGCCAGCTCTCCCGAGCTCCTAGCCACAGATGACAAGAAAAGCCCCACTGTGAGGAGAGCACAGGTCTCCAGGCAGGAATGGCGTGCCTTTGGTTGGGAAAAGCATGAGGGCTGGCAAAGCAGCAGCAATAACCTGCTCACTCGGTGAGAGGCCCGTGCCTTGTGTGGGTCAATCACACACAGGATTTACTTTGCCCTCAGCTCCCTCCACTTGCTTTGCCCCCACCCTGCCCTCCACCACCCACCACCCCAGCCTGGGGCTCCTTTGAAGAGCCCAAGAGCAATAAAAATGACTCCTGACCATCAGCCAGCCCTTCAGAAACCCCTCACTAAGGGTCTAAGGCAGATTTTCAGAAAGCCTTCACATCCTAGGCACTGAGATGCTTAAAAAATCCAACCATCATCTTCCAGCGAGAGCTTAGGAAAATCTGGCTGTAAACCCACAGTCCAGTCCTTTTGTTCCATTAATTGGCTGTGGGGTTTAATTTCTTCCTCTCACTTTCTCCCCTCAAGTGTAATAGTCTAATGAAGGCAGCTGATCCAGGCTGTGTTTCTGAGCACAGCCAGACACGCTGCCTGTGGTGATTCGCACTCAGAAATACATCCTGAGTTCTCCCTGGCCTTCAACAGAAATATGCCTTCAAAATCATTTCAAGTCCAAGTAGGCAAATGATTACTTGAATTTTAAATAAAGGGATTGCTGAGGGCCATTACAGAGACGTTACAAAAAGACCACCTCTGGCTCAGGAAATCCCTGAGCCACAAACTCTGGGAGGTTGAGTTGAGTTCCCCACTTTGCCTGCCCCGTTCCAATGCCCTTCCCTTGTACCTGTTAGGGGTCACTCCACTAACATGGGTGGAGATGGGGTAGTCTCTCTCAAGTTTCATATGAATATGTTTGGTTTTATGAAGCCAGCATCAGTTAAAAGAGAGGATGGAAAAATGTCACCCCCAGTACTGTTTCAAGTTACCATTGCCAGAATAAAAACCACCAACTTGGCAGGGGCATGATGAACTCTGACACTCAGTTCCTACCTGACTGGCACCAGAAAGAACGCCTAAGCTTGACTTTCCAGTATTTCCTAGCATTTCCAGAGCCAGAATGATTGCAGATACTACAAAGACTACTCTGGAAATTACATCTTAAAAGTTTATTTCTCCAAATATCACAGGCAAAAATAGCAAGCTGGATCCAGTAAATTGCTGTGGCTGTGACTGCAATTTGAAAATAAAAAGCTTCAGCTTATGTCTTCTCACTAACTTACTTCCACTTCAAGGAAGTCTGCAGAACAGACAACAATTCTAAGTTCTTTCAGGGATTTTAGAAACTTTTCTTTCCCCCCAAAAGCATCTTACCACCTACACTACTCTGAAAGAAATCATTACATGGTCCGGGAAGGTGCAAGTTGGTATGAAGATGGAGATCAAATTTTAACAGGTAATTACAGGTGCTTGTCCTCTCTTTGATTTCACTGAGAGTTAAAAGCTATCAAATGCCTAAAAACCTCAGACTACAATCTTGCAGTGGTATATAAAAAGCAACACTGGCAGCTCCAAACATTCAGAAACTCAAGACCAAGGCCCCTTCCCACACACACAAGAACAGAAATGAGCTTGAAAACTGTAAGATGTGAGCAAAATAGTTGCAGGAGGGCTCTTGTAAATGGATTGAGTTTTTGAGTTTCTCTCCACCATCGGGTGAGCTAAAAACTTCTCATTGTTTAGAATGAAAGTTTAACATTTGCTGGCAAAAGCTGAGCCTTAACCTGAGAAGTATTCATCACTGTGACAAAACCATGAGGGCTGCCAGCAACATAAAACTCAGAGTCCCAGCATTTTAAATCAGGAATTTGGTCTGGGTTTGACACCTGGGTTAAATCACAAGCAATAAAGTTTGTGTTTCATCTCTTTCTAACCCCTGTCTGTCAACACAGAATCACAGAATCATCAGGGTTGGAAAAGAACCTTTAAGATCATCCAGTCCAACCATCCAGCCAGCACTGCCACTGTAACCCCTAAACCTCTAAACCATATCACCCAAAACACAGTGGGACAGGTAGGAGTATCTCTCCAAGAGACCCCTGGAATTGCAATAGCAGGATGTCTGTGCTCACAGCAGCCCAGAACAGAAGGCACACAGCCATGTCCTAAGTAAATGTGACTTTTCCACTAATTCACTCAACAACCGACAGACCTTACACTGGAGCAAAATTAAAAAGTGAAGCAAAAAACCCCAAGAAGGTCTTGTCAGTGTCTGTAACCTACAGGAGGAAAAAATGTCTGAAAATGAGGCCAATGCTTTGGGTGTGCCCGGTGAGAATCCCAGCAGCATCCCTGCCCAGGCACCACAGCAGCTGATCTCCAGCTCCCTCTGTGGCTGGGCAGCTCTGCCACAGAATGAGGGAAGGCACAGGGGAGCCACCTCACTGCTGGCAAAGACAAGCCAAAGTGCCTCCAAATGAATTTGGGGTGATCAATGGACCATGGCAGAATTTGTTCTGTTTCTAGTCCTGCCAAAAACTCAGATTAGAGACGCTCACTTCTGGAACTGACCCGCAAAGCCCGGAGAGAAGCAAAAGCTGATTCCACTCTCACCCACCCCAGTCTCTCCCTCATGCCCTTATACCTCATCAGGCTCCCTGGTAATCCTGCAACTCATGCCAATAGGACACAGGGCCATAATTCCACAGCAGTGTCTCCAAAAGTAAACCAGCAAATTCAGAAACAGGGAGAGTGACTAAACTCAGCGTGATTAACCAGCACAATAAATTCTAATGACCAAGTAGCTTGGGCCAATATTTACCAGTGCCTGCTGTTGAGTTGATCAGAATACAGAACTCTTTGTGCATGGAGCAGATAGTCTGTTATCACACTGCAGCTTGTCTTTCACACCACATGCACCACTTACTACACAACTGAAGCACAGCTTAGCAATTTTATTCAGCCGGTCTGCCACAAAAACTCAATTTAAAAACTGCATTATTGTAACTTGTGGATATGGATCCCATTAACTAGCTCCTTGTCACTTCATATAAGCACCATTTCTTCACATTTAAGGTACAATTTTAGTAGGAGCTTTTCTTTTCTTCCCCCCCCCCCGCCCCCTTCCCTCTCCTTTGTTATCTCAATCTGACTAAACTTTTTCTATCTGCTTCGCTGTACTTTTGTCATCCCTCTGGCATTTTTAAGACAGGAGGTACATTTTTAGGAGCCTGTTTGCTCACTGGAGAGGCACTCCCTGCTTAATGTGAAGGGGAGCAGGGAGTAATCCCTTCAGGTACCATGGAAGGGGTTTAAAGACATTTTGTTGCTTTCCATAATTCTCCACTACTCAGCAATAGAGCGTGAACACTAAACAGAAACTTCAAAAACTAGCTTTTTAGGGTTCTCAGTTCCAGGCAGACAATTTCATGCCATCAGAAGGTGAGACATGAACCTCCTTTAGCACCAGGGATCCTCTGCAGTGAGCCTGTTTATACCTTGCAGGTATAAACACCGTCCTGTTACCTCTGCTCCCCTATCACCTTCCCATCTATCCCGCCTTTTTTTACAGGAGCTGAAGGTTAACTCCGTGCCAAAGCCATTGGCAATGCTCTCCCAGCCCTTCCCTTCCAAACTCTCTCTCTTTTTCCAAATCTGACTCTTCTCTTTCAGCTGATTTAAAACCAGACTGCTCAGAGCTGGAGACACGGGGAGCGTTACCAATCCTGTAATATTTACATCTAATATTCATTTATTTTGTGCTTTGAAAAACGCACTTCCTCACCGGTGCAGCTCATACATACACTCAGCAAGGCAGAGGCTGGCTGTTTTTATCATCTTTGTGCTGTGCCCTTTTCCATTTCCAGCTGGGACAGTGGCCTGCAGGCTGCTTGAACTTGCACCAGAGCCTGAAAGCCAGGGAGAGGCGGAGTGTCAAAGTGACCTACATTCCTCTCCCAGTTCCTTAGCTTGACAGAAAATCAGCCAGACTGGAGGCAGGATCTCCAAAGAGAACCCCAGTGCTGAGTGGGGAATAATAAACCAGGAAGGTGTTCTGCTAAGGGGTGTCCTGGCAGGTGGCTCAGGCTGGAGGGTTTGTGTGAAGGGCAAGCTGGGACTCAGTTCCCATCAGGGTGCTGTTGGCATTTTTACAGGATCTGTAGCAAACTAAAAGTAATGGAGTAACACGAGTATTCCTTTGTACCATAAGATTACATTTCCCAAAGAAAGGCTGTTAGCTGAAGGCTGTGTGGGTATGGGGAATGCCTCATCCATCCTAATACACTGTCTAGGATAACAAGGCCAATAAGAAATCGATTTTTAGTCAATAATATTCACTGTTCCTACCATTTGCTGTTCTGCTCAGTTCAAGCCCTGCCAGATCAGTGTCCAGTTAGACACATGTTGTCATAATGCTGCTGGACAGTGGAGCATGGCACTAAAGCCACGTGAAGACATGTCAGTGCCTTGTCAGGGACATTTCAGTTCCAGATTAGTAAGATCCAGAGACAAGAAAAAGGGCGAGAAAAGCCTTGACTCTAAACTCTTCGAAAGAATTTGAGTAATATCTACCCACAGTGAGACACTCATGCCCATTTCTGAGGATTTCTACAGCTCAAGGAGGAATTCTAAGACCTGACTTCTCTCCCCTAGCACTTGGTTTGCATGGGTGGAATTACTGTTGTCAACGATGCAGCCAAGGCCATATGTGACTTCTTGCTGAAGATAACGGGAATGTTCACAGTGAAAAAGCCACCTTTTCTTGAACTTCATTTGCTCATTTAATTACCATCAGTATGTGAGTTTAGGTATCCTCTCAAAAGAAAAAAAAAAAAGACACTGTAGTAATTTAAAAAGAAACTTTCAGGCTCCCATGCTCTAAAAGGCAATATTTGAGCATAAATATTCTTTTTTGCAAAAAGAACTGCTTTGATCTCTTTGCTGTGGTTAATTGATGCATTTTGGCATGTCTGAGCACCCCGGGGGGGAGCAGGGGAACAAAAAACAAAAGACAAACAGCCTGAAGTTCTAACAAAGGTCTAAGAAAACCACTTCTCCTTCCACATCCTGTACTTATTCTTTCCACGCTGGTCCTGAAAACAAAAGCCCAATTTTCAAGGCAAAGGACACCTAGGGGGACTTTATAGGCAAAGTATTTATCTTCTCAAAGTCCCCTTTCACAACATTAAAGCAATGGCTAATGTTAATTAAGCCGTACAAAACCCCCTCCAAATCTATTCCCCTCATTAAAGCACTACAACAACAAACCATTGGTACCTTTCACTAATCTTTACAAACGTACACAAAAAGGCTGAGTCTTGATACAAAGTTTGCTGAGACTTTTATTTCTTCCCTGTGTAAAAATTTCAGGGCTGGAGCCTGAATTATCAATGGCAATTCCAGTTTGGGAGCTAATGATATGCAGGCTCAGGCTCTTCCAGGGAACACACAGCAGTGATCAGACTGAAGAACTGCTGCTAAGGCAGATATATTGTTCTGCTGTTGTATCTATTTAGCAGTTCCACCCCAGCCTGTCTCTACACTGAGACAGCTTAGAAAGGGAAAACTCAGATTTAATCAGCTTAATGCAGTGGGCAGTTAAGTGGACGCATAAAAATGCTGCTTTTTTTTTTTTTTAAAGAGTTACAGATTCTTTTCACTTGGCTATGAATTAGCGGGGGGAGAGGCGAGTCTTAGCTGGGAATGAAGCAGGGCTGTGGGGGTGTGCTTGGGAAGTTGGTGTCTCCCGTGCACCGAGCCCGAGGATGGACTGTGACCACCGGGGTGCTGCTGCACTGGCCTGATTTACTACGGCTTCTGCTTCAAGTGGTCGTCAAAGCAAGTTCAGGCACGGTTCATCATTATTATTTCATCAATTAAATGCACCATGCTCAGCTGGCAGCCAGTGAAGTAGGCTGTCACAGATGCATCCAAATCCAGGTCAAAGGGGGTCTTTGTTCTTCAAAAAAAAAAAAAAAAAATCCGCTGTGGAATGAGACATTCCATACTAATCAAAACAGAAATGGTGGAAAAAACAAAACCTTAAGCTCTAGCAGAAGTTGACCAAGGGGAAAATATAGCATACTTTTGTCTCTAGTTATTCACTGGAAACACTTTATCTTCTGGGGTTCAAAGAAACTTCCATTAGGCAAAAATTCAATACTCGGGCAGCAAAATGCCCTGGCTGTAAAAGGCTCAAAAAAATCCAAGGCATTTAAGGAATCTTTTTCTTCTCCAGAAATCTTATTGTTTTGTTTTGAATGCAGGAGACCAAAGGAACAATCCTGCCCAGGCACTGGAATGCCCTCTAAACCTCTCTGCAATCCAAAGGCTCTGCTCTCCCGGCAGCTGATGGGGGTTTGCTGCTTCTCCTGAACGAGCCATCCACACCATTCCTTCACCAGAGCCATCCACACCATTCCTTCACCAGAGCCATCCACACCATTCCTCCACCAGAGCTATCCACACCATTCCTCCACCAGAGCCATCCACACCATTCCTCCACCAGAGCCATCCACACCATTCCTCCACCAGAGCCATCCACACCATTCCTTCACCAGAGCCATCCACACCATTCCTTCACCAGAGCCATCCACACCATTCCTTCACCAGAGCCATCCACACCATTCCTTCACCAGAGCCATCCAGACCATTCCTCCACCAGAGCCATCCACACCATTCCTTCACCAGAGCTATCCACACCATTCCTTCAGCAGAGCCATCCACACCATTCCTCCACCAGAGCCATCCACACCATTCCTTCACCAGAGCCATCCACACCATTCCTCCACCAGAGCCATCCACACCATTCCTCCACCAGAGCCATCCACACCATTCCTCCCCCAGCCGTGTCCCACAGTGGGACAGCCACTCGGGCACTGCTGCTATTCCCAAAGCACACCTTTGCTTCCTGCAGCCTGGCTTTGTACAGCCTCCCCCTTAGGAATGCACGTGCCGGGGGATCAGCACTGCCCTGGGGAATGGAGCGGCCCTGCAGATGGTTAAAGTCGGTGTAGTGCCTGTCCTGACAGACTGGGGGCGATTGTTGGAGGCATCAGCAGGATCACAGAGACTTTGCCAAGGAGTTTTGTGTGGTTTGCATCTCGGTTCTCTTAGCTCATATCATGGATATTCTCATTTGCTCTGAGCCATTATACGCGTGGCTTTTATACAACATTGATTGCAGGGGTGGGTGACAAATATGTTTTCTTTTCAGAGGTTACCAGCTGACAAATAACTACCATTAATCTCGGCTCTCCATCTGAAAACACAGGGATTCGGCTCCCCATCTCCTTCAGAAATTTATCCTGGGAGGCAGTTCAGACAAGGAATGGGTGTACCCTTTGTGGAACGGCAGCCAATGAGCTCAGATGCTGTGCAGGAGGAGGGGAGCACCGCCAGCATCACTGAGCTCCAAGCCCAGCCCACACGGCTGACAGGGCTCCACTGGATCCCAGCAGCAGCTCACTCCTCCCTGCAGGAGCAGAAAGGCCCTGCTCTCCATTCCCAAGGAGGCTCCTCACTATTTTTTTTCCAAGTGGTAAGATAATCAATAGTGAAAATGACAATAATCAATAATGGTTCCAAACCTAATTACAAGCCATTCTCCACTCATACTAAACTGTCAGTGTCATTAATAAAAGCATAAGTGCTCTGATCTTGCTCCCCTTTCAATCAATAGATTTCAGTGGGTGCAGTTAGAGTTCTTGGTCATAACATGTTGTTCATCATTAATTTATCTTTTTGGGTCTAAGAGATGGCACTCACTGCCTTGCTTCTGTTACCTACACAAAAAGTGCACCCACAAAAAAGTGGCACACTGGGCACCTCCCATATCTAAAGGGAAAAGGTGGAAGCCTTTTCTGTGCAAGAGTCTCAAAGCATTTGCACAGTAACTATGACATTAAAGCAGAGCTTGACTCTCCTCAGCATCAAGCCCAGAGACAGGGAATGATCTGCCCACAGTTAGTGATGAGGAACTGGAAGTTGAACACAATATTGGAAGCTGGACACGATGTTGGACTCCACAGTGTTTTGTTTGTGGTATTCTTTCAACCACAAGGGCCACTTGAGAGCCCTGCCTTTCATGTACATACAACGCACATTTGTCTCCACATTTTCTAGAGCTTAAGCCAAAGATAAACACGAGCTTTGCTCACAAAATTTGAGCCTGGCCCCTCTAGTAATGGTATGTGGAAACCAGCATATTCTGTCACTCTAACAGAATAAGGGGTCATTCAACAACACCTACAGAATAGAATAGAACATTGTATTTCCAGTTGGAAGTGACCTACAACAATCCTCTGGTCGAGCTACCTGAGCACTCCAGGGCTGACCAAGAGTTAAAGCATGTTATGAAGGGCACTGTCCAAATGAGGTCATTCAATCCTGTGCCACCACTGTCCCACCCTGGTGCTGCTGGGACACAGAGGGGCTGGGGAGCTGTGCCTGAGCCCACAGAAGTGGGACCATAACTCCAGAGGGACAGAAATCACAATATCCTGCCTTTTTTTTCTTCCTTACACAGGAATTTCAGCCCACTACACCGATTCCTCATCACCTGTCCACAACCATCCCCATCCAAAGGCTCATTAAGCCCAACCTGCCGGTACAATTTCCACATCTCTCTCCCTTGCTTCCCCCCCAAAGCAGCAACTGCTTCAGGAACAAGAGGTCCCTCCTTTTGCACACACACAACAACACAGCACTGAAAACCTCCCGTGGCTCCTGCGTGCTGGGAAAGGGGCTGCAGTCATTCCAGGCTGCTCTCACTGGGCTGGGAAAGGGGCTGCAGTCATTCCAGGCTGCTCTCACCGGGCTGGGAAAGGGGCTGCAGTCATTCCAGGCTGCTCTCACTGGGCTGGGAAAGGGGCTGCAGTCATTCCAGGCTGCTCTCACTGGGCTGGGAAAGGGGCTGTAATCATTCCAGGCTGCTCTCACTGGGCTGGGAAAGGGGCTGTAATCATTCCAGGCTGCTCTCACCGGGCTGACCACGCACTGATGGCAGGAGTTACCAAAAGCTGGTAAACAGAGACATACAGATCTTCAAGGAATCCTGGGATTTGTGGTCTCTGGAAAACAGGGATGCTTCTACACAGTTTCCTAGCTGATCCCAGTTTTTCTTGACCTCTCAACCAATAGGATTCCCCAGGCTTTGAATGCTGCCCATCCAGCGCAGTACCTCTTTTAAACTGCTACTAATTATTCAGGAAAAGTATTAAAGAACATTGCAGTCAGGACAACTTTGCTTAAAACATGGTGTTTTCAGCTAAGCTTACCCAGGCAGAGCTTGGTGCAGCACACACTGACTGCCAACTGCCCAGAGGAGAGACAGCCTGGCAAAAAGTCACACAGCACAACCACCAGCCAGGGCTTTCATGACAAGCTACTGCTCCTTGACAACAGACTCCAGAACTGCCAACAACAAGGTTTGTTTTTCTTAATTTAAAATTAATTTTATTATTCACGTAAAAATACATGAAGTACTTCATTACAGAAGTACTTCACTGTGTTACTTCAGATCATAATAACCCCGTGTGCTAATTTTGATTATAAACTCAGGTAACTCGGACTGTGAGATCTCGGGACTGGGTGTGTCCTTTCTGTTCTGTGTTTCTGTAAAAAGCAGGGGAAAGAATCTTGAACTGCGACTGACATCCATAGGAATTGCCACAACACTCATGAAGTAACAACAAGAAAGTACTGATTTTATGCTCCAAATATTTGTGTTAAAATGCCACAACCGATGCTGTAGCACCTCTCTTGTACATTTTAGCAGGACAGAAAAACAGGTCACCCTTGCTCTGTCCTGAACTGACAGCACAAATATAAAAACAAGAGAGGACAAAAGCCCTCCTGTGTTTTAAAACAAACCAGGGCAATCAAAACTGCTGCTACAAACAGGACACTGTGGTAATCACAATTGTTTGGGTAAGGCCAGACATTGCTTGAACACAGAGCTAAGAACATCCACGTGGCTAAATATTGCAATTCCTATTAAAACATGCTTGATGGCACTTGCAAACTTTAATCTTTTAACTCTACTTCTGTGCATGCGTAATAGCTATTTCTGGGATCATTACAGCCACCCTGAAATGTTTTAGTGATTTCGAAATATGCACAAGGTTACAGCAAATATGAACCTGAACTGCAAAACACAAACATAATTAATCTGCATGAACACACTGAACTGTGTGGCATTTCAAAGACACCCACAACCTTTAGCATTAGTTAAGTAGCTGTACACATGCACTCAGGATAGAAAAGGACCATGAAATATCTTGTCAGTGTCTCATTTCAATTTTCTCTAGAAAAAGAAATATCTCCTGGCTCAGAGTTCAACTGCTCCACGTTTTTCAAATTTCACAACAAACTATGCAAATGATAGTCTCAAATCAGAATATTCTGTCTTTTGTCACATTGTCCAAACCTCTCACACATTCTTTTTTAACATAAATGAATTGTCTAGTGCCCATTAATTTTGCAAAAGTAAAACAAAATTGAAACTCAATTTAAAAAAGAGCCAATCTTTTAAAAGAAGCACACATATAATGTATATATGGAAACTGCAGCACTGCATATTAAACATAGAAGAACTGGAATTAAAATACACATTAAGTGTTCAACAAAACGGCTTCAAAGAAGTAACTCCTGTTTCCTGGATGAGGACACTCAGGTAACTACATTTAGTTAGGGACTTTTGTGGGCTTCCTGGGCAAATAATGGGCTCTAATCTCAGTTATTCACAATGAAAAGAAGGCAAAGGCATAAAGTGGCATTAAAGGCACATTATCTGCCAATACAGCCTGCTCCAAATGTGATTCTTACTTGTAGAACATCAGCTTTAACGAGAAACCCATTTGAAATCACTAGATTTGTTTCATTAGTGTTTGTTCTGGCCTCAGTCAGTGATTCCTGCATCCCTCCTGTCCTTAGCAGCACCAGGGAGGCGGCTGTGGCACAGGGGACACGGCTGGGACAATCCCTGGCAAATGGCCTGGCTGCTCCAGGGGGCTCCAGTAATGCCTGGGAAGAGCTTTCCTGAAGATGGGCCGGACTAAAGACTAATTCAAAAGTGCCTGCTATTTACCAGAGAAGTCTCTTGGACGTAAAAAGATACCTTGTTTTTTATTATTATTCTTTTAAATAACCTGAGACTATTCAGCTACCAGTCTTCCACACACTTACATAAATATCTATTTTTAGTATTTTCGTTGTTATTTACATGTTTCCAGGCATACATTGAAGTTCTTTTTAGAATTTAGAGCCCTCTCTACACAATCATTACTGGTCAGGAGTGGAAGCTGAAGCTTTGGTAAGACAGACCTCTGGTTAGACCTCACCTGGCTCTTTCTGTGGGCACTTCTTACACACAACAGAAAGCTGCCAGGCTTGCATGGACTGCCAAGCAAGGAGAGAGATGAGGGAAAATCTATACACAACAATAGGGGTTTACCCACTGCATCTTTACTTTGGGTGTATAAAAGAGTTTTATAAACCGTCAAGTATCCGCTCTAATGAGATTAGGCACACGAGCAGGTTTATGTTCAAAGTTCTGGAAGCTGACAGTTATCCTGGAGCACCAGGAGAACTCTGCCCAGCCCATGCCTAGGGTGAGTGGGACTTTGGGAAGCGGGGCATTGCTGGTTTGGGTTTCACTGACTGACACCCATGGGTGCACTGGCACCCAAGCACTGACCCTGCCAGCAAATTCTGGCAGCTGGTCTCTACCCACTTAGCAGCAGGAGAAGTATCCTGGGTCTTACTGACACAGCTGTGGTGTGGAATACCAGGCATTCTCCAAATAAAAGCCAGTCTGCATGGTTGCACGTTGGAAAGAGAACAGGGTTTGGGATGGTTACTCCTCTGACACGTTATCGCTTTAGCCAAAACCAAAAGACAAAACCCAACACGCTTTCATGACATGGCTCTTCCTCGCTCCCCTTGGCACTGGTACCCTTCAGAGAAGCTGGATGGGGGCTGTGAGCCTCTCTGCTGCCAGTAAATAAAAGCAGCATCTGTTGGGACTCGATTACCCTGCATCAGGACTGGACTGTTGTCACGAAACAAGACAGGATCCCCCATGGCTACACTCACCCTCAAGTGTCAGTGCTGCCTCAGAGCAGATGAAACTCTGAAAGAAGTTTAGAGGGCCTCAAGTAGGATCTTCAAGCTGAGCTGGAGTACTTTCTACACATCACAGAGGCCAGTGGAGAGGGGCAGCCTGGGGAAGCTGGAGGGACACAGGCACCGCTGCACCACTCCATAAGGACACCGGGGTTACTGTCACTTTAACAAGCTGCCACTATAGTGCTATTATCATTCAAAGCTCCTTATCATGCCAAGTGCAAATATTATGACTAGCTGAACATCTAGAGTAATCATTGCCGAGCTGTGTATGTATATTTGTGTTTAATATTGAGGGCTGTTGCTGTCACCAGGCTATAAAAACCAAAGTGGCATTAACATCCCTGCCGAGGATTTGCATAGTACTGACAGGGATGGAGCCTGGCACTGCTTGGTGTGCTCTGTGCAGAGTGTCTGACCAACAGCAGCCAGGACAGAGGGCTCCCCAGCAGCTGCCAGCGTGGCAGACAACAGATTCAAGAGGGGCACAGCAAAGAGGGAGCCCCACCACAAAGCCAGGAATGATCTCATGGCTGCTTCACTCAAGAGAATCCGAGTTGAAACTCCAGCATGCCTAGGGCTCTATCAGGTGGGAAGGACCTCATTCTTGTCCCATTCCTGTGCAAGGACCCTTGGAGGATGGCTGCAGTGACCCCTCTTTCTCCCAAAAGCTGTGCAAAACTGTCCCAAACAGGCAGAGGTCTTGTGCCACTGTTCAAATGCTGAAGTGTTGCAACAGCTTGTGTCAAAGTTAAACGCACTGACTCGCACCAAACTTGACCACTGTCATTAACTCAGCTCTGCTCACAAATGAGGTGGATTGCTGCAGTTTCAATTTCTTAAAGAACGAGGGAAGCTGAATGTTTTGTAAATCAGTGCATGGTAGGATCACAAAAATCTCTATCCTGGGCACATGATCACCTGTGGAACACCTCTTGTTACCCACAGCAGCACGTCACTGCAGCTCCCGTTCTCTGGAAGTCGCTCTCCAGAAGGAAAAGGGCACCCAGTGAGTGAGTTGGACTCCAACAAGGAGGAAGGAGCGTGTGATCCCAGGGTGTCTGTAACAGGGTATGGGCTCTGCCACAGAAGCACTTGTTGTCATGGGTTGTTTCTCTCTTGCCTTTCACTGGCACTAAATTCATCAATACGAACGGACAAAGTTAAGAGCCCTCAACAGCGGCACTAATTAATTTTTTTTTTCAGTGATGTTAAACCCAAAATCAGATTTTGCAAATTGCTACTTGGATCACTTGTGCTGGTACCAAACAAACTGAATTATTTATAACAATGGCACTAATCAAGTTCTGAAAAGCCTGGTGACCCCCTGCTCTCGCCTGATAACTGGGAAACAGTGCGAGAGAGGGCAGGAGGCTGCAAGATTAAAGCTAAAGAGGTTCAGGAGGAAATTGGAGCCAGTGATGCTTTATGTGGCTACATTGTGCTAGGAAAGCAAGCCAGCAGATCTGCTGTCCTATAAAAGGACAGGGAATTTGCAGAAGTTTCCAGCGCACGACTTCCAGAAAGGAACTGCTGCAGTGCAACACATAAAAACACAGATATATTTTGCTAGTGGTTTCACATAGGTAAATGTTTGAGGTATACAGCTGGATTCTCACAGTGTTGAAACACAACTGCACTATTTCCAATTCATTTTGGCACATAATCTTGAGCACAGCAGCAACTAGATCTAAAAATTCTGCAATATTCCCTATCCACGAACAGCAGCAGGTATCTGCTCCAAGAGGCCAGGTCAGGCACTTCCAGGGGTTTTTCCATTTGCAAGCAGACAGACAAACCTGCATTGACTTCAAGCTCCATGTCCTCACACAGCTGCACATGTAACACACCTGACTGTAACACCTCACATCCATGGCCATCCAGTCTGGGATATCACCCAGAGCGACCTAACACAGGCCACTGGCTGTCAAACAACACCACAAAGTACAAGGGAAAGAAAAATGGCTCTTTTAAATACAGGCACTGCTCCACTCCACCTAGAAGGGCACTTTAAATCAGCATTTCCTAACTGTGACAGTAATTGCAATTCAACAGGGCAAGTATTATATAGTGAACACCACTAAGTGTGTTTTATATAAAGATTAGATCTAATAAGACACTTGTCATATATTCCACAACTGCCACATGATTTTTCCAAGCAGATTTATTGAGGGTGACCAGCTATATAAAAGACAGTGTGACCTGTAATGCTGTAGTTAAAGAAACATTACCAGCTTCAAAAAACAGTGAAATTACTTTACCTATTATGGCTACAAATGGTGACTGACAGTTACAACTGAACTACAGCAGCAAAGGGAAATGTTTTTAATTTTTTTAAAGTGAGCTTCGCTGTACATTCGACAGCAGCTTGTGTCTAGATGGGTTCAGAGTTTTGCTTTTGATTAGCTGTCTCAGCCACCAGCTATCTGGGGTTGTTATGCTCATATCCATTTACTTCCTCTTGGCAAAAGACTCTTAGAAGCATCACTGGGGATGCAGAATAAAGCACTTATAATTTAAAATTACATATTTTAAAATAACTCAGTTGAGGCCTCTATTTTAAGGATGTTCTGTAAGTCAGACTCAAAGACTTAAAAATCTGTAGGGATGCTAAAGCTCTGTGCTCATGCTGGGATTACATGCATATATATACATATATGTATACACAGACGTTAATACACATTATCAAGCTACAAAGTCCAATCCAACTTCAGACTCTGACTGTTAAGATGCCATCCTGAGTGCTAGAGGGACTGTCATTTGGCCAAGTAACTAAGAAAAGATGTAGTTGTGAAGCTGGGCTCTGGGCTGACTTGGCTCCTCCAGGCTTTCTGCCAGCTGTCTGCAACGAGTACAGCAGGTCACAACAGGCCCTTCATGCAACGTTCTGATCAGTGCAAGCAGCCAAGGAATGGTTTTTAAAAACACAGTTTTTAATAGCTTGGTAAAAAAAGCTGTCCTAATTCCATTTTTAGGCACGTCTCTAATTTTTCTTTTTCATTAATGAAAATTCATGCTCTTGGGCCTCATAGCTTTCAAAGAAACAGTTGCCAGCGTTGATCACTATAAATGTACACTGTCAGCGTGGTACCATTATCACCTTTTCTTAAATTAATATCAGGTAGTTTACTCCATCCCAAGCATATATCCTGAGACAATCAGTTTAATGGCCTATGCAGGTGCCCTGCCAAAATCAAGACAGATAGAGCACGACAGCCAGAAGGTTACCTTATGTCTCTTCTAATGCCTCATTTTAAGTTACCTTTAATTCTGCCAATCCAATTTTTCCATATTCGAAGCATCTCGTAACATGATTTATACATCACCTACCCTTTTTTTCCTTCACTTAAGCTTCCAGTTTCAGCTGACCAATAAATATGCCACCTGCTACAACTGCAGTAAAGGAAGTTTCCTGTGGACTGCTGTCCTGACGCTGTAGTTTACATACAAATGTTCAAGGAAACCATGCATTCCCAGTTGGCTTCCCACTCATTATGCCAAGCAGCTCCCTACAAGCCTGTAAGAAGAGTATTCTGTTTGCACTGGGAACATGCAGGAGAGCTCATATACTATTTAAAGAGATACTGTGCAGTTCCTGCTTGCTACAGCTGCACAGCCACATGGGCATAATTATTTCAGTGCAGCCTCTTCTGCTGACTAGGTAGATCCCACAAAGACAGTGCAGCTGTTTGGAAAAAGGTCCAGATCCATAAACATATCCATAAGCTTTTGATTGCAAGGGGCTATTAACAGCAAAATGCCTCTGTAGGTCTGCATACAAGTAAGGAGATCTCACCTCTGCTACAAACTCTCAGCGTGACCTTTGTCACATCACTTCAGTCTCACCCTTTATCTCACCTACCTGTGAGCACAGGAGAGGGGGACAAGACTTATCTACAGCAAGGGCTTGGGGAGTTTGGCATCCATTTGTGCTTATTAATTGCTTGGAGAGCCAAGGAAGAGAGGGAAATGTAAAAGCAAAGTCTTTTTAATAAAGGAAGTGGGAAAGAAAAAAGTGGGACAATTTTGTAACCCCGAGGGAGGGCTCCAGGCTGGGAAGGGTGACTTGTGGGAAGCACCTTCTGCACAGTCCCCCTCCCTGTCCCTTATGCACTCCTCAAATGTATTTATCTCACATTTTGTGTACCTGCCCCCACCTCTGGGATTGTTTTCCCCCGGAACAGAGCTGCTCTTGCTGCAGTTCCCTGCGAGCTCTGGCCTCGTCCTGCAGGGTGCTGAGCTCCCCTGGGAAATCCCCCACAGCCAAGCACCAACCCAGGGCACTCAGAGCTTTGCACAAGGGCAGGATCCCACAGAGAAAAACCAAAACAAACCAAAGAAATCTCTCCTAACATTTCTTCATGGCATAGGGTAGCTGGTCCTTCCCTACTTGCCATACAGTTACCCTGATTTTACAGCCCACGGTAACAACAGGAGAACTGTCCAAGGTACAGGTCACACAGAGTGATCCCCAGGACATCACAACACAGGAAAACCCTCCCAATGTTCACTGTTATCACAGCAGTGACTAGGGACAGGTGATCTGCCAAAGGAAACACCCAGAAATACAGCCTTACTGGCAAAGGACACAAACATCTCATCTCTAGAACTGCAAGACAGAGCACACTTTTTATTTTTTTCTATTTGAAATTTGCCTCGTAACTTCAACCAGCTGTAAATACATGTGCATTTCTAAAAGAGCTGATAGCCATGAAGTCATGCAGTATTAGCAACCAATACCCTTCTGACAGAGCTGGCTGTCCAGCAATCTTCAGATGTTTTCCGTGGGCAATCCCAGATGTTTAACCTCTGGCTTTTGCTGCTGTGCTAACAAGTAACTGTGTCACACATTTAAATGATCCCTTTTTCTGTGACCTATCATGTCTGCCAGCTGATAGAAGCACTTTGTAGAGTCTGTAAACCACTCTTTTGAAACAACAAGCAAAACACGTGCTCAGTAACATGAGGTGTATGCTGAGGAGAGACCTGGAAACATTTGGCTTGTACAAATTCATATTTCTGGCTTATCTGTCCCCAAACAGCTCACAGACAGTGCATAGGTCTGTATTGATACACACCATAATGCACTTTATTCTGGATGACTGATAATGGGATTATTGCTCATGCACCAAAAGCAAGACATCCAAAATTGTATCAGTTTACTCCTGAGGAACGGGATGATTGTCAGAGCCTAATGTGTTTATGACCACGAGGCTGAGCCAGCCAGGTTAGCTCCACGTAGTTCCTGGAAATTAGAGAATATGTTTGTCACAGGACTCACAGTCAGTGTCTGACAGAGCAACTGGCTATAAAAAGGGCACCCAGTCTGAGAAAGGATTCTCCTTGGAGTGGTGCCTGTAACTCCAAGGAATGTTTCGGGACCTCGTGGCTAACAGGGCAGTGCAGCTGAGGTGGTTTGTAGGCACAGGAACAGCTCCAGAACACCCAATCTCCTCCTTGCTCCCTCCTCAGTCCAACAACAGCAAGTGGCTTTCCAGGTTTCCCTGCCACAGGTAGGCAGGAGGGAATCGGGTGAAGAGGGATTTCCTCCCTTGGGATATTGTCCCACAGAGGGTTCTACTCTCCCTAATCTGACCCCAAGGAGCCTCTTTTGCTACGAATCCTGACACCACCAGGGGCTCACCAGGCAGGAAGGCACATTCCTCCCTCAGGGAGGGCACCTCATCCAAAGTCTTCTGCAGCCCAAGGAGCAGCTCTTGTGCTGTTCAGTGGGGTTTGGATCGGACTTTAAGGACAGGGCTGACAGGCAGGAGCAGAGATATGGGCTGGGCTGGGACCATTCCCGTGGGGAAAGAGAGGCCAAAAACTGCAGCAGCCACAGTGGAGATTTCATCAGGAAACAATGACAAGGTGAAGACACCACGAGAAGGAAAGCCAGGAACCACTAGAAGGGTAAGGCACCCTCCTATTTCAACACCACACCACAGAAAAACATCTGTCAAACTGTATTTGCAGTCTGAAGTAATCAGTGCAACTAATTATCACTAATTGTAATATAGTTTCTGTCTTGCTGCTAATACATTTAGACTTGCTAATCAAATCAAACTATTCCACCTTGCTGTGCTGCTTTCAAATAAACATTTCAGCAAGGATAAAAAATGAAGCTTTGTTCTCATTTTTTTGTTGTTATGGCTGTCTGGAGAGGCCAGTGGCTTTTTTGCATTTGTTTCACACTGCGACAAAAGGAGTAGAAAATGCCATCAGGAAGAGTATTTGGCACTGAATGTTTTTGTTCAGGAGCCGGAGCAGGTGAGCAGCACCTTCACAGGATGTCCACACATCCAGAAACACCTGATTTCAAGCATTAATTGAAAGACAAGGCAGTGTTGTGGGTGCACTGGGAAACTAGACACGGAAGCCATGGATTCAGTTCCCAGCTCCTCTGCAAACTTCCCAGCACAACCTTGCTAAACACCTCTGAGCCTCAGCTGCCACTCTGCAGAAGTGGGATTATAACATGTCTTTGTTTAAACTGAAAGCTCTTCAGACACAAAATGCTCTCCACTGCATTTCTGTGCCCGGGTTACCACAGTGAGACCCCTAACAGGCTTCTGGAGGCTCTTTTAATAAAAAATAATTAAAATGTGGTTTCCAGAAACGAAATTACATTTGCAAATATATGATTTTCCTTCACACAGAAGCAAAAAATACTGGAACTTCTTCCTTTCAAAATTGCACAGTTCCATACATTTTTAATAAGCGACCATCCTACTGGGGATTTTAAGGTGTGCCAGAGATTTGCACATACTGGAAAGGAGCTTCTGGCAGGTAAAAAGGCAGTTCCAGAGTACTTGATGCTGTTGAACTGAACTTAACTCGACTATTCCACCCAGAATTCCCCCACAGTTCCGAGGAAAATTTGCCACAGACACACATTTAACACTGATTTAGGGTTGCAGCTTATTCCCCAAAAAACCAATGTAGCTCTTGGAAAACTTTAAGGTCCCTGAAAGATCAGGCTCTCAGACCCTTCCATGTCTTTGAGGACTTTCTCCCACCCTAAATCCAACCCCTTCCATGAATGCAGCCAAAAGCTTTCCCGGGAAAAGCAACAGTGGCGTTTTGTGTCACAACAGAAAGACGTCCTCAAACCCTGCCATCAGTAAATGTGCAGCCACCTCACTCCTGCTCCAAACCCTCAGCCACGTTTCTACCAATGCTAAAGCAGAAAAGACCACAGTCATTGTAACAGTGGGACTGGATTTGAATATTTAGCAGTGCTTTAAAAAGCAATAACCAAATTAATTTGCAGCTACCGTTAGCTGCCAGCTTAGCACAAACATTTGACATTCCTAACAAAGAAGAAAGAAAACAGCTAAATATTTCATAGTGAAGAGTGCCTCAGATTTTAATTAATTTTTAGTCTTTGAACTTTGCAAACAGCTACTTGTAACAGAGTTTACAAAAGGCCATTTAAAATTGTGATGTTGATCTAGAAATCAATGCGCTTTCACAAAAGGCAACTCATTAGCAGTAAACATTCCTAACTGCCAGGTTTTCCACATACAGGAAGAGAAGCACCTGGAGGCTACTGAAGCAAACAGTAATCAGGGAGATTTAAAATTCTGACAAGATGATAGAAATTAGCTAAATATAATAATTAAAAAAAAATCTGACCTGCTTAAGAATATTTCAGTATGCCTAAAAATCACAGCCTGGAGCTGTGTCTCAGTCTCCCCCAAACTCCTTTAAAAAGTTGTTTTGGGATGTGAAAGCTCTGAGGGCAGCAGACAGATGTGCCCATGTCTCCCCTGCACTTTGGAGTGCCAGACTCTGCATCCATTGGAAGGGGTGCAGGGTGTCTGCACCTCAAAGGCTTTCTGAATGCTCACATATAGCTGAGTGTACAGCCCAACCCACCAGCTGTATTTACCTGCTGGTTCCAGCTAGGAAGCAGAAAAATCAATTTCTTGTGCTGTCAGGACATGCTCAGAAAGGACCTGAAGCTCAGAGAGGTGCTGGCACACCTAATTTTATTTTTTTTTGCCTGTTTCAGAGCTTCACCCCAGAACTACACAAGGAAAGATAAAACTTCACCTGGACCTCCATGTGGACACAAAGCCCTTGCTTCCAGCCCACCAAAATCAAATAAAGCCTATGAAACAAGTCACAACATCAGTACCACACTTCAGCAAATCACACAACTTCCAGACAATGCATGGTTTTTATGCAGATTGTATCTTAACACCACCTAACTATGCACAGCTGTGCAGGATTCAAGAAGTTTAGCAAGGAACCCTTTCAATAACGTAAATCATGGCAAAAAAAAACCTAAAAAAAAAAAAACCAATCAAACTTTCTCTGGTGGAGAAGCACACACTCCATCAGGAATGAGATTAGCCCAAGATGTGAGAAGGAACTGGAGCTATTCTGGCTCTGAGGAGGAACCAGCACTGTGGATGAGAGTTCACAGATGAGTGAGTACAAAGAAACTGCGTGGGAAGGAACAAGAGCTTGCACAGCACACATCTGTCAGCTCTATCAGATTCCCAGCTCAAACTCCAGCATCAATAGACACCCCATGGATTTTGCATGACTTGCTGAAGGTCTATGCAACTGTAAATTACCATGCTGATTGCACCAATGTATACATAAAAATCTCTATTTCTGGGAGACAGAATACGGATAATACTCCTCATTTGAATTTTCTTTGTGATTATTCATGTAAAAATTGAAGCATCATTTAATATTAGTTACTAACAGTTATAAATAGTTAACTGCCACAGAACATTGTGTGAAAGAAAGCAACCAAATGGAAAGATTTTCTGTGACAGGTCTGTGGGTTTAATCCATTCTGTGGCACACTGCAAACCTATCAGAGAAACAGCAGCACGTCAGGTGCGTGCTGGTTGTGACAAAGCTGCCACTGCCCTACGTGGGACATTGCTGAGCTGTGGGCCACGTGCTGCAAAATAATACAGCCCAGGTCTGCTTTCCCAAGGAATAGTTTGGGGTGAATGACAACCCTTATCCTGCACAGGGACAGCCAATCCATAGCCTAGGGGAAACAAACCACTTTTTTTTAGTGAGGTGAGCTTTGGGTGACCCATCCCTGCAGGAGCATCACACCAGGGCAAGGTGAAGGGTGGCCACAGCCTCACCTGAAACAGCACCCAAGCCCACCAGCCCTTCTATAGCTGGGCCACTGCTGAATTAAAGTGAAGTCTTACCACTGATGTCAGTGACAGTAAAAATCATCGTTCTCATGAAAACAGGGCTCCTTTGGGACTTCTAGAACAAATGAGCCTGCGACACAGTGAGAACATTTCTCCTGGCTTCACTCAGCCCTGGCCCAGGGCAGGAGGGTACAAAGAGCCCTCCACACCTGACCTAAATTAGTCCACCAGGTTTGCAGATCCCTCCTCAAATCTTCTTCCAAGCCCACTGAACAGCAGCGTGGTTGTACCTTCTGGAGGGAAGAGCAGCTTTGTTTTGTGTTTGCTTTAAAGAGAGAAGGTCCTCAGTTTATCTGGGATTTCTGGTTGTACATCTTTGAATTTAAGTGTTTAGTTATCTTTGAATTCAGATATTTATGTGACCATGGCAAAATTACAGTTATATCCTTTATATGTATAAATGTATATACACTGAAATTGGACTACTCGGAATTCTGGGTATTTATTCTGAAATTACACCATGGTATTATTTGAAAGTATGGCAATCTGCTGCTTCCATTCTAAAGATGGGAAAGGAGGCTCGGGTGCCTCAGGGGACCAGCTGAATTACACAGAGGAAGAAACCACCAAAACGAGGAGCAGATCTTACATCTCCACAGGCCTGAGCCAACAAGCAGCCACTACAATATTCCTTCCAAGTCACGTCAATACCGGGCCCTTTCTGCACCTCCTTGTTCCTCCCTTTCTTTGTCAGTGTCACAATTAAATTAAGCTTTTACGTAGCTACCAAGTGGTCAATTGCTCTGCTGCCCTTCCTCAGAGTTAGTCCATTGCTAGATGGAGGACACAGATAGTAAACTCAAGAACAGAGTGGTTAGACCTGTATCTGCAGCTTGTTACATCTCCGCCTCAGCTTTGGCTGGTGAATCACTTTGCACCTAAATAATAACACCAAACCAAAGTCCTGCAGGTTCCAGAAAACATTTGCTTTGTTCATGAGGTCCTAAGAGTGGCCTGGAGCTCTGCAGGGGAGGAAAGGGGGGTGCTTGGCCCAGGCAATACAAGGGGCTTCCAACACCTCTTACCCAGACCCCGGGGGGGAAGCAAAAACCTGTTCCATTTCAAAACTTTACCACCCTGTGCTAATTCCAGTTCCAAATGCAAAATACAGTTTTAGCTGCACAATCTGGTGGCAACAGCAGAGACAGAACAACAGCCAAGCTCTCCTCCTGTTAGAGGGAGCAGAGGACGTGGCCAGCGACTCCTGGAGCAGGTGTCCTGGACAAGGCCTGGGGACAGCTAAATGCCACCTCTGCCTGCTGAAATAAAGGGGAAAGGAGAAATGTTGTTCACCAGTGCTGAAAAGGCTTTGTGTTAAGTAGGAAAGAACACCAGGATACTTAGAGCAAGGACACCTTTTCAGCTCTGGAGTCCACCACTCCCTTTGGATGGCAGATGAAGCTCCTAGATAAGACTGGGCTTAAAAAAAACCAAATTCTATTTAAAAAAAAAAAAAAAAGGTTTTAATAAAACCATTTAAAATCCTGTTTTCTAAGGAAGTGATATTTGCAAAGTTACAATGCCTTTGTGTGTTACTTTGAACCCTCCGTGCAGTTCCAGCAGAACTGGACAGAAGGGTTGATACCCTGAGGATATTAAGTTATCAGCAAGCTTCACAAAAGTGGGAGGTTCACTGTTTGGCCCAACTGAGGGTCTGGCACCACAGACCACCCCTCCACAGGCTCTACACAGTTAATATTTGAGAGCACCTTTGTATGCCCCTGTCTCTGCAAAACCTTGAATCAGAGTGTGCCTGTTCCTTAAGCAACAAGATAAAGCACAAACCCATCAAACCCCCAGTGTCTACAGTGTTTGTGCTCACAGAACAATGTAATTAAGAAAGTAAAAATGCCATAGGACCCCTAGGCCTAAATAACACCAGCTCTGCATTTGCAGCAAGTTCAGACTCACACCATTTTGGTAGCCTGACTTAACTGAGCCTTGTTCCTAAAGTGTTTTGAAGGTCAACAATGCAGAAAAGCTTCCTGCATTGGCTGTTAAAAAGCAAAACAACACCTATTATAATTCAATTTCCACACATGCATAACTTGGCCTTGGAAACATCTGTTTGCAGAATTAATTCTGACTCCAGGTTCCCAACCAGACGAAATCTCTCTTTGCTTCCCTTTGCTTTGCAGCACCAGTGTTCCACCCTCATCTGAACGTTTCCAGGTCACTGCTTGACCTTTGGCTTTCGCATTGGGGGTTTTCTTAATCTGAGTCAAACCCTTTCATATGTTTGGGGCTCTCCCAGAATGGATGTAAATACATTTAAACCCATATTGTCTCAGCTGTCAGGGACAGCAAGACTGATCTGCAGCCCACTGAAGGCAGTGAGAACTGGTCTAACTGGTGTCAAAGTGGAACCAAACCCAGGCTGTACAGCAGGGACCTTTCCAGTGACTTTGAAATGGCTTTGGATCTGGTCCTGCCTCCACCAGTGACAACACAGACTAAATCTGAAGAGGAAAGAACATGTTGAAGGTAATTGGGAAAAAAGTCACTTCTGAACAAGTTCCTTGGGCAGTTTCTACGAATGCAGCGAAGTTTAATGAGCACCCATCCCACTGTCTGTTGTTCCTTCCCAGTCAGAAAGGACTGAGGCTGACCCTGGAGACAGGGACTCCACGGAGCAAGGACTGGGCACAGGGAGCAGAGGTGCTGCTGGGATCAGTCCCTTCTGGGACTACACACACAGGGGACTGCAGTTACAGACAGGTTCCAACTGCAGAAGCATTTTGTCTGCTTGGGCTGAAGTCAACAGGACAACTCCCACTGACTTCAGCAAGAGAGACCAGGGGCCACTGTGGAGAGTTTTTGCAAATCCAAAGCAAAATGCAGATGTGCTGAGGCAGAAGAGTCACACCCTGGCACTCCCCAGAGCAGAGCTGCTCTGAGCTGCCCCTTATGCCATAAGGAATACAGCAACTACAGAGCCAAGGCAACTACAGGTGTAGAACTGCATTTAAACCCCGACTCCCTGTTCTCCTTACAACTCCTGACTGTAATCCTGTAATGTTAGCTCTGTACATGCACAGCATTTCCCACCCCCCACTGTGGTTAGTGTAGTTTCAGCTCGAAAATTACATTTTGTTGCATCATCTATAGGCTCTTTATACTTGGAAGCATCCTGTCTGCAAAGTGATTCACATGATACTGCACAGATATAAAATTCCAGAATGATCCAACACAATGTTTACTTCTAGCTACTAACCAGTCAAATAAAGCCAGGGGGAAAAAAAAAGAATGAAAAAAAAAAGAGTCTGATGCAAACCTTCCTTCAGTTCTTTTAGGCTGTGAAAGAAGTGAACTGAGTTCTGTTCAAGTCTCACCTTTACCCCTACTGAGCCAACTTCTCCAAAAGACAAATGTATTGATTTCAGAACATTTTAAACCAGCAGAGAATATGACCCATCCTCAAGATGTCCCTGCGCATTCAGATGTCCCCTTTGCAAAAGCAAGACTACAGGATGGCAAAGAGCAAATCTCAAGCACCCCTGTGAGTGCTGTGGTCAATCTAAAAGCACTTTCCACACTAGAGCCCTCTGCCAGCTTCTGCAGAGTTATTCCTGGCACACATAGGAACCAGGCTCTATATTCAGCTCTCTGCCTCAAAAATTCATAAAAGAACAAGTCACAGAGTTAAGCTCAACACACCCTTAAAAAGGCAGTACACCAGTGCCTGGATAGCCAATGATAAAAAACCAAAATAAAAGTCAAAGCACCTGTGCACTATCAGCCTAAACCACACAGTTTTTCTCTGGGTTTTACGAGGCAGTGGTGAAGGAACGACTGGAAGGGGCACTCTGTGCTCTGGTCTAGCTGACAAAGTGGTGTCTGGTCAAAAGTTGGACTTGATGATCTTGGAGGTCTTTTCCAACTTTAATGACCCTGTGATTCTCTGATTATCAGGCACAGCACGTCACATGCTGAAACAATTATGGTAGGGGAGACCATTTCAACTGGTTCTTCTCCTGTCTAAATTCATACCTGTACTAAGTAATTTTTAACTAAGAATTTGTGTAAGTCTTTGCATTTTCATTGTTCTTTACAGTTTCAGAAGGCTACAGAAATATGAACCAATTAGTCCACAATCTGGAACTACTCCACTGAAGCACCCTTTGATTAAACTGGTAAAAACCTTCACCACCTTTACCTGTGTGAAAGATAACTTTGGGTCCAGTAAAGTACAGACAATCTTTTCCTTCCTAAATCTGATTTTAAAAAAATTTCCTTTTAAAATACACTCCAACTTTTTCTAACGTGAGGAATGTTAAGATGAAACACCTTTACACCCTGAATCTCCAAAGCCACTTCAGTCCAGATGGTAAAACACTGTCTTATCACCCCGTGTTCCTCACAGAACTTTTTCTGGGAAGCGAGGGGGAAGAAGGGGAAAGTGAGAGGGATAAGTCTGGGCTCTCAGTCTTGAACTGACAGACACACAGGAGATAAAGAATGTTTTTCATCAAAATTATTGAGGGAAGGTGTCATCTTTTCCCGTCACCATCAATACCCTTTTATGTCAGGCTGACCTTTCTGTGTATGTTGCACCAAGGTTACATCACACTCGCTTTCTTTTCCCTTTTCCTTCCCAATTTCTGTGCCACCCAAATTCAGAAAAGGATAGATAGATAGGCTGGACTTCACTGCTGTCCCTTACTGGCAGAAAGAAGAAAGAAGAATTAAAATACTGCATGTTGCTGCTTTCCTTCCCGGCAGTGTTTAACACCCTACCCAAGATTATTAATACAGTTCCACAAGCTCACTCACTCACTTTCCAGCACGCATCTGTACAAACCATGCCATCTTCTGGTGCTTCCTGGCAGCAAAAAAGAAATACCAGTGGCAGAACTTAAACTGTCACCTCCATCTCCGTGTAGGGATCCCTCTCTTTACCAGCCTGTATCTGAGTGCAGCCCTACACTCTGCAAAAATGTTTCACGGCTCTTCCAGGTACCAAAATCCCAATGAAAAATGAAGTGCCAGAAACAGTCTGATTTACTGTGAAAATACCAACTCTGTCCCACAAACCAAGCAATCTGTGCTTTGAAAAAAACCTCTGCGTTCAAAGTATTATAAAAAACATTCCTATGACTGATGCTGTAAGAACTGGAACAGAAAATAATTTTGGAATCAGTTTCTTAATACGAAAGAATCATCTATCAGGAAGTTTATGACAGCTGGAACTGCCTCCCCACATGATATAAATAGAGACTGGCTAACATGTTGAGCCACCATTTCATCCCTTAACATTTTTTTCTGCATCCTGCAGAAATAGTTCCAAACACCATAGCTCACAAACAAGTGGCTGCTCTGTGTTTTCTTCCCCTGCAGCCACCCATGGCTCCTCAACCCCTTTGTGTGTCACAGCTTCCCCTGGATATTAAAAGACTGGTTGTTTCTTTCCACTTCCTCGATTGGAAAGTTGTTCCAGAACCTCATTCTTCTTGTCACTTTGAGGCCAACACAAGACCCAGCCCTCATGCCTATTGTAGTTGCAGTAAGAGGACCCTGTACAATGTACACACCTTGTACCTCAGGAGTATTAAAAGAAATGTTTGTTACACCCCAAGCACCCCCCTACAACTGATCCCTCAGCATGCACAGGGCTATGGAGCCACAGGAACCATAAAATGGTTTGGGTGAGAAGGGACCTTAAAGCTCATCTCATTCCACCCCCTGCCACAGGCAGGGACACCTTCCACTAGCCCAGGTTGCTCCAAGCCACATCCAACCTAGACTTGGACACTTCCAGGGCTGGGGCAGCCACAGCTTCTCTGGGCAACCTGTGCCAGGGCCTCCCCACCCTCACAGGGAAGAACTGCTTCCTAATATTAAACCTAAGACTTCTATCCATCAGTTTGAAGCCACTCCCCCTTGTCCTGTCACTCCAGCCCCTTGGAAATACTGTCTCTCCATTTTTCTTGCTGTTCCCTTCAGGTCCTGGCAATCAGGTTCACTTCTCCAGGCTGAACAATCCCAGCTCTCCCAGCCTTTCCTCCCAGCAGAGCTGCTCCATCCCTCTGACCATCTTGGTGCCTGCTCTGGACTCTCTCCAGCAGCTCCATGTCCTCCCTGTGCTGTTCCCCAGGGCTGGAGCAGCTCTGCAGGGGGGTCTCACCTGAAGGGCAGAATCACCTCCCTGCCCTGCTGCCCACAGCACAGCCCTGGTACCATCAGGTCACAGCCCAACCCAGCCTGGCCAGAGGAAGCACCACTGGCATTTGGATGCCCCACTTGGCTGCTCACACAGCTCCTTGTGGCACTGAAGGTCTGCAGTGGTAAAGCTCTGGAGGAAAGAATGTTATTGGCTTTCTAAAAGGAATGTTGGGGGACTACTCATTCGTTCCCTTGTTTTGCAACAGCCATTATTATTTAACACTAAAGACTGGCACTACTGTGCTTTCTTCCAATTATGTTTGTTTGCTTGTCTACGGCGAGCAAAACGTTCAGAGTAAAGTAAGTCAAGTAAGTTTCAGCTGTGTTTGTGAATCACATTGATTTTTCTGGGTCTCCCGTGCTGGATAATGCTACAAACATTAGGAATCTGAGAAGAGAGGCAATAATTCCTACTGAAAAAGTGAATTGGTGGCATTTTCTTAAGAAAGACAAGGAGTTACAAAGTGTCCCTCTAATGTTCTATCTAAGCAAGGTAACAAAATCAATGGACATGAACTTCTCTTAACACAGATAAATTGAGTACAGACTGCAACCCAAACTACTGCTATGCCATGGAAGAGCCTTTCACCTTGAGGGACACAGTTCCCAGCCACAGGTCTTACATCTGGAACAAAAAAAAACAAAACAAAAGCTTGAAGTAGGATTCCAGAATTCCATTAGACCTGAAATGGCCCAGATCTTAGGGGCTGTAAAACACTTCTAGCCCTCAAAATAGTGTGGGGAAAGATAATAGAGGCTGGTCCTTGGTTGCCATCATGCAGAACACATTTCTGGAGCACACATGACATGTTCCATGCAGTGCAGACATTCAAACCCTGGGATGAGAGTAGAGTTTGCCTGAATGCTCGGGATGGCCTCCACTACTCTGAGCCAGGACAGTGTAACTCTAAATAGGGGCTTATTCAAACATTATAACATGGACAACTGGATAGAGAAAGGCTAGTAATGACATTCCAGTAGAGCAAAATCAATCACACCTGCAGTTATAGCTGGTAATTAGAAAAAAGATGGAGTCCATTATCCTTGAGAAATAAAGATGCACAGTATTTTGACAGTGGAGTCACATTACTGATTTGAGTCCCATTAAAACACAGCTCCCTGCACGTTTCCTGGGTACACACTCAGCAAAAGCTGGTCCCATGAAAGACTGGATCAACTTCATGCAAATAAGGAAAAGCTGGAAGGTGTGCACAGGAGTATCAACCCTCATCTTAACTCCCCTTCTAGCATCACTCTTCCTGCCTATCATCATTAGCTAATTAATCTTAAAGTGTGCGCTTCTATTTCTTCTGGGAAATAAGGAAATGTGGGAGGAGGAAGAAGCTCAGACCTGTGCCAGCTATGGGTGTGCACTCAGTCACAACCTGCCTGCCAGCAGCTCCTCCTCAGAAGCTCCTCAGCCTCCACTCTGTTGGAAAGAAAATCATCTTCCCATTTCAAACTTCCACCTCTCCCTCTTGATTTCCCATCACAGTACTGGGACCTTCCTGCTGTGTTCACAGGCAACCCATAAGTTTCAACTTAACCCCTTTGTTCTAGATATCATCTCTAATTCCTTTTCTTGTGCTCTTTGAGCGTTTTGATCTCTGTACACTCAGTAAATCTCTTGTACCAGGTGGAGGGGAATTCTCCTCCTTGAAATATGAAGGGTGCTTATGCCAACACCCTTGAGTTTGGCAGAATCTGGCCCTTAAAACACAAATCCCTGTGTCTACTTCTTCTTCTAAGCCACTTCCACTAAAAAAAAATTCAGGATGCTCTTAGGCAGCAGAGAGTTCTCTCAGAACGAGATTGGATAGGCTTGTAAAGCAGCCTTTTTATTTAAGGCTGTCATTGCACATCCAGCATAGCAAACCAAATTCCCACAGAAGTCCAGTATCCATTAATGCCAAGTTTAAGCCTTCCTAAGCTAAAACCAGTGTAATGACTTGGGAGGAATTGCACCTACCTAATGGATCCTCAACCTGGAAAGGCAAAATTCCTTCAGTGGACAAAAACAGCCCACAGGAGCACTGAGTTCAGCTGGCTCAAGAAACTGCATTTCAAGGAACCTCAGGTCACATACCTGCCCAGTCTGGTGAGAACTGAGCACTTGGAAAACTTCAGGTGTTTACACAGTAGGTTGGAACAGCCCAGGACCTTTTTCAAAAAACAGTGAATTGTTATGTAAATATGTAGCAATTTTCACCTAGTTGTTATTCAGACTTTGTTCTGGATTAATAGTTTAAAGCTACCTTTTTAAAGAAATAACTGTGAGAGACACCAAAACCTGAAGGATTAGCCACAGCCTTAAGAGAAAAACCATCAGCAAAACAGTGGCTGATGCTAACTCCAGTCGAAACTATCAGAAATTGTAATTATGGCCAGAGCTTTTGCTCGCCCCTGTGCCCAGCTAACACTGGTAGAACTAATAGGGGCCATACAGGAGAAAGATCCCCGGGAAATACATTAGTGGGATTTCAGTCCAGCTTTCTGGGCATTGGATCATCTCACAAATCCATCATTTGACAGCACTCAGTTTAATAGGTGGCAATTTCAAAGAGCAACCAGGGACTGAGCTGCAAAAAACCCCCAGAAACTCAAGAAAATCATAGACTGGCTTGGGTTGGAAGGAACCTTAAAGATCATCTCACTCATAACTATGTGTTATTTTTCTATAACATAGGGGAGTAAATTCATACCAGTGGATGAATGGACCTGGCTCAGGTAGCCCAAGCCAGGAAAATCCCAGCTTGCTTGCTCTGTATTTGTAACAGAGCTGGCAAAGACACTCAAAGACGAGTTCCAGGGAAAGTTTCTTCTGCCACTGTGAATGGCAAAACATCAGCTACTACTGCCTTCACTGTTTGCATTCCCTCATGGTCTGGGAGTCCTGGAACAGAATCTCATTAAGCCAAACCCTAAATACACACAGGACAAAGATGGAAGGACCTTAAAGTTCAGCACCTTTAGGAGACTGACTTTAATTAAGAAAATACAAGAGAAAAAAAAATAAAATAACTAACTATGGTCAAAACTTTTTAACCAAGAGGCCTGAATTGCAGAGCTTAAATCCAGATTTAGCCTCATAAATAAAAATGATCTATCTAAAGGTGCCAGAAATAGGAGTTCATGCTGAAGGCTTCATAAGCTCTCAGACTTAAAAACTCACAAATGCAAACAAAATCAGACTCACAGTCCAGGATCCAGACTGAGCTCAGACTCTATTCTTAAAACAGGTCTCCGACCTGTCCTCCACCTACCTCAGGCATAAATTAGAGCTCATTGCTGGCCTAGATTTCAACCCAAGTTCCACCAGTTTTATGAATTTACACCCAAGTCTCACCATCAGTGCCCAGGAGCTGCTGGTGACTCCCCTCTTTACTCCCCCGTGCCAGGCTCTGTGTGTGTCTGTTTGCACATACACATGGGGGGGGAGAAGGGATGAATCTCCACTGTCAAAAAAAATCAGCTGAATGCTGCACTCCCACACTGGGTTTGGCATACAGAAATCACAGGCTTTTCACAATCCTCAGTTATATTATTCATGCAGAATGCACTCAGCTTTCTATTGTTCCTGCTCTCATTGTTTATAAATGAGTCTTTGCTTCATCTGGGGATGGAAGTTCCTTTAAGTTTCCTCTAGTAAAAGTACTTCTGTAATGAGGTGCAGTGCTAGCACCCAGAGGGTTAAAGAAGTTTCTGGAAATGTTTGTGCTTCTGGGAAAAAAAACCCCAGTATTTGCTTTCCTTATTGAAGGAAAAATGAACAGCTGGAGCTCACTGATATGTTTTGGCCAATCTGATACACAAGTTCCTAATTCCTTCCTAATTGTTTCAGAAAAGAATGAAGTTCTTCATTTTGTTCTCTGTTACCTCAACATTTGTGAAGGGAATTTCTGAACATGTTAAGACTCTTGCTTTTACACCTCACTTAAATATTCCCACCCCTAACACATCAAAAAAAAAAATTACCCTGAGGCTTGGTCTTCAAACATTGTGCCTGGTGTAAATACTATTTCTCAAGACAGGACATGAATTGTTCCAGTAACTGCTGGTCCCTTTTGTTATGGCCAATACAGACAAACATATAGCCCTTTGTGCAGCAATATTGCAGATTCCAGGACGCAGCCTGTTCCACAGGCCGGGCTGTCATCATCAATCCTGGGCACTGGGCAAGATCCTGCTGCACTCCCCCAGCTCGGAGTTTTTTCAATCCAATTGAAGTTAATAAACAGTGGACTGAATGACAAAAGAAGGCAGTAAGTTAATCACACAGCACCTGGATGGCTTTTGGCTCCAGAGGACATGCTGCTGTTTCAGGTCCAGTATCCCCGTGTTGTAAAGGCAGGTGGGGCTGCATCCTTTACCCCTCTGTGCTACACTGACTGATTTGAAAGTTCAAAGGACTCCTCTGTGCTGCCACTGAGGCTGAGATACTGCACATCCAAAGGGGACAACGGGCAGGCTGTCACCTGACATACTGAAACCAGAAAACTGGAGTCAAATTCATCCAGTCAGCTGTATTTTGGAGTGAAAGGAAATTTCTTTTTTTGAACTAAGGACTCGAGAAATGTAATAGTTTGCCAGTTAATGGAAATGCATTACATTTCACTAATGTTAAGCAAAGAAACAATTCAATCTCTTTCAAAAACCACCTCCTGTCTACTTGCAAATATCAGTGGACTTTATTAAACGAATGGGTTTTGTCTTTTTAATATCAACCCCTAATATATCAGCTCTTAACAGAAGTTTAATGAAGCCATCCCCAAGAGCAGTGTCTCTAAGCCAACAATCTCCATCCTCTCTGGGTTTTCCTGGCACTCTGGACTGCCTTCATCCTCCCTCTCCCCTTCTCACCTGCTTCTCTCCCCCTGGTCAGGTTCTGTGCAAACGCTGGGTAACTCCAGTGAACTCCAGGGAAATATATTTCTGGATTTACACCTGCCTAGCCAGCAGAAAATGTAAATTGAACTGAATAGTATTTAATTAAAGGCATTTCCCCCCTTTAATTTATGAGAAAAAAAATAACAAAGTCTAGATTGTATTGCTCATATGCATCTTCAAAAGCATCACATTCCTCCACAGACCCTGCTGAGAAAAGCTACTCACAGACTTTTTCACTCAAAACACACAAGCAGAACTTGGTCTGCAATTAATAGTGGAGAGAACAAAAAGTATTTCTTTCAACAAAGATAAGCCCTGTAGGTCATCTGAAGGAGGGAGTGTAGTGCAGTATTTCAACTGGCTTTAAAACAACAGTTATTTTTTTACATATTTGCAGTTTAAGCGCCAGGTTTTGTCTAAGAAGACAGAAAAAAAGATGGCAAATGCTTCTGTCACTGCTGCATCCCAATTAGTTTTGGAGTGGTGAAAGATGACATATTAAAACAACCCCATGTAACATGGAGAGTAAATAACTTCCAAATCTGGGAACTCAGTGTGTGCAACGAGTGCCAGACATCCAGGGAAAAAAGTGCACTGGGAAAAAAAAAAAAACAAAACTCGGGTTGTTTTCCATTTAAATCCATGCCTATTCAAAACAGTCATATCTGAATTTCTAAGAGCAAGCAAAATCACTATGCATTTACCATACTAAATGCCTTTTTCATCAACCAACAAAACAGAGCAGATACAAATGAACCAATCAGGGGTTTCGAGTGAGCTATCAGTGTTAGAAAAGCTACTCTGCACATTCCAGTTGAGTCACCACAGAGAAATAGGAGAGGGGAAAAAAAAAAAAAAAAAGAGGAAGGAAAAAAAAGGGGGGGGAAATAAATTACTGTGTGCAACTCCATCTGCAAACTGCTTCTCCCGCACTGGTATGTAATAAAATGTGTTGCTAAGATACAAGCTGCTAAAGAAGTTCATTAAAGGACACTTTAAACAAAGCTGCCAGACTCTTTTCCCTTTAAAGACTGCTTATTTGGTTCTGTCCCTTGTGTTTATAATTAGATCCTCTATATGAGAGATTGTGCTCCATTCAAGCCCACTCAGCAAAGAATGTTAATAAAATAACGTAAATAAGGCACTGGCTTAGGTTGTGTATATTTATGGGCTACGGAGCTGTTGACATAAATACATCTGGATTACAACTTGTATTTTTAAATGCAAAATAAATGCTTTTCCACGGAGTTTCTCCCCAAGCTGGAGAGCAGAAACGTCGGCTCCTGCATCCAGTACTCTGACCTAACTTTTAGAAAATACTTTCAGGCACAGAAAACTGGCTTCTTGCCTAAAGTTTGGAGTTTCTGAGGTGCCTCTCATATAGGCTTTTATATGTGAGTCTTTGTTATCTACACTGAAATAAAGGACAACACTGTCTACGTCTTTCTCCTGGCAATCTTTCTCTTTTTCCATCTGTATACAAGTTCCTGGATGTGTGTTAACGATTTGCAGAATTTCCTTGATCTTAGTTATATTCACAGGTACGTCTGTTTTGTCACATTTTACTGCCAGGGAAGATATGTTATCAAATAGGTCTTTCTCTGACCTCATGTAAAATACTTTTAGCCTCCGTAGGAACACTTGCATGGTAGGTGTATTTCAGCTTTTGTTTTGGCTGAAGGGAAAAGAATGGGCAAGGCTTTACTTTGCTTTACTCACCGTGAGGAAATGATATCTAAAGAAATAATTCCAGCATTTATCTCTTTGGGGCTTAATAACAAACAAGCTGCATAAATCACAGATGAGAGTTAGTATCAGTGATTATATAGGAAATGTTACTTGTCACTTTGTAACCTGCATCTCATAACAAATTCTGTATCACAGTCCCCAGTATGTATATATTTTTAATTACATTTTCAGGCTCATTTACATGCGCATATTGGCTTTCTGCCTGAATGATATCAAAGAGAAAGACCTTATGCTCACACCCAACCACACACACACACACACACAAACACATTTATACACAGAGGCACTCCAGTCTGAACATTTCTGAGAATGGAAGCTTCTCTTGTCTCTCTCGTTCTCAGAGCAGCTTTGATTCACCAATAAATCTTTAGGCAATCTCAGCTGATCCAAAGCGCTTTAGGAAAACACAGCCTTACAGAAAACGCAGGTTAATCTCTGCTGCACGTCAAAAGTACCAATGATTCTCACTTGACTCACTTAATCAAAATGTGATATACAATTTCACTTCCTGTAACCCTGTAAGATCGGCCGTCGATAGCCGAGTTTGCGCAGAGAGGCAGTTCCACTGCTCCTCCCTGGATCAGGGTGAGCTCCATGGCAGAGCACCAACAGGATCAACTTAAATCGACGTGCAAACGAAAATAACTTATGCACTACACAGATTTAGCTTCTGTTTCAACACCAATTGTGTGCTCCTCTCGATTAAACACCAGCAATCAGGCCAGCCTTCCCTCCTGTGAACACACAGTTCTGGCCACAGCCTTAACACCCACCCAGGCTCTTAAAACTGAATTACAACTCTGAAAATGAGATTGCCTCTCAAAAGCCTAAATTAACACCACCCATCACATCTACCGAGCTCTCAAGCACTTATTGTTCTGATTTTACTGCAGCCACACTTAGAGTCAGTTCTCTGGTTTACTTTCCTTCACTCCAAGGGCTGGTCTGTAGTTTAAACTACATATATTTAACTTCTCCACGGGTTAAAAAAAGAAAATTCATCCTCAGTTTCCCACTGTCTCTGTCTATTAAGCAGAAGGTCTGGCTGTACATGTGCAAAAAGCCCTGTGGTACATATTAGATTTCAGCAGAGGCTCTCTATTGGCAGTTGCAGGTTGGAGGAGAACTAAAGCCGCATCAGCAATTTCCTATGACACTCTGGAAATTGCTACTACATAACAATAAGCAGCTGATTCCAAAAAGAGAGGGGTGGGGGGAGAAAGCGGGTTTAAGGAGGTACATTTTGGCTCAAGGAGAACAATTCCCAATTAAAAAAGTAGTACCACCTTAAGTTAAAAAAAAAGTAATATATACATATATATATATAAAAGTACATGTATATCCACACATAAGGGAAGTGCGTGATGAGGATTGGACAGACCAGATATGAGTCTGTTATGTTGCAATAACTGTCTGCTTTAAT
This sequence comes from Pipra filicauda, assembly GCF_003945595.2. Classification (NCBI taxonomy): domain Eukaryota; kingdom Metazoa; phylum Chordata; class Aves; order Passeriformes; family Pipridae; genus Pipra; species Pipra filicauda. The sequence goes on along the minus strand of NW_024104611.1, from coordinate 116,377 downwards.
GGCAGAACGACAAATTTGCATTTCAATTAGTCCAATTCTTTTTTTTTTTTTTAGCGTTCTTCTTTGTTCTTATCTTAAACTTGCAGCCCATTTCCACAGTTCCCTTGCCTCCAGCTCCTCTGTGTGTCCCAACTGCCCTCCTGGACACCCTGGCCACACAGACACTGTTTACCAGAGCCTTGTCTCATTGATTTGCAAACTTCTCCCCTTTAACTCCCTCGACTGGAAATTGTGTTGATGCTTCAGATTTTGTTTGGGGAGAGGAGGGGAGAGGGAGGTATCACTTTATAATCAAGTACAGAAATACTGCATATTTAATCTTCGATCACACAGAGAAAGGCAAAGAGGGAAAAGTTAAAAGTAACTCTGTATGAACGTGTCTTTGTACGCCTTCACGCTTTCAACTTGAAAATCAAATCTGGAATGAGATGAAAAGGGATTTTCTCTACTTGAACACACCAGAATTGTTGAGACTGATGCAGTATCCCACTGGAAATGTGGTTTAAAACCACCATTCAGAGCCCCTTCTTTAGCATCATGCCATGGAAAGGACACATTCCTGTTTTCTTCCACAAATACAGTGGGCCTGTGGACCAGCTCCTGAAGCAAAGTGAACTGGTTTGCACATCTGCCAAGACACCCTGTTCTGGATGAGCTGCACACATGGCATCCACCAGTGGAGAGTGTGTCCCCTCACTCCAGAGCTCCTGACAAAGCCTCCTGCAGAAACACCACTTCCAACTGTCCAAGCATCTACTAAAGCAACAAACCAAATTCTGACTCCAAGACGTGCAGTTCCTACACAGAACTGAAGGTGCCTTGAAAGGATCTCCCCACCAAAGTATCTGAGCAAATACCTGTTTGCTGCAAGTGCAAATTAGGTATTTTACAACGTGTAACAGGTAGCAAGTGTCTTTAGTGTGAAAGCAGAAGTGAAATAAAAAGGTATTGTTGGCATAATTCCTTTTTCTGAATAGACAAAGGCGTTGTAAGGAAAAAATTGCTAAATCACAGGGATAATCATCATAGCCAGCTCCTCTAATGAGGCATCATGGGATTACTGGAGTTATTATAAGAGTCATCTTATTGAAGAAATTCAAAGTTAATTGAAATCAATTGTACTGTTCTGACAGCAGGTGTTTTAAGTGGCTAAAATATCAAAGTGAACCCTTTAAAATGGTTAGAATGAACGTAACATTCACTTTTCAACTTAGCCCTGCCAAATGATTCACTGCACAAGTCCAGAAAAGTGTACAGTCAAAGAAAAATGCTGGAATGAAATCCCATCTCCCGTGCCAGTCCAGCAGCTCCCAAACAAAAGGGGGTTCTAACCCACTCCAGTACACATTTTCACTATGGATGTGCAATTTCCATGAATCTTATAAGGGCAACCCAATGGAAGGCAGAAAGCCATACTTCCATTGTGTTCCACCTCCATGAAAATGTCCTTTATTACCCTTTCTCCTCAGTAGGAACAGGGATCTCAACAGGGTGTTACTGAAAGCACAAACAGAAGGCTGGGATTGCCATGACTCAAACTATATTCCTGATATTCCTGAGTTTCTCCTCTAAGGAGTCAAAGGTAAATTCCTCCCTAGTTTTGTCACTTTTTCCACAGATGGCAAAGCAACCAATAAATTGGCAGCTGATCTTGCAATTAAAAAAAAAAAAAAAAAAAAAAAAAAAAAAAGGAAAAAAAGAAAGAAGAAAAAAAAAGGAACTGGAGCTTTCTGAGTCACAATCCAGAACTAATCTTTACTCTGACCCAGTGAGTTCATTTCATTCCACAGTTGTTCAGAATTCCCAGACGAGTCAGTGGGACCTCAACGTGCAAAGTCAAGCTTATATTTAATATCTGTTGTCTTTGTCTTTAAAGACTCAATGCAGTGACTGAAAAGTTTAATACTCCACCTGGGAGCCCATCTCCCTGTCTCCCTGGACTTCCAGAGCCACCCCTGGGTGGAATTCTTGCCAGAGCACTGGGAAGCACTGTGCACACCTTGGGACAGGGTTTGACCTCGGGTTCAACTCCAGCTGGAAATGCCTTTCAGATTTGGCCCCGGTTTTCACTGAGGCTTTACAACCCCTCTTTTACCTTTCCCGTTTGGAAGGTTCCCAGCCATATGAAATCCTGAGCTTTGGCAAATGTCAACAATTTACCCTTTAACACGGGTAAACAATGCTGCCATTTCCAGGCACAGCACAGCAGGAATTTCAAGGAACCAAAGCCCCGACGCCCTCCTCTTCCCCAAAACAAAGAGCTCGCGTCGGTATGACCAGGCTTCTCCAGCTAAACCTTTTCCAACAACTCGCACAAGAACTGGACTTCAATTTTAAGAAGTCTAACGCTTTCCACAAACAGGCTTTGCTGGTGATCACCACAGGCAAAATACAGTCAGCCATTTAATTTCAGATATACCACACCCCCCCCCCCCCAAAACAACAAAAAAAAAATCAAATCAGCAATAACACAGGCTGGGAGAGTCTGCCTGAAACTAATGTTGATTTTCTGCATAGATAGTAAATTATGGTAAAGAAATGAGGCAGTGCACAAGTGAATGGCATATACATAATGTCTTTCAGGAAGACATATTTTTATTACCACGCTCCAGGACAGGCTGGCTGAATTCAGAGTTCATCACGGGCGAAAATATAGTGGCCCACACGTGCTCATTGCTTATTTTTAAGACCTGGCTTGCCACCTAACACTTATGTCAGTAAAAAGGAACTTACAACTGGAGGTTAAAGGTTTGTTCATTTGTTTATCCTGATCTATTAATTAATAAGATACAACTTTCTAAAATTAAAATACCCTTAATGACTCTTTAAGGACATAAAGAAAGCGAGATACACATGCAGCAGAGCACCTCTGGTGTGCTTTTAAGGCCAGAGCTGGCTCTTATGATAGCTCTTTTATTTACATATAAATGCTTGTTGCTTGACAATTTAGATAAAAATGTTACTGCTGCTCTGCATGTGCTGTAGATTGAAGGTGTAAAACCACTGGACCAACTAATGGAGTCTTCACACATCATATCTTGTTAAAGAAGAGGTAACCCACTCTCAAATGTGATTACAATTAATCAAAACTACAGCATCCAAAGGATATACCTCTGACAGAAGTCTAACTTTTGCCTTTCTGAGTTGGATGCCAGATTTAGTACTGACTGAAGCTGTGCCCTTCCAATAATGAAAATGATGGCTCTACAGTACTTAGTTGAAAACACTGAGAAAATATTACAACTATGCTTAATTGCATATGTCTCTAAGCCACCAACACAAAAGAAACATCCATGACTAGCCAGGGATTCTTAAGTAGGTTGTCACTTTAAATCCAACTGTGCATAAATCTACTTCATACATTTACCTCAAAAGTTGGGTTTGTCATTCAGTTCTTTCTCGTGTTTATTTGTAACTTTCAAGAAAAGGAAATAGTGCCACAAATGCCAATGGCTACAATGGAAAAGTGATGAATAGGGGCACTGAGAGATAACACTGACTCCTGCTATATTTCTAACAGATGTGGATGATGTGGATCCATTCATTTTACTATCTGTTTCATCATCCACATGTGCAGTTTAATTGAAATGCAATTTTAGGGTCTTCTGTATTCAGTGCATGCACAATCAAAGGTATACATTATTGAATTATGAATTAGTTGTGCCTAAACAAATCTTCGGGGGGGCAGAGGGGGGAGGAATGTAAATACATATGTAAAAATAACCTCCCTCCTTACACTGCCTGCTTAAGTTTCCCCTGGTGTTTTCAGATGGCCAGGAAACCACCAGCAGCCCAGCCATTGTCTCAGGAGCCTCCAGTGCACCTTCCCCACACCCTCAAGGACCCAGAGTTCATTTGTGAGCCATTACCTAAGGAGCAACTGCTAATTATAGCAAGTCTGCAAAGTCACACCATGGGTTTGCGACTAGGTCACAGGCTGAGACCTCCAAACTCATTTCACTTGTGACCTGAGACAGATTCCAGTGTAGACCTCTGGAGGTGGCAGCCTGGAGCACGAGGACACCACACCGCCCGCCAGCCTCTTATTTATGAGCTCTTGTTGCACAGGGTGTTGAAATCAGTAAAAGAAATCTGGGGTTTTGCCTAAAAATAGCAGGTTTCCTGCTAGGCCAAATTTGCTGTTTACAGACTTTAAGTATTTTATGTTTAATTACTTCACGGTCTATAGATTTATTTACAAGATTATGAGGAGGGCAAGTCATAAATACACAACATTGTTTACTAGTTAGTTTGGATTATACTATATATAATATGCTGCACAAGCTTAGCAAGAGCCTTTTTCCCTGAGCTGAATCAGAACATTCAAACTGTATTTTCAAATGTGTCTCTCTGCCTTATCTAAATTCCAACATGACACATAATAAATAGCTTCTCATTTACTATGATCATAAAAATTTAAACAGCCTTGAAATAGTTGCTACAATACAGGGGGAAATGATCAAATGTATGTTCTAAATACCCACTTAGAACAGTAAAACTATTTCCATATTGAAGAAAGAACACATAAAGATGCATTGTTGCAGT